>NC_080086.1:60675385-60985798 GCF_950005125.1 Chionomys nivalis | reverse complement strand
CTCAGGGCCCCAACGGGATCTTAGTCACACACAGGCATTAGAATTGCAGTTTAGAGAGGCATTAAAGGCACCAGTAACCCAAGTCTGTGCAGTTCTCCTCAGGCAGAGACCTCCCCTGTCATGTCCGTCTGGGTAAGTGCCCTGCACACAGTGCAGACTCAGAAGGTGGTCAGGTCCCAGGCAGGCTGTAGAGGAAGAGCAGTGGGGCTCAGGGAGGTTTTCAGTATCTGCAGGAGATGCTGAGCTCTGGCAGCCCCTCAGCACAGGGGACTGTGTACTGCACATACTTGGGATTTCCGGTGAAGGATGTTTGTGTCTGTAATTTAGAATCTTCCAATTACATTGCATTAATCTTAAGCCTATATTTCTTTTTTGTGTGTAAAATTTCAAGTTCACTAGCTGTGTCAGCATTCATGTGACATGTGTGTATTTTTAATATGTACGATAGAGAATCGATGTTTTCTATTTAGATTTCAATTACAAACCCTCTTAGCATCTGTGGTTGTCGTATCCCAAATATGATTATTATAAGTGACTTCTGTGGATAGGGTAATTAAAAATAATTTCGAGATCTTTTGAAATGAGTCCCACCCCAATTTCATCTCTTAGAGAATATTGTCTCACTACTACAAAGTATATAACCAAGTTTTCTCATATATTTTTCTCCTCAGTTCACCTTCAGTTGCCAACTGGTGGTGTTGGTCCCTGCCCAGACTTTGGAAGTTAAGAAATGTCAGTGGAGGAGACCATGGAGAAGCTACAGACAACTAAACATACAGCACAGAGAGAATATGATGATCTCTCTGGACCCTGAGGAACTGGTAAGTGCAGAGCTTGGGCGAAAACCATCTTTATGTTCTATTAACTGATATAAAAATCACTTCCAATTCCTCTGCTAAGGGAAATTCATGGTCCTTCCTCTCTTCAGAGAGGCCGACGGGACAGAATGTCTCACTCATTTCCTTTGCTCTGTGCATAGCATTCGTATTTTTCCAAACTGCACCATTTTTTCTAGAGAGATAAACTCAAACCTCCGTAATTTTACTGTTACTCACAGTGTGTATGACAAGGAGGGCAAAGCCACTTAGGGAGAAAGCCAGTCTCAGCTGTGACTGCGGTGTGGGGAGGGTCAGGACGGTGGGTTTTTCTGCAGCCCATGTGAGTTTCCCAGAGCTGAGAGTGGCATCTGTGGCCAGGCTCTGCAGATTTCTCTCTCTCACCTAAAGGAAAGCTGCCCTACTTCAGTTCCTGGAGGAGTATGCAAACACTTAATGCACATTCTGGCTGCAGGCTTGAGCCCTGGGAAGGCCTGTAATCATTTCAATTACAAAAACATATGTGAAGGCTAATTTCATCAGTTTTGCAGAAATAGCTGTCATTTCTTAGTGATTTTGCTTATCCTATTACTGATGTTGATTTGCTTCATGGCCTCTCTGAACACAGAGCTGGCCTCTGCTTGGCGATGGTTTGCCTCTCCCGATACATCAACCATCTCTCTAGTATAGTTCCAGCTTTGAGGTCAGACTGTGCAACACACAGAGGATACTGGCCTCACCTGCTCCTAAGCCCACATGTAGGAGGCAGGAGCAGTTTTCCTCTCCTGACCACCCCATTCATTTTGTATTGTCTCACAGCAGGGGTGAGAATGATGACCACCTGCTAAAGGTGCATTGCTGGATTTTGATCACAGTGTAAAGCTGAGATTGTGTTAATTAAATGAAAACCTGAATCAGGAGGTGGAACCAGTGGCTAGTTGACAGGAATTAGCCTTAGACGGTAAAGAGGGAGAGCACTGGCTAAATCAGAAGATTTAAATCTAGATAAGAACAGCAGAGGTGAGCTGTATGAAGATGGCCAAATCAAGGGCATAATTTATAAAAATAAGGGTGGACAGGTATCCCTCAGCCCGGACAAAAACCATGCTCTGTTTGCTTTCAGTACCAGATGATGGGTGGGCTGTATATATGCTATAGCTATAGAGGAGGAAGCAGCCGTTACTCCTCACTGTCTTTTTCCTGGATTACTGCACCCACAGGGCCGTAGGCACCCAGAATGCACTAGGGACTGCATAGGTTACATCTTTCCCTTCCACCCTCCACTTCCCTCCAGATCACAAGTTCAGGTCATTGTCCTGATCTCTGGTCACTGGTTTGAGAACTATTTAATGATGTCATTGACCTTAGGTTGTCTATAATTTCGGTAAAGACAGAATGATGCGGTATCTACAGTCATGACTTCCTGGCTCTGTGCACTACAGGGAGGGGATTCTAGCTCTGTTGCCCTGAGCAGTTGAAGCCTTCACAGCTGTTTCTTGCATGAAATGCTCAGGATCCTTCTGGACAATTCTTCATCTAGGTGCCGTTTTTTCTTCTCTTCTGTCCATTTTCTTCCCCAATGTGGCCTCTTTCATGTTACCTATTTTACAAAGCCCCATCATTTCTCTGTTACTTAAGCGCTTATATCCAGAACACCGACCCTTTCTCTTTGCACGATACAAGAGGCCTTCCCAGAGCCATCTCAGCATATTCCCTCCCAAGTTCTATATTGAGAAGTGCCTCTTAAATCACCTTGCTGAGGTCATAGAATATCAGCTGTGTCTGCTGACCACAAAGACCATGCTGAGTTGGGCAGATGTGAACTGAAGTGCCTGACCTGGATGGCAGGACAGGCTACGAGAGGCCCTATAGCTTGTTTCCTGAAGGGTGCACAATTCTGACAATGCTCATATAGCAGTGACAAATTAGCCAAGACGGCAGCATCTGTCTTTGCAGGACTTACTTTGTAATACGTCGAGAATTTGACACCATGTATGCTTTGATGTAGAAATTGAATGAATGTAATTGTGTGTCCTGCAAAATGTGGAGGTAGTGTGTATCTCGAGGGAGTTGTGTGTCCCCTGGATAACTGGTACCCATTATTATAAGAAATCATGTCCTCATCCTTGGTCTGTACTTTGTAGTAAGGAAGAAAACTTTCTCTTGGTGCTGTGGAATTCCACCTCCAGAAAAGCTCTTCCTGTTGTTTCAAAGCAGAGTTCCCTGAAGCCAAGATATTGAGAATATCACTGATGGTTCAAGGCCTCTGCACCTGCCTTGCTTTCTGAAGAGTTTAAGTTTTAGGGCTGTGGTTTCTGAAGTGACAGCGAACATGAGATTTTATAGGTAATGAAACACAGCACACAGGAGTCTGGCAATGAGATATCTGTGTTAGAATAAAGTTTCCTTTCACCCTTGCATCTTTCTGTCTCTTCTCTCTTCCTTTCTCTCCTTTTTCTTTTCATGAGCTAAAAAGAACTAAGGAAACCTGGGTGTTTCAAAGGAATAACGTACTATTACCAAAACCAAAACGTATGTCTCAGACAAGCTTCTCTTTAGATTTTTATTTTTTTAATTTTTGCTTATGTATGTTTTTAAATTGTATGGAATTGGTGTGTGCATGTACATATGCACATTAGAAGTGGGCATCAGATCCCATGGGGCTACAGTTATAGACAGTTGTGAGCCTCAATGTAGCTATTGAAAATTGAACTCTGAGCAATCTCTGCAGCCCAATTTTTTCATTTTTAATTATGTGCCTCTGTGTTCACATGTGTGCAGATGTCCACAGTAGGGCATCAGATCTCCTGAAGATGAAGTCAGAAGCAGTTGTAAGCTTCTTGATGTAGATACTGGGAAATAATCTTGTGTTCTCTGCTGGAGCAGTATGTGCTCTTAACTGCTGACCCTTCTCTCCAGCTCCCACGCTAGTCTTTTTAGTCTTTTTATGTGGTGTTGAGACCCACACTCAGATCTTCTGCTTCCTCAACAAGTGCTCTATCCTTGGCGCCATTCCCCGGCCCCTTCAAGCTAGACTTTTAGAGTGTTCCAGTGCATGTGTTATTTAACATGAACTGCATGTATTTTAACACACAAACACACACATGCTTGTACTCACAGCATTTATTATGTAAGTCTACAGAGGTCATCATGGACTGGTGACAGTGTGTTACATGTCACCACTTGGAGGCTCATGGAACCTTTATTGCCTCTTCACTGTGATTTCCCCAGGTTTATCAAAGAAGAATCCATTCTGTACACAACATATGTGTACAGAAAATTATTTTTCTTTTCTTTACTTTGGGAAAATTGATCTTCTCCTTCCCTTCTTCTCCCCCATTGACTGGGACCTGAGAAATACCTTTATATGTTATAGAAACATTCACAATTAATTGGAAATAATTTAATCTAATTATTCACCCAAAATACTAATGCTATATAAAATACCCAGTCTCTTTATCTGATAAATAATTAACTCTTCTTGTGATACTATAGAATTTTTATATTTGGATATTGTCTATAAAAATATTTTCGCCAATTACTCATCACAATTCTGAAACTTAAATAAACACATATCTTTATAGATTTTAGTATGTTTTCTTTCCCTCAATACCACATGCTATGGTCACATGGTCTAAATAATTATACAATAGCTTCATCTGATAACCTTAATTTTAAAATGACATTTCTTTTAATGCCATCTCACTGGAAAAACCATAAAATGTTAGTGCTCTCATCTGTGCTAGGAAAACATTGTAGAGTTGGTTCTCTCTCTACCTTCCATGGGTTCTGAGGATTGACTCAGGATCAAGGTTTCACGTCTACTGTCTAATGTTGTGATCCTCCTGTCTCTACCTCTTAAGACTAGCCTACCAGCGTGCACCACCACACATGTCCTTGTTGGTTGCATCATCTGTTTTGCATGAAATCAAACACATGTGTTCTTTTAGAGACATTCTGCCAGCATACCATTTCACAAACTTCCTGGTAGAAATTTTAGACTCATGACCTTTGAGTCTGGAGAATAACAACACTCGATTGCAGGGGAGATGATGTCAGAATCCTAAGGAGTTCACCTTTCATGTTGGCTTGGGTGCTTTTCCTTTCTATGGAACCACATGATGGAATGACCCTGAAGCTACTGTAATGGTAGTTCTGTTTGAATTCACATAGAGTCATTCTGAATTTTTATACTAAATGAGAAAAAATTAGAACCTGTGTGTGGCTAATATTTGATAGCGACCAACAGCTTGCTAGTACTGAAGCATGGTCAAGGTGAACAGAGAAACAGCAGGATTCAAAAAAGGAAAGCAGGGTGGAGCTCTGTAGAGGTTTGTGCAGATGTTACATTGCCCTCGCTTTCTTCCCTCATTTCTGTCTTTTTCATTTCAGGCAGGGACGGAGCTGAACAGTCATTAACAGAGCTGCCTTCACTCTCATAACTACACACATAGGGCATACATGAGAAAGGCATCAGCCAACACTTCACAGAGACCATCATGTGCTGGACACCCTTCATGACTGGTGTGTAGACTTCATTGCATGTCACTCACGATGTACTCCAGACACTGGAACATGGCTGTCCACATGATCTAGAGGAGGTGACTGGAAGTCAGCCTCAGAGCCCTCAAAGCAATGCTCTGAGCCAATGGCAGGTCACGGGGAGAATTTGAAGTAGTCTATTAGGGAGCACAATTCTCAACATTTGTAATAAAACTTTATTAAGAATATTTGATAGTAAAGGAACAGAAGAAATAAGGCCCTGAAATAAATGACCCTAACCATGTCAAGCCAATGGGCATTCTGTCCTTAGGTAGGTAGCGTGTTGAGTTTTATGTAGTCTTCCTAATTCATAACCACAAAACAGCTGCTTGTGTCCCCGACGATGGGAACTCTGCAGGGGAGAGCAGGACAGTTCATAGGGATGCTCTCACTGCAGCCGTGTTGACGGCAGTGTGTGCTGTGATGCACAGTGGTTGGTTTCTATGAATGCCCGTGTGCAAGGGAGCCTCACAAAGGACAGAGAAACATGACACTGGGAAAGCACTAGAACAACGGGGACAACGGGTGTCTTCTGAGGTTGGGGTGAGCAGATGTGCAGGATTCCAATGGAGAAGGATGAACTGAGCTCAACTGGTCATGTATTCCCAAGGTGATAGCATTGGTTAAGATTCACGGTCAAGGCTGTCTGGGATGAGAGGTCTCTTGCTTTTTCCCCCCACAAGGTTTACTCTGTGCTTCTTGACCTTAACATAAGATGAGTCAGAACAGAAAGCTGTACACTTACACTAGCTTTAGAAATACTGCCTTCTCTGAGATAAGCATTGGGATCTCAGGCAACAGTGTCCTTCTCCTCTTCCACGTCCTCGCATTCAGTAGTGAGCACAAGCCCAGACTCACTGACTTGCCCATTGGCTTCTTGGCTGTAATCCACCTTCTGCTGCTGCTGGTTGCGGGCATCATAGCTACTGATATTTTCATGTTTCATCATGGATGGGACGACATCACATGTAAATCTCTTCTCTTCTTATACAGATTTTTGAGGGGTCTCTCTGTTTGTGCCACCTGCTTGCTGAGTGTGCTCCAGGCCATCACTCTCAGCCCCAGAAACTCATGTTTAGCAAAGTTCAAAAGAAAATTATCCCCATGTCACAACTTATGGTCCTTGTTTGCCCTTTGTTCCTTCTATTCATCATTTTCCACTTACCTTTTCATCTCCATGGTTAAGACCCCTAATGTGACCTCAGACCACCTACTGTATATGACTGAATCCTGCTCTCTTGTACATTTCAGTTTTCCAACGAAATACATAATGTCCACATTGTTCATCTTCAGGGACATTTTCGTTATGGGTATCATGGTCCTCTCCAGCGGGTACATGCTGATTCTCCTGTGCAGGCACAAGAAGCAGGTCCAGCATCTTCACATCACCAGCTTTTCTCCAAAAGCATCAGCAGAGCAAAGGGCTTCCCGGACCATCCTGCTGCTCTTGTGCTTCTTTGTGCTCATGTGTATCTTGGATAGCTTTATGATATTCTCAAGGCATATGTTCAAAGATGATCCAATATTCTACTTTATCCTGCTGCTTGTGGGCCATAGCTATGCCACAGTCAGTCCTTTTGTGTTCATCAGCACTGAAAAGGATATAATTGGCCTTTTCTTGTCCATGTGTGAGAGGACAGTGACCAGAGTGTAATATCGCAGCTTACACAAAGAAGTGGGTTTTGGGCATGCATAAGCACCTATAACAACAGGACATAGAGATAGGAGGATCCTTGGATCCTGGTACTCAATAGGCTGGTTGTGGTGTTAGTGAGAGACTTTGTCTAGACGGATAAGAAAGATAAGGAAAGAGAAGAACACCTGCAGTATGAATTCTAATTGGTATTAATAATAAAAACCCCGAGGCATAAATAGGGGTTAGTGCTGAAAACCAGAGAAACTGGGTGCCAGTGATTAGAGAGCTCTTTTACCTTTACCAGTACTCAAACTGAAAGGGTGATTCTGCCCTCAGACTGCATCCCCGGACTGCCTCTGTCTTCACCAAACCACAGACTTTACTACAGAGGCAAGCATAATCCAAATTTTTTGTAAAGTATTTATACTTGAGTCAACTAATATGTCATCCAAGTAACTGATGACCTTCCCATTGATCTCTTGGCCCTAATTCACATATTATTGCTTCTGATCACCTCAGTCATAGCTACAGTCATTTTTTTTTTCCTGGTGGGGAAAATAACATTATATGTAAATTCCTTGTCTACTCGTACAGAATTTTTAGGGGTCTCTCCCTGTGTACCACCAGCCTGTTGAGTGTCCTCCAGGCTATCATCCTCAGTCTCAGAGGCTCCTGTTTAGCAAAGTTCAAGCACAAATCTCCCTATCACATCTCATTGCTCTTCTATAGGGCCATTGGCAATCACTTCTTAGTGTCTATTACAACCACCCACATTTTGATCTTGGGTAACTATACATATGATACCCAATTCTAGTATCTTTTATATATGAGTTATGTAATTTAAAGTACATTTTCCACACTGCTGACCCTCAGGGAAGCCTTTCTTATTAGTCTCATGGCTCTCTCCAGTGGGTACATGCTGACTCTCCTGTGCAGGCACAAGAAGCTGTCCCAGCATCTTCACAGCATCAGTCTCTCTCCAAAAGCATCACCGGGACCATCCTGCTGCTCATGAGCTTCTTCGTGTTTTTCTACATTTTGGACATTGTTATCTTCCACTCAAGAATGAAGTTCAAGGATGGCTCAATATTCTACTGTATCCAGATTCTTGTGTCCCATAGCTATGCCACAGTCAGTCCTTTTGTGCTGATTAGTACTGAAAAGCGTATAATTAAGTTTTTGAGATCAGTGTGTGGGAGGACAATAAATATTTGATTATTCAGTGATGGGTGTGATCCCTTAATATAAACAATATGCTGTCATCAAAGCTGTGAATTGTGGCATGGTGGGAACAATCTGGGCCTTAAATTAAAATATGAAATCATATTTTTTCTGTTGAATCTGTTTACTATGTGTGGATGGCAGTTTATATAAAGAAAATTAAACTGCTTTGCCCTCAGATATCATGTGAAGTTTTTATTTCTCCATGGGATTTTCAAGGAGACCTGTGAAATGATTCTCACTTGACCTCAGTTAGCACATTGCTTTTAAATTTGTGTTTGTTTGTTTTTTGTTTTTGTTTTTTCGAGACAGGGTTTCTCTGTGGTTTTGGAGCCTGTCCTGGAACAAGCTCTTCTAGACCAGGCTGGTCTCGAACTCACAGAGATCTGCCTGCCTCTGCCTCCCAAGTGCTGGGATTAAAGGCATGTGCCACCACCGCCCGGCTGCTTTTAAATTTTTAAATAAAAATTTCTTTTTAAGTTTTAACTCCTTGTGTGTGTGTGTTTGTGTGTGTGCTTGTGAGTGCATGTGTGTGTGTTTCTGCGTGTCTACATGGATGAACATAGATGTCATAGTTATCATATACTCTAGAGCTACTTATGGGTTATTGTGAGCCACCCAATGTAGGAGAAGGCAATCAAATTTGAGTCTTCTAAGAACCAGTAACCTCGCCTGCTGAGCCATCTCTCGGGCACAATGATGTAGGTGGGTCTTCTATATATCTGTTGCTTTCATTGGTTAATTAATAAAGAAAACTAATGAGCCAAACAGTGTTTAAAAGAATACAATTTGTGTGTTGTTCTTTCTGGGATAAGCTTGCCAGGCGGCCGGGAGCTGGGCAGCAGGAATGCACCCCGCTGGTCCTTCTATAAATTGACACCCAACGTGATGGACTAAATCCAGTTACAAACCTGAGAGGGCTTTAAAAAATTGAGAGAATGTTTAACACAGCTTTTTGCTGTTTGCTAGAGTGTGCTGCAGAGAATTTTTCCTGACTCAGTTTCAGCAGGAAAAAAGCTGCGCCATTTTAAAATGCAGCTTTCTTGGTTGTGCCGCCAGAGCAAACTCCGGCTATAAAGCATTTCAATCGCTTTTATGGGACTGAATCGGGAAGAAAGTACTCTGAGACCATGCCTGTGCTTCCCGCCTAGGCAGACTGTGGGATCAGGCTTAGGCAGGTGGGAGAACATGTTTCCAGGCTGCACAGTGCTCTGCCTGTCAAATTTGGCTGTAACTTGGATGAAAAGGGTTTCTGGACTGCACACTCAGTCTCAGAGTTAAAGTGTTGAATGCGGCTCCTACCCAGTGGCCCCTGAGCTAGTAGAAAATTGTACGTCCTCCATTTTGAAATTGGAGAGAGTTGTAGCCAACATCCAGAGCAGCCTGTCACTCTGCAGTGCAGAGTGACAACTGATTTAGTCACAAGCGGCTCTGCACGCAGTACCTGTTTTTGACCTATGAATGTCACAGCTTAGATTCTTACATGCTTAGTGATTTAATATTGCAAAGCAAATAATGCTCCTGGATAGTAAAAAATTACAGATTCACAGTAGGACAGATTCAGACATAAAAGACTTCTAAATGGGTCATACTGTTAGATAAATGTAGGCTTGGGAGAGAGAAGAAAAAGAGTATAAAGAGTCATAAACAAAGTTAATGTTAAAAAAGAGGGCAAAGTCTTTAAAGAGACTGAGTAAAGATAGTTATAGACTAAAGAAATAAAGAAAAATGAGCCATATAAAAATTGAAAATTCACAGAGGGTCTGGATTATGTATTTTATTGTGTTTTCTTTAAAACTTTTGACTGTGAAGGAGCTAAATAAAAAAAAAAAAACATTTCATTAAATGGGCTGCTAAGCCGAACCTGCACATATGTTCTAATGTATCTTGACTTCAGAATTTGGATCTAAGGATATCATGCTTTGGAAAAGAGTTTCGTCTTTTGTTTTCACAGGGGATGAGACCCTGTGGATTGCTTCTATCCTAATATGGTATGATAGACCACACCCTCCTGAAAGGTTGCTGTGAACGCCCTCAAAAAATTACTTCACTCAACTGCCAACTGAGATGAACCTGACACACAGATCACACCATGAAAGATCTGATTAACAGCGCCCCTATACAGCATGAACAGTTTGGAGAGAAATAACTGCTCCCATATTCCCAAATATTGTTGTAAATGTTCTTTTCATTTAAAGGGGGATATGATATAGATATGAATAATTTGCATTGGTATGGATTTTAAGGTCAATTTTTTATATGTATATGTGTTTCTGATCTTGATTAAGGTATGTGATTGTATAGTTCATTTAAAAATGTAATGTATAATTAAGAAATATAGGCTAATAGATAATCATCGATAGTAGTCAAGTTTGTAGTCATGTTAGTTAGATTTTCTAGATGTGCATAGATATATTTCAGATAGGCATTCTTCATATCTTTTAAAGACTGCAGAATATGGCATTTTAAATGTTTTAATAACTTTGGGCTTTTCATGACAATGAGACATGTCTGCCACTGGCAGCACTAGCAACTTCAAGAGGAAGATGGGCATCAAGAGGCTCCTTATGGAGTTTGATAACCATTTGGGCAAGAAACTGCTCTTGCTTGGACTGATGCATACACTGCACACAAGGAACCTGCAGAGACAGGACTGCTGAACTTACTTAAAGGTGAGGTGGTCTTTCCGGGTTCCTGACTCATGAAAGAATCTGTGAGACATTCTGTAGGACACAGCAGATAGTCATTGACTGCCTTTTAATTTTCATGCTTCATGAAAATGTCTGTTGGATACTGTGGGACTGAAGGCCGAAGATGGATGCCCCAATGGTACAGAGGAACTTTGGGTAACTGTCCAGACAATGAGATGTCTCTGTCATTTCTAGAGTTTGGAAGTTGCTTATTTCTTGTTTACTTAGGTAATATTATATCCATCTGGAGTCTTTGATGAAGTTGAAGAATGGATAAATATAGTTTTCCTTATTTATGATAAAAGACAAAGCAGATATAAATATTGTAACTGTAATTCTGGCTTGATAACTGTTTTGTTATATGTAATTTTACTATGTTAAAGTGAAAGCCTTTCTTTTTTGTTTAAACAGAAAAGGGGAAATGGTGTAGGTGGGTCTTCTATCTATCTGTTGCTTTCATTGGTTAATTAATAATAAAAACTGCTTGGCCTGATATGTCAGAACATAAGTAGGTGGAGTAGACAGAACAGAATGCTGCAAAGAAGACAATGAGGCAAATGCCAAAGCTCTCCTCTCCGAGAAGGACGCAGGTTAGGATCTTTCCCGGTAAGCCACCACCTCGTGGTGCTACACAAATTACTTAATATGGGTTAAAGCAAGATGTTAGAATTAGCCAATAAGAGGCTGAAACTAATAGACCAGGCAGTGTTTAAAAGAATACAGTTTCCGTGTCATGACTTTGGGTAAAGCCAGCCAGTGGTCGGGAGCCGGGCGGCGGGAAGGCAGCCTGCTCCTCCTTCTACAGTACAGTCTAGTACATTAAATATATGAGAGCTTATGACAGTTTCAATAATTCAGTTGCTGCATTTGTTTATATTTTGAAAAGCTACATAACATGTTGTTTTGAGAATCAATTATTGAATGATCAAGAAAACACATACACATGGAGAAAAAAACTATATGCAGATGACCATACTGTTATTTGCACAATGATGCTCATATAACTGGATTTAAAATAGTCATAGTCAAGGGTAGGAGGGCCACTGTCTAGAGGTGCCAGGACATGGCTCCCCAATGCTAAAGAATGTTAGTTTTGGTACACGAGGAATAGTTTTAACATCTTACCATGCCAGTAAGAGACACGAGTCCACATCTCAGTGAATTACTAACAAAAGACAGAGCTTCAAGGAGTCAAAATGATAGAGACAAAAGACAAAGTACTTTTTATGGGGTCAAAACATGCAAATTTAAATAGTGGATTAGACATAGATAATTACTTAGCTGCAACATCAATACAAGTCAGCGAGAACTGTCAGATTCTAGTGTGCCTACATATTTGTATCCAGGACCTCTTCAGAGACACACTTCATGCAGGGGAACAAAAACAGTCACACACAGCTGAACACACTCAGAGGCACGCTTCACAAGGATCAACGCACTCAGAGGCACACTTCATACAGACCAACACACACTGAGACACAGTTCACATAACTTAACACACTTAGAGGCACACATCATACAACCTAACACACACTCAGAGACATCCTTCACACAGAGGAACACACTTACCCAAACATTTAACAAGCTGAACAAACTCAGAGGCACACTTCGAACAGGTGAACATACACTCAGTGAAACAATTCACACAGCTCAGCACACACTCAGAGGCACACTTCACCCAGCAAAAGTGTGAGGCACTGTCATGAACACGAACCCATTCACACCTAGAGTTGAGTGGAAAGAGAAAGACGGGAGGTCTGTTCCATGTCCTGTCTACACTTTGAGTGAGACACAGTGTCCAGACCAGACAGAATGGTGTTTAGCAAGGTGATGCAAGAGAACGTTTAAAATATCAAGAGTGTGGTCGACTAGAAAGAAACCACACAGCAGAAAGATGCATAAAACACGTGAGCAGACGGGCCTGGTGGCTCAAGTCTGTAGCCCTGAAGTGGAAACAGGAGGGTAGTGAGAGCAAGGGCAGCATGAGAGACAGGAGTGAGTACAGGGCAACACAAAATGATATAACACCAAAAACAGAAAGAAAGAATATTTTTATTAAAAAATCTCAAAAAAACATATGGAAAATATGCAAGAGAGAGGTTTAGTATTGCGTCATGCCCCTGGGGGAAGAGCATGAAACATACAATGAGACACCACAATCACACATCAGAGCAGCTCTGACACTGACTGTCAGATGGAATGGCAAATGCTAGGAGCTTTGTGGAAAAGTATGGGAATCTCAGAGTCACAGACAACTCATGGGAGCATCCACACCCCTCATCCTAATGCAGAGAAATTAAAAAGTCTAAAAATGGTAGAGACCAATTACATATGAAGTTAAAAATGAGCACCGTTTGGGTCGCCAGTGTGATGTGACCCTTGCACTCCTCTGACAGATGTATCATGGGAGTTTAAGAGGAAAGTTTGAGCCCAGCACCCACCCTACCCACCTCAGTTTGTTGTTTTCTAGGATGCAATGTAGTAAAACTAACAGACAGACAAAATTCCCACCAGGGATGCCATGTTTCTCAGGGCCCCAACGGGATCTTAGTCACACACAGGCATTAGAATTGCAGGTTTAGAGAGGCATTAAAGGCACCAGTAACCCAAGTCTGTGCAGTTCTCCTCAGGCAGAGACCTCCCCTGTCATGTCCGTCTGGGTAAGTGCCCTGCACACAGAGCAGACATGGAAGGTGGTCAGGTCCCAGGCAGGCTGTAGAGGAAGAGCAGTGGGGCTCAGGGAGGTTTTCAGTATCTGCAGGAGATGCTGAGCTCTGGCAGCTCCTCAGCACAGGGGACTGTGTACTGCACATACTTGGGATTTCCGGTGAAGGATGTTTGTGTCTGTAATTTAGAATCTTCCAATTACATTGCATTAATCTTAAGCCTATATTTATTTTTTGTGTGTAAAATTTCAAGTTCACTAGCTGTGTCAGCATTCATGTGACATGTGTGTATTTTTAATATGTACGATAGAGAATCGATGTTTTCTATTTAGATTTCAATTACAAACCCTCTTAGCATCTGTGGTTGTCATATCCCAAATATGATTATTATAAGTGACTTCTGTGGATAGGGTAATTGAAAATAATTTCGAGATCTTTTGAAATGAGTCCCACCCCAATTTCATCTCTTAGAGAATATTGTCTCACTACTACAAAGTATATAACCAAGTTTTCTCATATATTTTTCTCCTCAGTTCACCTTCAGTTGCCAACTGGTGGTGTTGGTCCCTGCCCAGACTTTGGAAGTTAAGAAACGTCAGTGGAGGAGACCATGGAGAAGCTGCAGACAACTAAACATACAGCACAGAGAGAATATGATGATCTCTCTGGACCCCGAGGAACTGGTAAGTGCAGAGCTTGGGGGAAAACCATCTTTATGTTTTATTAACTGATATAAAAATCACTTCCAATTCCTCTGCTAAGGGAAATTCATGGTCCTTCCTCTCTTCAGAGAAGCCGACGGGACAGAATGTCTCACTCATTTCCTTTGCTCTGTTCATAGCTTTCGTATTTTTCCAAACTGCACCATTTTTTCTAGAGAGATGAATTCAAACCTCCGTAATTTTACTGTTACTCACAGTGTGTAAGACAAGGAGGGCAAAGCCACTTAGGGAGAAAGCCAGTCTCAGCTGTGACTGCGGTGTGGGGAGGGTCAGGACGGTGGGTTTTTCTGCAGCCCATGTGAGTTTCCCAGAGCTGAGAGTGGCATCTGTGGCCAGGCTCTGCAGATTTCTCTCTTTCATCTAAAGGAAAGCTGCCCTACTTCAGTTCCTGGAGGAGTATACAAACACTTAATGCACGTTCTGGCTGCAGGCTTGAGCCCTGGGAAGGCCTGTAATCATTTCAATTACAAAAACATACGTGAAGGCTAATTTCAGCAGTTTTGCAGAAATAGCTGTCATTTCTTAGTGATTTTGCTTATCCTATTACTTATGTTGATTTACTTCATGGCCTCTCTGAACACAGAGCTGGCCTCTGCTTGGCGATGGTTTGCCTCTCCCGATACATCAACCATCTCTCTAGTATAGTTCCAGCTTTGAGGTCAGACTGTGCAACACACAGATACTGGCCTCACCTGCTCCTAAGCCCACATGTAGGAGGCAGGAGCAGTTTTCCTTTCCTGACCACCCCATTCATTTTGTATTGTCTCACAGCAGGAGTGAGAATGAGGAACACCTGCTAAGGGTGCATTGCTGGATTTTGATCACAGTGTAAAGCTGAGATTGTGTTAATTAAATGAAAACCTGAATCAGGAGGTGGAACCAGTGGCTAGTTGACAGGAATTAGCCTTAGACGGTAATGAGGGAGAGCACTGGCTAAATCAGAAGATTTAAATCTAGATAAGAACAGCAGAGGTGAGCTGTATGAAGAAGGCAAAATCAAGGGCATAGTTTATAAAAATAAGGGTGGCAGGTGTCCCTCAGCCCGGACAAAAACCATGCTCTGTTTGCTTTCAGTACCAGATGATGGGTGGGCTGTATATATGCTATTTCTATAGAGGAGGAAGCAGCCAATACTCTTGACTATCTTCTCCCTGATTACAGGGCCATATGCAACCAGAATGCACTAGGGTCTCCAAAGGTTTTTTCTTCCCTTCCACTCTCCACTTCCCTCCAGATCACAAGTTCAGGTCATTGTCCTGACCTCTGATCACTGGTTTGAGGCCTACTTAATGATGTCAATGATCTCAGGTTGTCTGTGATTTTGGTAAAGACAGAATGATGCGGTATCTACAGTCATGACTTCCTGGCTCTGTGCACTACAGGGAGGGGATTCTAGCTCTGTTGCCCTGAGCAGTTGAAGCCTTCACAGCTGTTTCTAGCAGGAAATGCCCAGGATCCTTCTGGACAATTCTTCATCCAGATGCGGTTTTTTCTTCTCTTCTGTCTATTCTCTTCCCCAATGTGACCTCTTTTATGTTACCTATTTTACAAAGCCCCATCATTTTCTCTGTTACTTAAGCGCTTATATTCGGAAAACCAACCCTTTCTCTTTGCATGATACAAGAGGCCTTCCCAGAGCCATCTCAGAATATTCCCTCCCAAGTTCTATATTGAGAAGTGCTTCTTAAATCACCTTGCTGAGGTCATAGAATATCAGCTGTGTCTGCTGACCACAAAGACCATGCTGAGTTGGGCAGATGTGAACTGAAGTGCCTGACCTGGAGGGTAGGACAGGCTATGTGAGGACCTATAGCTTGTTTCCTGAAGGGTGCACAATTCTGACAATGCTCATATAGCAGTGACAAATTAGCCAAGACGGCAGCATCTGTCTTTGCAGGACTTACTTTGTAATACGTCGAGAATTTGACACCATGTATGCTTTGATGTAGAAATTGAATGAATGTAATTGTGTGTCCTGCAAAATGTGGAGGTAGTGTGTATCTCGAGGGAGTTGTGTGTCCCCTGGATAACTGGTACCCATTATTATAAGAAATCATGTCCCCATCCTTGGTCTGTACCTTGTAGAAAAAAGGAGAACTTTCTCTTGTTGCTGTGGAAGTCCACCTCTAGAAAAGCTCTTCCTGTGTTTCAAAGCAGGGTTCCCTGAAGACAAGATGTCACTGAGGGTTCAAGGCCTCTGCACCTGTCTTGCTTTCTGAAGAACTTAAGGTTTCAGGGCTGTGGTTTCTGAAGTGACAGTGAACATGAGGTTTTATAGGTAATGAAACACAGCACACAGGAGTTTGTCAATGAGATATTTGTGTAAGAATAAAGGTTCCCTCTGTCCCCCTCTCTTTCTCTCACTTCCTCTTATCTTTGCTCATTTTTTTTTATGGACTAAAAGGAGCTAAGTAGAACCTGGGTATTCCAAAGAAATAACATGCTTCATACCAAGGCTAAAATGTATGTTTCAGATTAGCTTGACTTTAGATTTTTATTTTATTTGTTTATTTGTTTTTTTATGTATGTTTTGTCAGTAAATGAATGTTTTGTCTGCATGGGTGTCTGCACATCATAAACAGGTATCAGAAACCATGGGGCTCCAGCTAAAGACGGTTGTGAGCCACGATGAGGCTATTGGAAATTTATGTCACGACCTCTGATAGAACAGCAGTGCTCTTAACCACTGAGCAATCTCTACAGCCCAGATTTTTAGTTTAAATATAATTGCATGTGTGTTTGTGTGTGTTCACACATGTGTGCAGATGTACACAGAACACAATAGGGCATCAGATCCCCTGGTGCTGGAGTGAGTTAGAAGCAGTTGAAACCTGGTTGTTGTGGAAACTGGGAACCAATGCTGAGTTACCTTGCGAGAGCAGTATGTGCTCTAAACTGCTGAGCCTTCTCTCTAGCTCCCACGCTAGTCCTTTTAGTCTTTTTATGTGGGTGTTGAGACCCACACTCAGATCTTCTGCTTCCTCAACAAGTGCTCTTATCCTTGGCGCCATTCCCCAGCCTGTTCCAACTTAACTTTTAGAGTGTTTCAGTGCATGCCTTATTTAACATGAACTACATGTATTTCAAAACACAAACACACACATACACACGCTTGCACACTCAGCATCTATTCTGTAAGTCTACAGAAGTCATCATGGACTGACAGTGTGTTTCATGGAACTTGGAGTCTCATAGCACTGTGATTGCCACTTCACTGTGATTTCCCAGGATCATTGAAAGAGAATCCATTCCAAACACAATACATGTGTGCAGAAAATTATTTTCCTTTTCTTGGGAAAAGTTGATCTTCCTCCTCCTTTCCTTCTCCCCCACGAACTGAAACCTGAGAAATACCTTTATATTTTATAGGGACATTCAGAATTAAACAGAAATAATTTAATCTAATTATTCACCCAAGATACTCTTGCTAAGCCGGGCGGTGGTGGCGCAGCCTTTAATCCCAGCACTCAGGAGGCAGAGGCAGGCGGATCTCTGTGAGTTCGAGACCAGCCTGGTCTACAAGAGCTAGTTCCAGGACAGGCTCCAAAACCACAGAGAAACCCTGTCTCGAAAAACCAAAAAAAAAAAAAAAAAAAAAAGATACTATTGCTATATAAAATACCCAGTCTATTTATCTGCTAATTGATTAAGTCTTTTGTGATACTATAGAACTTTTATATTTGGATATTATCTTTAAAAAATATTTTCACCAATTACTCATCACAATTCTGAATTCTTAAATAAACATGTATATTTATGGATTTTAATATTTTTTCTTTCCCTTAATACCAGATGCTACGGTCACATGGTCTAAATTATTATACAATAGCTTCATCTTATAACCTTAATTTTAAAATGACATTTCTCTTAATGCCATCTCACTGGAAAAACCATAAAATGTTAGTGCTCTCATCTGTGCTAGAAAAACATTGTAGACTTGGTTCTCTCTCTACCATCCATGGTAGAGAGGTTCTGAGGATTGATTCAGGATCAAGCTTTCATATCCACTGTCCAATGTTGTGATCCTCCTGTCTCTACCCCTTAAGACGAGCCTACCAACGTGCACTACCACACATGTTCTTTATGGTTGCATCACTTGCTTTGCATGAAATCAAACACATGTGTTCTATTAGAGACATTCTGCCAGCAGACCATTTCACAAACTTCCTGGTAGAAATTTTATTCATGACCTTTGAGTCTGGAGAAATAAGAGCAATCACTTGCAGGAGAGATGACGTCAGAATCCTAAGGAGTTCACCTTTCATGTTGGCTTGGGTGCTTTTCCTTTCTATGGAACCACATGATGGAATGGCCCTAAAGCTACTGTAATGGTAGTTCTGTTTGAATTCACATAGAGTCATTCTGAATTTTTATACTAAATGAGAAAAAATTAGAACCTGTGTGTGGCTAATATTTGATAGCGACCAACAGCTTGCTAGTACTGAAACATGGTCAAGGTGAACAGAGAAACAGCAGGATTCAAAAAAGGAAAGCAGGGTGGAGCTCTGTAGAGGTTTGTGCAGATGTTACATTGCCCTCGCTTTCTTCCCTCATTTCTGTCTTTTTCATTTCAGGCAGGGACGGAGCTGAACAGTCATTAACAGAGCTGCCTTCACTCTCATAACTACACACATAGGGCATACATGAGAAAGGCATCAGCCAACACTTCACAGAGACCATCATGTGCTGGACACCCTTCATGACTGGTGTGTAGACTTCATTGCATGTCACTCACGATGTACTCCAGACACTGGAACATGGCTGTCCACATGATCTAGAGGAGGTGACTGGAAGTCAGCCTCAGAGTCCTCAAAGCTACGCTCTGAGACAACGGCAGGTCACGGGGAGAATTTGAAGTAGTCTATTAGGGAGCACAATTCTCAACATTTGTAATAAAACTTTATTAAGAATATTTGGTAGTAAAGGAAAAGAACAAAGAGGGCACTGAAATAAATGACCCTGTCCATGGCAAGCCCATGGAATTTCTGTCCTGTGAAGGTAGCATTTCTAGTTTAATAAGTCTTCCTAATTCGAATTCACCACTATCAGCTGCTTGTGTCCCCGACGATGGGAACTCTGCAGGGGAGAGCAGGACAGTTCATAGGGATGCTCTCACAGCAGCAGTGGGGACGGCAGTGTGTGCTGTGATGCACAGTGGTTGGTTTCTATGAATGCCCGTGTGCAAGGGAGCCTCACAAAGGACAGAGAAACACGACACTGGGAAAGCACTAGAACAACGGGGACAATGGGTGTCTTCTGAGGTTGGGGTGAGCAGATGTACAGGATTCCAATGGAGAAGGATGAACTGAGCTCAACTGGTCATGTATTCCCAAGGTGATAGCATTGGTTAAGATTCACGGTCAAGGCTGTCTGGGATGAGAGGTCTCTTGCTTTCCCCCCACAAGGTTTACTCTGTGCTTCTTGACCACATAAGATGAATCAAAACAGAAAGCTGTACACTTACACTAACTTTAGAAACACATTCTTCTCTGAGATAAGCATTGGGATCTCAGGCAACAGTGTCCTTCTCCTCTTCCACGTCCTCGCATTCAGTAGTGAGCACAAGCCCAGACTCACTGACTTGCCCATTGGCTTCTTGGCTGTAATCCACCTTCTGCTGCTGCTGGTTGCGGGCATCATAGCTACTGATATTTTCATGTTTCATCAAGGATGGGACGATATCACATGTAAATCTCTTCTCTTCTTATACAGATTTTTGAGGGGTCTCTCTGTTTGTGCCACCTGCTTGCTGAGTGTGCTCCAGGCCATCACTCTCAGCCCCAGAAACTCATGTTTAGCAAAGTTCAAAAGAAAATTATCCCCATGTCACAACTTATGGTCCTTGTTTGCCCTTTGTTCCGTCTATTCATCCATTTCCACTTACCTTTTCATCTCCATGGTTAAGACCCCTAATGTGACCTCAGACCACCTACTGTATATGACTGAATCCTGCTCTCTTGTACATTTCAGTTTTCCAACAAAATACATAATGTCCACATTGTTCATCTTCAGGGACATTTTTGTTATGGGTATCATGGTCCTCTCCAGCGGGTACATGCTGATTCTCCTGTGCAGGCACAAGAAGCTGGTCCAGCATCTTCACATCACCAGCTTTTCTCCAAAAGCATCAGCAGAGCAAAGGGCTTCCCGGACCATCCTGCTGCTCTTGTGCTTCTTTGTGCTCATGTGTATCTTGGATAGCTTTATGATATTCTCAAGGCATATGTTCAAAGATGATCCAATATTCTACTTTATCCTGATGCTTGTGAGCCATAGCTATGCCTCAGTCAGTCCTTTTGTGTTCATTAGCACTGAAAAGGATATAATTGGCCTTTTCTTTTCCATGTTTGAGAGAACAGTGAGTATTTGATTATTCAGTGATGGGTAATTTCCTCAAAATGAGATATATTAAGTCAGATACACAAATCTCTATCAACATGTTGTGTAGCAAATAATTTCTCCAGAAGGATTCAGTTCTCACCACACTCTGTTACTCACTCAAAGAAGACTTCCAGTCCTGCCTCAGGGTTCCAGTACTGTGTTTTCTGAATGAACATTTTTCTGTTCTGTTAAACTTCTTATTTATAGGCTGCGGAGGTAATGTGTGGTTAAGAAGACTTGCTATGCAAAAGCAATGACAAGAATGCAGTATCCAAGCTCACACAAAGACATGGGGTTTGGCCATGGATATGCACCTATAGCAACTGGACAGATAGGAGGATCCCCGGTTTATGCTAGTCAAGAGACTGGATTTGCAATCAGTGAGAGAATTTGTCTAGATGGATAAGATAGACAGGGAAAGAGAAGTGCATCTGCAGCATGAATTCTAATTGGTATTAGTAATCAAAGCCCAGAGGCATTTATAGGGGAAGAACAGAGAAGCAGAGCTCCCCCTACTAGAGAACTCTTTTACCTCTACCAATGTTAGGACCAAAGGGGCGATCCTGTCCTCAGACTGCATCTCCAGTCTGCATCTGTCTTCATCAAACCTCAAATTTCACTGCCCTCAGACTTTCCTGCCTTATATTCTCCTTCTCCAACCAGCCATATCACTCCTGCCTCCCCCTTCCTAGCCCTGGAATTAAAGGCATGAGACCTGAAATGCTGGGATTTGTGAAAGGAGATTGCACTTCTGTTTTCCAGACACCCAGATACAAATAATCACTCAAGAACTATATTAATTACAACACTGTTTGGCCAATGGCTCAGGCATATTCCTAGAAAGTTCTTACATTTTAAATTAATCTATTTTTATTATTTTATATTTTACTAAAAGGATCATGTTTTTTCACCTCACACCTTGCTTCTTGGGTGGATACATGGCGTCTATCTGACCCTGCCTTCTTTCTCCATGCATTCAGTTTAGATTTCCCACTTAGCTATATTCTGCCTGCCATAAGTCAAAGCAGCTTCTTTATTTACCAATGGTAGGAAAACATATTAGCATACAGAGGGAGATTCCACATCAGGGATTAAATTTGCTTGCCACCTCTGCCTGGTCTCTGTGGCTAACTAATTGCTTAGCTCTGCACTCTGAACTTTAGGCAAGGTTTATTTGTTAAAAGACAAACAAAATGTCACTACATTTCCCCTTTTGTCTAAAAGAAAAAATAAGAATATAACTAATTTAAGAAAAATTATTTACAATAAGTATGATAGCTATATACAAAATAAACAGGAAATAACTACATCAACAATGTCTAATCCATATTACAAATTCAGAGAAAATACTCCATTATCTATCTTATCTTAGTGAATCTAAAATCCTGTATGTAATTTAATTTCTATCAAAACTTGTGTAACCATCCAAAACTAACTTTCACTATCTCTCAAACTTATATAATTTATGTTTCTTTAGTGAATTTCTTGTCTAAGCCTCATAAACAAGGAAACTATAACTATCTAGTCTTCAACTACCTCAGAGACCTGAGAAAGAAATGATATTAACTGAGTAAACAGGAAGTGCAAGCAGGCCAATTCAAAAAAATATTAGTAATGACAGAAACAACAGTCATTTGGATGCCTGGACACTCATCCAGAGTTTCTCTGCAATATTGGGTCATCCATTTTTGGCCTAGATCCCTAACATATCCTACAGCCTTTTTTGCAAAGCAGGCTATTTTGTGTCCTGCTTGTTTAATTAGGACAGCATACTGTCAGCAGTCAAAGCAGGGGCATTTTCTTGCTCTGTGTCTACTTTTGCCACAAAGAAGGTAAACTCCACATAGAGTTTTTTGATGCCCATTATCTTCTCTAAAGTAGATTGGTGCTAACAGTAGCAGACATGTCTCATTGTCATAAAAAAGAAGAACCTAGGTTATTAAAACACGTTACATGTCATATTCTGTAATATATGACCTGTTTATCTGAAATATATCTTTGTTTGACCTTGAAAGCATACTCAATGTGACTACAAGTTTGATTTTACTAGGTGATTAACTACTAAACTATATTTCCTTATTATCCTAAACAGTTGGTTATAATAATTTTTAAGGACTAGGAATTTGCATTACATTGTTAAATGAGCTGCATAGGTACAACACCTTGAACAAGAATTGAAATGTATGCATAGTGTATTTTTTTAAAAAATTAATCTCAAATTTTTATCAATATTCAAAATTTATATATAATTTACAAAAGTCAAATCCGTTGTAAAGCTAGGAGTTAACAAATTAGTAGTTGCTGTTAAAGAGTAGATTCAATAATCTTATCATCTCTATATCCTTCATTTTTCTCTTCAGAGTAGATTCAATAATCTACCCTTTTATCCTTTCGTGTTTATAATACCCATAATCCACTGAATAAACGAAACCCACATGTCTTGGGAATGTGGGTATCACATTCTTAAATTTATTTCCTGCTGTCTGGGGATGATGGTATCTTTAGGGAATGCTGAAAGGAAAAAAAGGGTTAATTCTCAAGTCCTGGGAGTTGTAACTGCATCATTTTTTGTTCTGTCTATGTATAATGGTAATGTGTAGGACTTGTCTAAAGTCCTTACTAGAGTAGGCTGGATCATTTCAGCTAGACACCTCAAAATTGTTCTGAAGAATTTGTAGTCCAAAGCTGATCTTTAAATGGTACTATCAGCTGAATAGCATCATACAAGGCAGGTAGAATAGTTGTGGGGCTCCATTTTCTTCCTGGAGACTTCAAATATTACTGTAGGGAAATTTATTGTTCACTGTAGAAAACTTTATTTGTATCAAAACAGAAAGTTTGAACTTCAATATACACATATTCAAAGAAGGGTACCGTAGTGATGAAAATAGGAACGAGGAGAAGTAAAATTTTGAAAGCAGAGTTTTGATAATCTTAGTCCCTAGATTTTATCTTTCTTCTGTCCCATGCCAGGTGACTACTGATGTGAAATAGTTGTAAATTTCCTGAATTAAAATCATCAATAAACTGAGGTGAAATGAGCATATGCTGTTAAGAATCTTTTAAGTGGGGGTAAAACCAGAGCACCAGCTTTGGCATGTAGTAATTTTGTGTCCATGGAGATCTGTGAATATCTTTTTTTTTCTTGAAAAAGAAATTTTCCGCTTCCTCCCCGCCTCCCATTTCCCTCCCCCTCCTCCCGCCCCTCTCCCCCTTCCACCACTCCTCTTCTCCTCCCTCTCCAGTCCCAAGAGCAGTCAGGGTTCCCTACCCTGTGGAAAGTCCAAGGTCCTCCCCCCTCCATCCAGGTCTAGGAAGGTGAACATCCAAACTGTCTAGGCTCCCACAAAGCCAGAACATGAAGTAGGATCAAAACCCCGTGCCATTGTCCTTGGCCTCTCATAAGCTCTCATTGTCCTCCATGTTCAGAGAGTACGGTTTTATCCCATGCTTTTTCAGTCACAGTCCAGCTGGCCTTGGTGAGCTCCCAATAGATCGGCCTCACTGTCTCAGTGGGTGGGTGCACCACTCGTGGTCCTGACTTCCTTGTTCATGTTCTCCCTCCTTCTGATCCTCATTAGGACCTAGGGAGCTCAGTCCCGTGCTCCAGTGTGGGTCTCTGTCTCTATCTCCATCCATCACTAGATGAAGGTTCTATGGTGATATGCAAGATATTCATCAATAAGGCTATAGGAGAGGTTCATTTCGGGTTCCCTATCCTCAGGTGCCCAAGGAACTAACTGGGGACATTGCCCTGGGCATCTGGTAGCCATTCCAAGTTCAAGTCTCTTGCCAACCCTTAGGTGGCTCCCTTAACTAGATATGAGTTTCCCTGCTCCCCTATTCAACCTTCCTTTATCCCCAATCATCCCGTTTCCCCAAATTCCCCTCATCCTCTCCTTCACACTTTTCTCTCCCCATCTCCCCTCACCCCCATCCCACCCAACCCCAAGATTCCAATTTTTTGCCCAGCAATCTTGTCTATTTCCCATAGCCAGGAGGATAACTATATGTTTTTCCTTGGGTTTACCCTCTTGTTTAGCTTCTTTAGGATCACAAATTATAGACTCAGTGGCCCCTATCCATGGCTAGAAACCAATTATGAGTGAGTACATCCAATGATCTTCTTTTTGGGTCTGGGTTATCTCACTTAGGATAGTATTTTCTATTTCCATCCATTTGCATGCAAAATTTGAGAAGTCATTGTTTTTTTTTACCACAGAGTAGTACTCTAATGTGTATATATTCCACACTTTCTTCATCCATTCTTCCATTGAAGGACATCTAGGTTGCTTTCAGGTTCTGGCTATTACAAATAATGCTGCTATGAACATAGTTGAACAAATGCTTTTGTCATATGATAGGGCATCTCTTGGGTATATTCCCAAGAGTGGTATTGCTGGGTCCAGGGGTAGGTTGATCCCAATTTTTCTGAGAAACCGCCACACTGATTTCCAAAGTGGTTGCACAAGTTTGCAGTCCCACCAGCAATGGATGAGGGTACCCCTTTCTTCACAACCTCTCCAGCAAAGGCTATCATTGCTGTTTTTGCTTTTGTTTTTTTTTTATTTCTTTTTTTTATTCTTTTTTAATTAAAATTTCCAACTGCTCCCCGTTTCCCATTTCCCTCCCCCTCCTCCCACACATTGCTCCCTCCCCCCACTCCCCTCCCCCATCCCCACTCCTCTTCTCCTCCCCCCAGTCCATTCCCACACCCTCTCGATACTGAAGAGCAGTCCAAATTCCCTGCCCTACAGGAAGACCAAGGTCCTCCCACTTCCATCCAGGCCCAGGAAGGTGAGCATCAAAACAGGCTAAGCTCCCACAAAGCCAGTTCATGTATTAGGATCGAAACCTAGTGCCACTGTCCTTGGCTTCTCATCAGCCTTCATTGTCCACCATGTTCAGAGAGTCCAGTTTCAACCCATGCTTATTCAGTCCCAGTCCAGCTGGCCTTGGAGAGCTCCCAATAGATCAGTTCCACTGTCACAGTGGGTGGGTGCACGCCTCGTGGTCCTGATTTCCTTGCTCATGTTCTCCCTCCTTCTGCTCCTCATTTGGACCTTAAGAGCTCAGACCGTTGCTCCAATTTGGGTCTCTGTCTCTCTCTCGATCTATCGCCAGATGAAAGTTCCTGTGCCATTCTCCTTGGCCTCTCGTCAACTCTCATTGTCCACCACATTCAGAGAGTCCGGTTTTATCCCATGTTTTTTCAGTAGCAGTCCAGCTGGCCTTGGTGAGCTCCCAATAAATCGGCCCCACTGTCTCAGTGGTTGGGTGCACCCCTCATGGTCCTGACTTCCTTGTTCATGTTCTCTCTCCTTCTGCTCCTCATTATAACCTTGGGAGCTCAGTTCGGTGCTCCAGTGTGGGTCTCTGGCTCTATCTCCATCCATCGCTAGATGAAGGTTCTATGGCGATATGCAAGATATTCATCAGTATGATTATAGGATAGGTTCATTTCAGGTTCCCTATCCTCAGGTGCCCCAATGAACTAACTGGGGACATTGCCCTGGGCATCTGGTAGCCATTCCAAGTTCAAGTCTCTTGCCAACCCTTAGGTGGCTCCCTTACCTAAGGTATGAGTTTCCCTGCTCCCCTATCCAACCTTCCTTTATCCCCAATCACCCCGATTCCCCCAGTTCCCCTCATCCTCTCCTTCACACTTTTCTCTCCCCATCACCCCTCTTCCCCATCCCACCCCACCCCCAAGATTCCAATTTTTGCCCATCAGTCATGTCTATTTCCCATAGCTGGGAGGATATCTATATGTTTTTCCTTGGGTTTACCCTCTTGTTTAGCTTCTTTAGGATCACAAATTATAGACTCAGTGGCCCCTATCCATGGCTAGAAACCAATTATGAGTGAGTACATCCCATGTTCTTCTTTTGGGGTCTGGGTTACCTCACTCAGGATCGTATTTTCTATTTCCATCCATTTGCATGCAAAATTCGAGAAGTCATTGTTTTTTACCGCAGAATAGTACTCTAATGTGTATATATTCCACACTTTCTTCATCCATTCTTCCATTGAAGGGCATCTAGGTTGATTCCAGGTTCTGGCTATTACAAATAATGCTGCTATGAACATAGTTGGACAAATGCTTTTGTCATATGATAGGGCATCTCTTGGGTATATTCCCAAGAGTGCTATTGCTGGGTCCAGGGGTAGGTTGATCCCAATTTTTCTGAGAAACCGCCACACTGATTTCCAAAGTGGTTGCACAAGTTTGCAGTCCCACCAGCAATGGATGAGGGTACCCCTTTCTTCACAACCTCTCCAGCAAAGGCTATCCTTGGTGTTTTTGATTTTAGCCATTCTGACAGGTGTAAGATGATATCTCAAAGTTGTTTTGATTTGCATTTCTCTGATCGCTAAGGAGGTTGAGCATGACCTTAAGTATCTTTTGGCCATTTTAACTTCTTCTGTTGAGAATTCTCTGTTCAGTTCAGTGCCCCATTTTTTAATTGGGTTAATTATCCTTTTAAAGACTAGTTTCTTGAGTTCTTTATATATTTTGGAGATCAGACCTTTGTCTGTTGCGGGGTTGGTGAAGATCTTCTCCCAGTCAGTAGGCTGCCTTTTTGTCTTAATGACAGTGTCCTTTGCTTTACAGAAGCTTCTCAGTTTCAGGAGGTCCCATTTATTCAATGTTGCCCTTAATGTCTGTGCTGCTGGGGTTATACATAGGAAGCGATCTCCTGTGCCCATATGTTGTAGGGTACTTCCCATTTTCTCTTCTATCAGGTTCAGTGTGTTCAGATTGATATTGAGGTCTTTGATCCATTGGGACTTGAGTTTTGTGCATGGTGATAGATATGGGTCTATTTTCATTCTTCTACAGGTTGACACCCAATTGTGCCAGCACCATTTGTTGAAGATGCTTTCTTTCTTCCATTGTATACTTTTAGCTCCTTTATCGAAAATCAGTTGTTCATAGGTTTGTGGGTTAAAATCAGGGTCTTCTATACGATTCCATTGGTCGACTTCTCTGTTTTTATGCCAGTACCACGCTGTTTTCATTACTGTAGCTCTGTAATAGAGTTTGAAGTCAGGGATGGTAATGCCTCCAGAAGTTCCTTTATTGTATAAGATTGTTTTGGCTATCCTGGGTTTTTTGTTTCTCCATATAAAGTTGATTATTGTCCTTTCAAGATCTGTGAAGAATTTTGATGGGATTTTAATGGGGATTGCATTGAATCTATAAATTGCCCTTGGTAGAATTGCCATTTTTACTATGTTGATTCTCCCAATCCAAGAGCAAGGGAGATCCTTCCATTTTCTGGTATCCTCTTCAATTTCTTTCTTCAATGCCTTAAAGTTTTTGTCAAATAGATCTTTCACTTCCTTGGTTAGAGTTACCCCAAGATATTTTATGCTGTTTGTGGCTATCGTGAAAGGTGATGATTCTCTTATTTCTCTCTCTGCTTCCATATACTTTGTGTATAAGAGGGCGACTGATTTTTTGGAGTTGATCTTGTATCCTGCCACATTACTAAAGGCGTTTATCAGCTGTAGGAGTTCTTTGGAGGAGTTTTTGGGGTCGCTCATGTATACTATCATATCATCTGCAAATAATGCAAGTTTAACTTCTTCCTTTCCAATTTGAATCCCCTTTATCCCCTTATGTTGTCTTATTGCTATTGCTAAAACTTTGAGAACTATATTGAAGAGGTATGGAGAGAGTGGACAGCCTTGGCGTGTTCCTGATTTTAGTGGGATGGCTTTAAGTTTCTCTCCATTTAATTTGATATTAGCTGTCGGCTTGCTGTATATAGCTTTAATTATATTTAGGTATGACCCTTGTATCCCTAATCTCTCCAAGGCTTTCATCATAAAGGGATGTTGAATTTTGTCAAATGCTTTTTCAGCATCTAATGAAACGATCATATGGTTTTTTTCTTTCAGTTTATTTATATGGTGGATTACATTGATAGATTTGCGTATGTTAAACCAGCCCTGCATCACTGGGATGAAGCCTACTTGATCATAATGGATAATTTTTCTAATGTGTTATTGGATTCACTTTGCCAGTATTTTGTTGAGGATTTTTGCGTCAATGTTCATGAGTGAGATTGGCCTGTAATTCTCTTTCTTGGTTGAGTCTTTGTGTGGTTTTGGTATCAGAGTTACTGTAGCTTCATAAAAGGAATTTGGCAATGAGTCTTCTGTTTCTACATTGTGAAATACATTAAGGAGTATAGGTATTAGTTCTTCTTGGAAGTTCTGGTAGAATTCTGCATTGAAACCATCTGGTCCTGGACTTTTTTTGGAAGGGAGGTTTTTGATAACAGCTTCTAATTCTTCGCGACTAACAGGTCTATTTAGATTGTTCACCTGGTCCTGGTTTAACTTTGGTATATGGTATTTATCTAAAAAGGTGTCCATTTCTTTTACATTTTCCAGTTTTGTGGCATACAGGCTTTTGTAGTAAGATATAATGATTCTCTGAATTTCCTCTGTGTCTGAGGTTATGTCCCCCTTTTCATTTCTGATCTTATAAATTTGCAAATTCTCTCTCTGCCGTTTGATTAGTTTGGATAGGGGTTCATCAATCTTGTTGATTTTCTCCAGGAACCAATTTTTGTTTCATTGATTCTTTCAATTGTTTTCTGTGCTTCTATTTTGTTGATTTCAGCCCTCAGTTTGATTATTTCCATTCTTCTACTCCTCCTAGGTGAGTCTGCTTCTTTTTTTTCTAGAGCTTTCAGGTGGGCTGTTAAGTCTCCAATGTGTGCTTTCTCTGTTTTCTTTAAGTGGGCACTTAGTGCTATGAACTTTCCTCTCAGGACTGCTTTTATAGTGTCCCATAGGTTTGAGTATGTTGTTTCTTTATTTTCATTGAATTCAAGGAAGAGTTTAATTTCTTTCTTTATTTCTTCCTTAATCCAGGTATGGTTCAGTAGTTGACTGTTCAGTTTCCATGAGTTTGTCGACTTTCTGGGGGTAGCATTGTTGTTGAATTCTAACTTTAATCCATGGTGATCTGATAAGATACAGGTGGTTACTAATATTTTTTGTAACTGTGGATGTTTGCTTTGTTACTGAGTATGTGGTCGATTTTTGAGAAGGTTCCATGAGCTTCAGAGAAGAAGGTATATTCTTTCCTATTTGGGTGGAATATTCTATAGATGTCTGTTAAGTCCATTTGATTCATTACCTCCCTTAATCCTCTTATTTCTCTGTTAGGTTTCTGTCTAATTGACCTGTCCATTGGTGAGAGAGTAGTGTTAAAGTCTCCTACTATTAATGTGTGCGGTTTGATGGCTACCTTGAGTTTTAGCAATGTTTCTTTTACGTACGTGGGTGCTTTTATATTAGGGGCATAGATATTCAGGATTGAGACTTCATCCTGATGAATTGTTCCTGTTATGAGTAGAAAATGTACCTCTCCATCTCTTTTGATTGATTTAACTTTGAAGTCAACTTTGTTAGAAATTAGTATGGCCACACATGCTTGTTTCTTAGGTCTACTTACTTGATAAGCCTTATCCCAACCCTTTACTCTGAGTAGGTGCCTGTCTTTGTGGTTGAGGTGTGTTTCTTGTAAACAGCAGAATGTTGGATCCTGTTTTCGTATCCAATCTCTTAGCCTGTGACTTTTTATAGGTGAGTTGAGTCCATTGACATTAAGTGATATTAATGACCAGTGGTTGTTAACTCCGGTTACTTTTTTAGTAGTAGATTTTGTGTGTTTCCCTTCTTTGAGTTGCGCTAATGAAGGGTCTCTAGATGTCTGAGTTATTGTGGTCATTGTTGGACTCCTTGGTTAGTGATTTTCCTTCTATTACTTTCTGTAAGGCTGGATTTGTGGCTACGTATTGTTTAAATTTGTTTTTATCCTGGAAAATTTTGTTTTCTCCATTTATAGTGAACGAAAGCTTGGCTGGGTATAGTTGTCTGGGCTTGCATCCACGGTCTCTTAGTTTCTGCAGTACATCTATCCAGGACCTTCTGGCTTTCATGGTTTCCATAGAGAAGTCAGGTGTAAGTCTGATAGGTTTACCTTTATAAGTAACTTGGCCTTTTTCCTTTGCAGCTCTTAATATTCTTTCCTTATTCTGTATGCTTTGTGTTTTGATTATTACATGGCGAGGGGATGGTTTTTTTTTTGTTGATCCAGCCTATTCGGTGTTCTGTATGCTTCTTGAACCTTCATAGGTATATCTTTCTTTAGGTTGGGAAAGTTTTCTTCTATAATTTTATTAAATATATTTTCTGGACCGTTGAGCTGCGCTTCTTCTCCTTCTTCTACTCCTATTATTCTTAGGTTTGGTCTTTTTATTGTGTCCCATATTTCCTGAATGTTTTGTGATGAGAGTTTGTTGGCCTTGCTGTTTTTTTTGATCTGCGTGTTTATTTTCACTATGGTATCTTCAGAATCTGAGATTCTTTCTTCTATCTCTTGTATTCTGTTGGTTATGCTTGTTTCTGTAGTCTCTATTCGTTTACCTAGATTTTCCATGTGCAGCCGGCCTTCTGTTTGTGTTTTCTTCTTTGCCTCCATTTCAGTTTTCAAGTCTTGAACTGTTTCCATTATCTGTTTGATTGTTTTTCCTTGGTTTCCTAGGGTATCATTCACTGATTTACTCAATTCTTCAAACTTTCTGTTATACTTCTCATCCATTTCTATAAGGGCATTTTTTACATGCTGTTTAAGGGCGTCAATCACTTTCATAAAGTCAATTTTTTATACTTCTTCATGATTAAGGTGTTCATATCCTCCTGTTGTGAGGTCGCTGGGTTCTGGTGGTTTCATATTGTTTTTCAGATTGTTGGGTGAATTCTTGCATTGGCGCCTGCCCTTCTCTTCCTCCGAATGCTCTCCTATGGATCTTCTTTTACAGGATCAGGTCTCCTTGCCTACTGATGTACCTTCCCAGTGATGGCACTCCCCAGTGATGGCTCTCCTGGTGCTCCAGTGATGTCTCTCCTGGTGCCAATATCAGATCTCCGTGCCCAATGATGGCTCTCCTGGTGCCGAGATTAGCTCTCCGTGTTGGTTGGGTAGTTCATAAACAAAGCGCCTACCTTGCTTGGTGCAGGCAGGCCAGAGTAACAAAGGGACTCATGCCTGCCTGCTTGCCCTGAGGATTCCCCCCCAGCGCCCAGACAGGCTGAGCTGGGTGGTGTTATGTGCCCAAAGAGGGAAGGGGGCAGAAGGAAGAAAGGTTCTGGATGCAAGCTGCGTGGGATAGGAAGAGAGAGGCAGTATGCAGGGAGTAGAGTCCCTGCAGGGAGCCCAGGAAGTATGGGGCGGATGAGGAACTTCTGAGTTCCCTGTCCCGGGCTGCTGCCGCGGGTCACAAACTCACCCCAATGATGGCTCTCCTGGTGCCGAGATCAGATCTCCGTGCTGGTTGGGTAGTTCGTAAACCATCTGTGAATATCTTAAAGTGAATGCCCTATGCCTGGATCCTAAGCACTGACAAAATGCCTTCTGATAAATATAAATGCAGGAAGCAGGACTCTGCTTATACCTAGGGGAGAATAGCGGAGGCCTGGCAGTGAGAAACTGTTTTCATGTAGCTGAAAGACATAGGAAACAGTTCTGAACTGTGGGAATTAATTCCCAAATTTGTAACAGAAATGGAAGTCATCTACAACAACAACAACAAAAAACTATAGCAAAGGACAGTCACTTTATTCACAAAGCAATAATTCCAAAAAGCCTTGCTTTTTGGTTTAACTTTTATCGGATTCCTTGGTTCTGATAACTTGCTCATCAAAAGATGGCTTCACAATTACTGTATAATATTGCAGCTTATAGCAGGAAGTCAAGAAATTCTAGATTGTAGAGGGTCCATTGGTTGAATCACCTTATTAACAGCTCTCAGATCTGTCACCATTCATTTTTCAGATTTTATTAACAGCAAATACAGGAGAATTCCAAGGACTAGTTAACTCTTCAGTATGTTGAGCATCTAATTGCTCCTGTACCAGCTGCTCTAAAGCCTGCAGTTTCTCTAATGTCAAAGGCCATCGCTTTACCCATTTGGGTTTTTTCAGTCAACAAGTTTAAAGTTAGGGCCATTGGTACCTCTGAGAGTTTGTCAGGTGTTGTTCTGTGTTTTTGTTCAGTCTGAATGGTCAGTATCTGTTTCTATAATACCTTAAAATATCCTTCCCAGAAACATGAGTTGGTTCATGGTCTGTTTCTGAGACTGAAGGAATGTTTATCTAGGTATTCCGTTATTGAAACAGATCATGACCCCATAGATTCTCTGCTTTATGAGCCACATACAGCCTTTGCCTTCCTCTCTGTCCTTTTAGTCCTATGCATTCAACCCATCTCGTGCTTTGTTTACCTGAGATTGGTTTCCAATTCCTAGGAACTGAACATCTGTCTACTGAAGAAGCCAATTTAGATGCCAAGATTCTGGAGTAATAATAGTCACATCTGTACCTATGTCTAATAATCCTTCCATTATAATGTTATTTATTCATACTCTCAGCTTTGGTCTTTGATTGTTTATGGAAGTCAGACAAAATACATGTTTTCTATTGGAATTTTTGATTCATCCTCCATCGTTATTCTATCATTCAGAGCAGTGTGGGTTTTTATAACAAACATTGGATTTGCTAATTTTCCTGGGAAGGTGTGTCCTCCACAGTGACTGGGAATGACTGAACCATGTTTAATCTAGGGGCCTGCAAGAGGCCCCTCAAGGAGTTTCCCAATCATAACAGGTTTTCTTGTTTGTCTGTTTTTGCTCTACACTAATTGATCCAATGTTGGCTTTTGCCACATCTTCTGCATAACTCAGACGATTGGGGCTTCTATTTGGGGGATTCCCAGAAGAAACATTATTTCTAAAAATGCCCTGTCTACAATCCCTTCTCAGATATTATATTCTACCACAATAATAGCATTTGGGATTTTGATGTTTCTTCATACATTTGGAAATTTCTTCTAGTACTCCAGCCTCAGTGTTACAGTCAAAGCACTCAATATTGGCTGTGTATAGGATCCATTTGTCCATTGGTTCTGTTCTGACTTTTAAGGACCCAAGTATCATTTTTCATTATACATTAGCATTTTCAAAAGCCAGAGATTCAATGAGTACTTGTCTATCTTCTGGATATGCTATCTCTATATGTACAACTTTAGTTAATCTTTGCAAAAAGTCACTAAATGTTTCTCTTGGGCCTTGTATAACCTTAGTATATAATTCAATTCTTTTTCCTAGTTTTTGAATTTTGTTCCAAGAATTCAAGGTTACTGTATGGCATAGGGACAATATGTGTTCATTGTATGTATCTTTACTAACAGGATCAGCCTAAGGGCCTTCACTGATAATTTGATCTTGGGAGGCCTCAAGTCCTCTGACTCTACCTTGGTAAGGGTCTAAGCCTCTTCTTTCTGAAAATTCTTCCACTGAAGCTGTAGGCCATGGCCTAATACCGCTCAGGCTAGTTGAAGCCATTCATGTGGAGTGACCTTATTTCTTGAAGCCCATGTCTTTATCAACTCCCTCACATATGGTGAATGCATGACATAAGATACTGCTATTTGTTTAATATCTTTCAGATCTTTCATACACATAGGTTCCATCATAGCTAATAACAAGATAAGTAGATAAAACACTTGGTAAGTTATCTCTGATGCTGAGAGGTACTGACGATGCTAAATCTTTACTATTGTTTTTTCTCTGTACCTCCTTTTCTTGTTTATCAGTTCTGACAAGTTCCTCAATCTATTCATATCTTTTTATCAATATCTTTTGTAAAGTCTGAATCTCTTGACCTATGAATATTTCTAATGATTTCATCAAATCAATAAATTTCTGGTTCTCATTCTGCACACATGATTACCAGATTTAAATTTTTCCATCAATGTTAATTTCATCCTTAGAGATTATTTGGGTGGCATGTAGGTTGTCTTCCAAGAGGAATGTCCTATGTGCTATCTTGTCATAACTTTTTAACAGATTTTGATTGTCAATTTCAATAGTATGAATCCTTTCAGATAATCTTTCGGTATCATATTATAAGGTTTCATAACCCATTGATGTGGATTGAATTTTTTCTGTCAAATCATTGTTATAATTTTCATTGGTATGAATCCTTTCAGACAACTTCTCATTACCAGTCTGTAAAGTCTGTATCATTTCTGAAAGTTTCTCATTCTTGACTCTGTTATCAAATCATTACTTTAAAGATATAATATAAATTGTTAAACTGATAGCAGCTATGGCTAAGAAGGTATAAATCCCAGGTAGGTCTTATATCTCTCCTAGTATTCCATCCATAATAGAAATGAAAAAGTTATTAAATTTTTGGATGGGGATATTATCTGCAATTATTTTAGGAGTTGTTTACAAATTTAAAAAATATAGTTAGTCCCCAAGCGGTGGGTGGAGACACCAGAACACAGGCCCAAGCAGCGGGCGGAGACACTGGCACACAGACACAGCGGAGACACCGGCGCGCAGATGCAGCAGATGCGGGATACTCCAAGCATGAAATAGTGAAGCCCACACACTGAGAGCAGATTGCCCCACTACAATTAAATCAAGTAGGTTTTTTGGGGCTTGGCCTGCAGAGTAGTAGGCCTTTTAGTGGCGAGGTCCATGGGCGAACGGGGAGCTGGGGCCTGTCCCTGAAGACCCTCCTGAGTGGGGAGAGTGTTCTTGGCCCATGGCGGGACACAGGAAACGGAGCGGGGGCATTCCCCGACCCTTTTGACCCCCTGGTTAGTCTGTGAGGGCTGGTACCCTCTGCTGGGGCTGCTCCTCCTCCGCTGCGACCTCTCTCTCCCTGACCCATCCCAGGTTGCACCCAGGGGCCTCCTTCACTCCCCCTCCCTTCTGCGGGGCCGTGGAATTGCCCAGTTTAGCCTGTTTGGGCACTGGGTGGGGAGTTCAGGGCAGAGGGCAGCAGGAATTTCTCTGTTTTGGTGACTGGCCTGCAGAGTGGTAGGCCTTTTGTTGGCAAAGTCCCTGGTGAACGGGGAGCCTGGTCCTGGTCCTGAAGACCCTTCTGAGTGGTGAGAGGGATCTTGGCCCACGGCGGAAGCCAGGAAACGGATCAAGGTCATTTTTGTAAGTGGGGCCCCTGACCAGCAAGGAAACCTGATCCTGTCCTAAAAGACCCATTAGATAGCATCAATAGGAAAAGATGGGCAGATGCCAAGGCAAGAATGCACCCAACAATCTGAAAAACAACATGAAAACACCAGAACTTAATGATCTTACAACACAAGGACTTGAACACCCTAACACAGAAGAAGAGGAAAAATTGACTTTATGAAAGCAATAGAGTCCCGTAAACAACATGTAAAAAATGCCCTCATAGAAATGGATGAGAAGTATAACAAAAAGTTTGAAGAAATGAGTAAATACGTGAATGATATCCTGGGAAACCAAGAAAAAATGATCAAACAGGTAATGGAAACAATTCAAGAATTGAAAACTGAAATGGAAGCAAGGAAGAAAACACAAACTGAGGACCATCTGGATATGGAAAATCTAGGTCAATGAGCAGAGACTACAGAAACAAGCATAATCAATAGAATACAAGAGATAGAAGAAAGAATCTCAGATTCTGAAGACACCATAGAGAAAATAAACACACTGATCAAAGAAAACAGCAAAACCAACAAATTCTCATCACAAAACATTCAGGAAATATGGGACACAATAAAAAGACCAAACCTAAGAATAATAGGGATAGAAGAAGGAAAAGAGGCACAGCTCAAAGGCCCAGAAAATATTTTTAACAAAATTATGGAAGAAAACTTTCCCAACATAAAGAAAGATATTCCTCTGAGTATTCAAGAAGCATACAGAACACCAAACAGACTGGATCAAAAAAAAAAAAAAAAAACAACCAAAACATCGCCTCACCATATAATAATCAAAAGACAAAACATATAGATTAAAGAAAGAATATTAAGAGCTGCAAAGGAAAAAGGGCAAGTAACTTATAAAGGTAAACCGATCAGACTTACACCTGACTTCTCTATGGAAACCATGAAAGCCAGAAGGTCCTGGATAGAAGTACTGCAGAAACTAAGAGACCATGGATGCAAACCCAAACTACTATACCCAGCCAAGCTATCATTCACTATCAATGGAGAAAACAAGACATTCCAGGATAAGAACAAATTTAAACAACACGTAGCCACAAATCCAGCCCTACAGAAAGTAATAGAAGGAAAATCACAGCCCAAGGAATCCAACATTGCCAACACTGCCTACAATAACTCAGGCATCTAGCGACCCTTCAACAGCACAACTCAAAGAAGGGAGACACACAAACTCTACTACCAAAAACAATAAGAATAACCGGAGTAAACAACCACTGGTCATTAATATCACGTAATATTAATGGTCTCAATTCACCTATAAATGCACAGATTAAGAGATTGGATATGAAAACAGGATCCAACATTCTGCTGTTTGCAAGAAACACATCTCAACCACAAAGACCACAAAGACAGGCATCTACTCAGAGTAAAGGGTTGGGAAAAGGTTTTTCAAGCAAATGGTCCTAAGAAACAAGCAGGTGTGACCATACTAATTTCTAACAAAACTGACTTCAAACTAAAATCACTCAGAAGAGATCGAGATGGTCACTTTATACTCATAACAGGAACAATTCATCAGGATGAAGTCTCAATCCTGAATATCTACGCCCCTAATATAAAATCACCCACTTATGTAAAAGAAATATTACTAAAACTCAAGGCAGACATCAAACCACACACACTAGTAGTAGGAGACTTCAACACACCTCTCACACCAATGGACAGGTCAATCAGACAGAAACCTAGTAAAGAGTTAAGAGAATTGTTGGAGGTAATGAATCAAATGGACTTAACAGACATCTATAGAACACTCCACCCAAATAGGAAAGAATACACCTTCTTCTCTGCAGCTCATGGAACCTTCTCGAAAATTGACCACATACTCTGAAACAAAGGAAACCTCCACAGATACAAAAAAATATCAGTGTCCACCTGTGTCTTATCAGATCACCACAGATTAAAGTTAGAAGGCAACAACAATGCTATCCCCAGAAAGTCGACAAACTCATGGAAACTGAACAGTCAACTACTGAACCACACCTGGGTCAAGGAAGAAATTAAGAAAGAAATTAAAGTCTTCCTTGAATTTAATGAAAATAAAGAGACAACATACTCAAACCTATGGGACACGATGAAAGCAGTGCTAAGAGGAAAGTTCATAGCACTAAGTGCCCACTTAAAGAAAATGGAGAAAGCATACATTGGGGACTTAACAGCACACCTGAGAGCTCTAGAAAGAAAAGAAACAGACTCACCTAGGAGGAGTAGAAGACTGGAAATAATCAAACTGAGGGTGGAAATCAACAAAATAGAAACACAGAAAACAGTGCAAAGAATCAATGAAATAAAAAGTTGGTTCTTAGAGAAAATCAGCAAGATCGACAAATCCTTATCCAAACTAATTAAATGACAGAGAGAGAACACACAAATAAATAAGATCAGAAATGAAAAGGGGGACATAACCACAGACACAGAGGAAATTCAGAGAATCATTAGATCTTACTACAAAAGCCTGTATGCCACAAAACTGGAAAATACAAAAGAAATGGACAATTTTTTAGATAAGTACCATATGCCAAAGCTAAACCAAGACCAGGTGAACGATTTAAATAGACCTGTTAGTCACAAAGAATTAGAAACAGTTATCAAAAATCTCCCTTCCAAAAAAAGTCCAGGACCAGATGGTTTCAACGCAGAATTCTACCAGAACTTCCAAGAAGAGGTAATACCTATACTCCTTAATGTATTTCACAATATAGAAACAGGAGAGTCATTGCCAAATTCCTTTTATGAAGCTACAGTAACTCTGATACCAAAACCACACAAAGACTCAACCAAGAAAGAGAATTACAGGCCAATCTCACTCATGAACATCGACGCAAAAATTCTCAATAAAATACTGGCAAACCGAATCCAAGAACACATTAGAAAAATTATCCATTATGATCAAGTAGGCTTCATCGCAGAGATGCAGGGCTGGTTCAACATACGCAAATCTATCAATGTAATCCACCATATAAATAAACTGAAAGAAAAAACCATATGATCATTTCATTAGATGCTGAAATGCATAAAAACATAGAAGTCGACCAATGGAATCGAATAGAAGACCCGGACTTTAACCCTCAAACCTATGAACACCTGATTTTCGATAAAGGAGTTAAAAGTATACAATGGAAAAAAGAGAGCATCTTCAACAAACTGTGATGCAAAACTGGATGTCAATCTGTAGAAGAATCAAAATAGATCCATATCTATCACCATGCACAAAACTCAAGTCCAAATGGATTAAAGACCTCAATATCAGTCTGAACACACTGAACCTGATAGAAGAGAAAGTGGGAAGTACTCTACAACACATGGGCACAGGAGACCACTTCCTACATATAACCCCAGCAGCACAGACATTAAGGGCATCATTGAATAAATGGGACCTCCTGAGACTGAGAAGCTTCTGTAAAGCAAAGGACACTGTCACCAAGACAAAAAGGCAACCCACTATCTGGGAGAAGATCTTCGCCAACCCTGCTACTGACAAAGGTCTGATCTCCAAAATATATAAAGAACTCAAGAAACTAGACCGTAAAAGGCTAATCAACCCAATTATAAAATGGGGCACTGAGCTGAACAGAAAATTCTCAAAAGAAGAAGTTCAAATGGCCAAAAGACACTTAAGATCATGCTCAACTTCCTTAGCGATCAGTGAAATGCAAATCAAGACAACTTTAAGATACCATCTTACACCTTTCAGAATGGCTACAATAAAAAACACCAATGAAAGCCTTTGCTGGAGAGGTTGTGGAGAAAGGGGTACACTCATCCATTGCTGGTGGGAATGCAAACTTGTGCAACCACTTTGGAAAGCAATATGGCGGTTTCTCAGGAAATTCGGGATCAACCTACCCCTGGACCCAGCAATACCACTTTTGGGAATATACCCAAGAGATGCCCTATCATACAACAAAAGTATATGCTCAACTATGTTCATAGCAGCATTGTTTGTAATAGACACAACCTGGAAACAACCTAGATGCCCTTCAATGGAAGAATGGATGAAGAAAGTATGGAGTATATACATATTAGAGTATTACTCAGCAGTAAAAAACAATGACTTCTTGAATTTTGCATACAAATGGACAGAAATGAAAAACACTATCCTGAGTGAGGTTAGCCAGACCCAAAAAGAGGAACATGGGATGTACTCACTCATATTTGGTTTCTAGCCATAAATAAAGGACATTGAGCCTTTAATTCGTGATCCTTGAGAAGCTAAATAAGAAGGTGAACCCAAAGAAAAACATATAAGCATCCTCCTAAATATTAACCTTCATCAGGCGATGAAAGGAGACAGAGACAGAGACCCACATTGGAGCACCGGACTGAAATCTCAAGGTCCAAATCAAGAGCAGAAGAAGAGAGAGCACGAGCAAGGAACTCAGGACCGCGAGGGGTGCACCCACACACTGAGACAATGGGGATGTTCTATCGGGAACTCACCAAGGCCAGCTGACCCGGGTCTGAAAAAACATGGGATAAAACCGGACTCACAGAACATAGCGGACAATGAGGACTACTGAGAACTCAAGAACAATGGGGTTTTTGATCCTACTGCACGTACTGGCTTTGTGGGAGCCTATGCAGTTTGGATGCTCACCTTACTAGACCTGGATGGAGGTGGGTGGTCCTTGGTCTTCGCACAGGGCAGGGAACCCTGATTGAGCTTTGGGCTGACGAGGGAGGGGGACTTGATCGGGGGAGGGGGAGGGAAATGGGAGGCGGTGGCGGGGAGGAGGCAGAAATCTTTAATAAATAATAAATAAATAAATAAAGTTAGTAGATGACTTCCTTTGTTAAAATCCTGCTTTAGTTGAGATTTTAAGGTGTAATAATGATATAGGCCAGAAAAAAAATTGTAGATTTTTTTTTGCTGAAGAAAGCATTTTTATTAGCTTACTAGTTATCATCATCATCAGGGCCATCCAGGATAGGAGGCTAAGTGGGAACCTAGAGGCAGAAACTGAGGCAGAAACCACGGAGGAACTCTGCTAACTGGCTTGCTTCACCTGGTTTCCTCAGCTACTTGAATATTCAGGTCAAGTCCACCTGCCAAGGGGAGACAAGGCCCACAGAAGGCTGGGTTATAAACATCAATTAGCAGTTTTTTTTTAAAAGCCCCACAAAAATACCCACATTTCAGGTTTATAGAAGCACTTCCTCAGTTGAGACCCCCCTTTTCTATATATTTCTAGGTATGTGTAAAGTGGACAAAAACTAATTGTTTTGTTTTAAAACTTTCCATTCAATTCATCAAATTCTAAGAAGAGCAATGTGTGTGACTGTGTATGATTCTGCATGTGTGTGCGTATACCACACATGTGTGTAAATGTTTGGTAATGCTGCCTTTGGGGATTATGTAAAACTGTAGATTTCCTAAGCAGAACTGAAAACCAAACTGAAGGGAATTTTGTTAAAGGGATGCCTGTCAGGACAGTCATGCATGGGTTGTAGGAGTCAGGAGAAGCTGCAGTAACATGGGAAATGCACACACTTGGTGTTGATGGCAAGCCATGGAACAGCAGGAGCCACAGGAAGCCATGTGTGTGCCCTCTGGGGTGGTAGCAAGGACAAGGAAGCAGGAGGAAGATAAGCCTGTGCAGATGGGAGCCAGAGCACTAGTGCTTTCCTCAAATTCAGGAGCTAGGTTTAGGTTCCACTTCCTAGAGCTAAAATTCCAATCCCAGCTCTGGCATGGGCTGGTGGCTAAAAAGCCTCAGGGAAGTGGCTTTTTCATAAATTCATGCCCCAAATGTTGGGCAGCAAATAAAACAGGATTAATAAAAAGAGAGAAACTGGGGTTCAACCTGAAGATCAGAAAAACAAAACAGCCAGCCACTGGATCTTACCTAGAACTCAGACCAAAATGGCCATCCTGCCTCCAGGAATCTCAGAATGAGATTGAGACTGGGAACTTTTTCCTCCCATTTTATAAACCTCTCTTAGAGCTGGGATTAAAGGCATGCACCATCCTGTTTCAATGGTAAACTGGGATTAAAGGTGTGTGTTACCACTGCCTGGGCCGTAAGGCTGACCAGTGGGACTGTTTTACTCTCTTATCTTCAGGAAAGCTTTATTTATTAAAATACAAATGAAATACCACTACACACTTCCACATATGGTTTGTATCCATCATCTTCTTTCACACCCTTTGACTCCCTATTTGGGCACAAGACTGTCCCTATATTTTAGATCAGGTGACTGCAGCTGAACCTCTGAGTGTTCAAGGTCACACTCAGAAAGTGGATCTGCAATCTGAAGAAGTGTGAATTCTGAGTTCACACTTACCAGCAAGTTTCTTTTCCTTTCCTTTCCTTTCCTTTCCTTTCTTTTCTTTTCTTTTACTTTCCCAATTTTTGCCCTGAAATCTTGTCTACTTCCAATATCCAGGAGGATAACTATATGTTTTTCTTTGGGTTCACCTTCTTATTAGCTTCTCTAGAATCACGAATTTTGGACCTTATGATGAATTCATCCCAGGCAGAGGATCGAACATTATTATTAATGCTTTCCTTACCTTCAATTTCCCAGAAAAAGGAGGGAAGACCTTCAGTTAAGCAGCACCCTTTAGGAGGTGCCCTTTCCCTCTGGAAGTTCCCAGCTTGCACATGTCCTCTTTATTTTGGGTACCATGCAGTGTTTAATATATCCATATATCACATAAGGACTGCTTATATCAAGCTAAAAACTTCATCCCCAACACTTGTCACTTTTTTTTCACTATTTCATACACACTTTTTATTTTTTATTTATTTATTTTTATTTATTTATTTTTTATTATTCTTTTTTAATTAATATTTCCACCTGCTCCCCGTTTCCCATTTTCCTCCCCTCCTCCCAAATATTGCCCCCTTCCCCCACTCCCCTCCCCCTATCCCCACTCCTCTTCTCCACCCCCCACACCATTCCCCCTCCTTCTCGATACTGAAGAGCAGTCCAAATTCTCTGCCCTGCGGGAAGACAAAGGTCTTCTATCTACGTCCAGGAAGGTGAGCGTCTAAACAGGCTAAGCTCCCACAAAGCCAGTTCATGTATTAGGATCGAAACCTAGTGCCCTTGTCCTTGGCTTCTCATCAGCCTTCACTGTCCGCCATGCTCAGAGAGTCCAGTTTCAACCCATGCTTATTCAGTCCCAGACAAGCTGGCCTTGGTGGGCTCCCAATAAATCAGATCCACTGTCACAGTGGGTGGGTGCATCCCTCGTGGTCCTGATTTCCTTGCTCATGTTCTCCCTCCTTCTGCTCCTCATTTGGACCTTAAGAGCTCAGACCGTTGCTCCAAATTGAGTCCCTGTCTCTACCTCGATCCATCGCCAGATGGAGGTTCTAAGGTGATATGTAAGACATTCATCAGTATAGGATAGGGTCATTTCAGGTTCCTTCTCCTCAGTTGCCCAAGGTACCAGCTGGGGACATCTCCCTGGACACCTGCAAACCCCTCTAGAGTCAAGTCTCTTGCCAACCCTAAGATGGCTCCCTAGCCACAAATCCAGCATTACAGAAAGTAATAGAAGGAAAATCACAAACCAAGGAGTCCAACAATGCCCACAATAACTCAGACATCTAATGACCCTTCACCAGCACAACTTGAAGAAGGGAAACACACAAACTCTACTACCAAAAGAAAGAAAGAAAGAAAGAAAAAAGAAAGAAAGAAAGAAAGAAAGAAAGAAAGAAAGAAAGAAAGGAAAAATGACCGGAGTTAACAACCACTGGTCATTAATATCACTTAATATCAATGGACTCAACTCACCTATAAAGATGCACAGGCTAAGAGATTGGATACGAAAACAGGATCCAACATTCTGCTGCTTACAAGAAACACACCTCAACCACAAAGACAGACATCTACTCAGAGTAAAGGGCTGGGAAAAGGTTTATCAAGCAAATAGACCTAAGAAACAAGCAGGTGTGGCCATACTAATTTCTAAGAAAGTTGACTTCAAACTAAAATCAATCAAAAGAGATGGAAGGGACATTTTTTACTCATAACAGGAACAATTCACCAGGACGAAGTCTCAATTGTGAATATATATGCCCCTAATATAAAAGCACCCACTTATGTAAAAGAAACGTTACTAAAACTCAAGGCAGTCATCAAACCACACACACTAATAGTAGGAGATTTCAACACTCCTCTCTCACCAATGGACAGGTCAATCAGACAGAAACCTAACAGAGAAATAAGAGGATTAAGGGAGGTAATGAATCAAATGGACTTAACAGACATCTATAGAACATTCCACTCAAATAAGAAAGAATATACCTTCTTCTCTGCAGCTCATGGAACCTTCTCGAAAATAAACCACATACTCGGTAACAAAGCAAACTTGCACAGCTACAAAAAAATATCGGTAACCACCTGTGTCTTATCAGATCACCATGGATTAAAGTTAGAATTCAGCAACAATGCTATCCCCAGAAAGCCTATGAACTCATGGAAACTGGAGAGTCAACTACTGAACCACACCTGGATCAAGGAAGAAATAAAGAGAAATTAAAGTCTTTCTTGAATTCAATGAAAACGAAGACTCAACATACTCAAACCTATGGGACACTATGAAAGCAGTGCTAAGAGGAAAGTTCATAGCATTAAGTGCCCACTTAAAGAAAACGGAGAAAGCACACATCGGAGACTTAATAGCCCACCTGAAAGCTTTAGAAAAAAAAGAAGCAGACTTACCTAGGAGAAATAGAAGACTGGAAATAATCAAATTGAGGGCTGAAATCAACAAAATAGAAACACAGAAAACAATCCACAGAATCAATGAAACAAAAAGCTGGTTCTTGGAGAAAATCAATAAGATTGATAAACCCCTATCCAAACTAATCAAACGGCGGAGAGAGAATACGCAAATTAACAAAATCAGAAACGAAAAGGGAGACATAACCACAGACACAGAGGAAATTCAGAGAATCATTAGATCTTACTACAAAAACCTGTATGCCACAAAATTGGAAAATGTAAAAGAAATGGACACTTTTTTAGATAAGTACCATATACCAAAGTTAAACCAGGACCAGGTGAACAATCTAAATAGATCTGTTAGTCGCGAAGAATTAGAAGTTGTTATAAAAAGCCTCCCCACCAAAAAAAGCCCAGGTCCAGACGGCTTCAATACAGAATTCTACCAGAACTTGTCACTTTCTTACATAAACATTTTCTAGAGCCTTTCTTCTTGCTGTTTGAAATCTCTGGTGATTTCTTGTTACCTCCACACACCACACTGTGCAGCGGCACACTAGACATTTTTTATTTCTACCATTTTTGTCTTTACCCTTTTATTGAAAGTATGTTTTTTTCTCATACAATATATCCTGATTACAGTTTCTCTACACTATATTCCCTAGTTACTCCCAACCTCCACTCCCATCTGGATCCACTCCATTTCTCTCTCTCATTAGAAAAAACAGGCTTCAAAGAGATATTTAAAAAACATAACAAAATAAAATATAATAAGATTAAAAACATCATATTAAAGTTGGACAAGTATAGACAGAGGCTGCTTGTTCATTTCCTGACTGCCCTGACCCGAACTAATAACACAGAAACTGTATTAATTAAAAACTGTTCAGCCTATTAGGTCAGGTTTCTTATTAGCTAACTCTTACGTCTTAAGTTAACCCATTCCTATTATTTTGTATTTTGTCTTGAGGCTCATGGTTTACCAGTAAGGTTCCTTTTGATGGACATCTTTCTCCTTCAGCAGCTACATGGCATCTCATTGATTCTGCCTTCTTTTCTCCTCTATCTCTGTTTGGAATTCCCGCTTTGCTCTAATCTGCCCTTTCATAGGTCCAAAGCAGTTTCATTATTAACCACTAGTAATAAAACATATTCATAACATACAGAAGGGAATCCCACATCACCCCCCCTTTTCTGTCTAAATAAAAGGAAGGTTTTAACTTTAACATAGTAAAATTACATATAATAGAACAGCTTTCAAGCAAGAATTATAGTTACAATATTTAGTCCATTTACATTTGACAAATTAAAGAAAATACTCTATCATCTTTCCTATCTTTGTGAGTCTAAAGTTTTATATCTAATATATATATTATAATTATAACTATCTTTCTTAAACTCCATCAAAGAATCTAGAGCCCATTCCAAAAATGTGGTTACCAAGAAGCTACACTTAACTCTGTTCTTTTATGTCTAGAATTCCTCCCCAAGCTCTCTCAGGTTTTGTGTGGATGTAGTTGCGTGATTAATCTGTATTTGTCACACAAATATTATGAGCCCAAGAATAAGAGACCCAATCATTCAACACTCAGGAGTCCCCCAGAAATACTAAACTTTAGCTATAAAATATACATAGAGGACCTAGTGCAGATCCACGCAGGCCCTGTGCTTGCTGCTTCAGTCTCTGCGAGTTCATACGAGCTTTCTCAGCTGATGCAGAGTGCCTAGTTCTAGTGTCCTCCATACCTTCTAGCTCTTACACTCTTTCTTCCTCTTATTCTATTGGATTCTCTGAGTTCTCAGGAGAGGGATTTGATGGAGAGATCAGATTTAGAGATGTGTATTCAAGGTATGTTTGTATGTGTGTTTAATGCCTGGCTGTGGGTCGCTGCATTTGTTCCTATCACAGAACAAAGTGTCTCTGATGATGGCTGAATAAGATACTGATCAGTGAGTACAGCAGATTATCTTTATCACTTGTTTTATCATTCCTTTCTTTTTAAGGCTAGCAGTATTTAGTTTTATCCTAGATCTCTGGGCTATCTAATCTCTGGTTCTTGGTCATCCACACAGTGTCAGGTATGGATCCTATCTTGTAGACTAGGTCTTAAGTCAAGTCATACCTTGGTTGGTTAATCCCACAAACTTTGTTCCACCATTGCCTTAGGTTATTTTACAGCCAGGACAGCATTGTAGGTCAAAGGGTTTGTGGCTGAGTTGGTGTTTACATTTGTTTTGGGTAGCCTAAAGAATGCCTTTCTGTACCAAAGACACTGGAACGTATGGGTCAAGGTTCTATAAGGGCTCCAGCTCCACCTCTCCGTGTGCAATGAGTTGTGTGGGTGCTGTCTTCAGCAATGGGGTCTTGCTGTCAGTTTGTGGAGAACAGCCTATTAACGTAGACTTCCTGAGTTCTCTGGACATTTCCATGGGATCCCTTCCCTTTGACCAACAACTCAAGTGGGTATAATTCATTCCCTGTACTAGAAGATTTGCTTGGTGACAAGAGAAGTTCAGCTGGAACTCTGTCTCCCCAAGTTTGTCAAGACATTAAGCCCTACTTCATATATTTTAGGAAATTTCCATTGCACTAGGTTTCCATAATACCCCTCAAGCGCCCCTCAATTCTAGCTATCTCTACCTGCATTCCTGTTCTAAAAGCCCTCTTCAACCCCTCTCTCCACCTGAAAACCCTTCTCCTTTCTTTCCCCCTCCCCAGTACACCCATAAAATCTATTCTATTTCCCCCTCCCATAGAGATCCATGTGTTCCCCCCTCCCCCGCACACACATTTCCCTTATTCTATATCTAACCTCTCTGGGTCTACTGAAAGTTGCTTGGTTATCATTTACTTAACAGTCAATATCCACATATAAGCAAATACACACCATTTATATCTTTCTGGGTCTATGGTACCTCATTCAGGATGATTTTCTAGTTCCATAGCTTTGCCTGTAAATTTCATGATATCATTTTTTTTAACAGCTAATCCATTGTGTAGATGTACCACATTTTTAAATCCATTCTTCTGGATGGACATCCAGGTTGTTTCCAATTCCTGGCTATTATGAATAGAGCAATAATGAACATGGTTGAACAAGTGTCTCTGTGTTAGTATGAAGTGTCCTTTGGGTATGTTCCCAAAAATGGTACATATGGATCTTGAGGTAGATTGATTCCTATATTTCTGAGGAACCACCACAGTGATTTACACAGTGGCTGTTCAAGTTTACATTCCTATCAGCAATGGCTGTGTTCCACTTATTTCAAAACCTTGCCAGCATGAGTTGTCATTTATTTGTGTCATTGTTCTTAGCCACTCTGTCAGGAATAACAAAATCTCAAAGTAGTTTAATTTGCATGCCTCTGATAGTTAAGAATGTTGAGCCATCTGAGTCTCTGCACTGAGAACTCTGTTTACATTTGCACCCCATTTTAGTTGGGTTATTTATAGTTTTCATATTTATTAATATTTTATTTGATATTTGTTTTATTTGGCTTTTGGAGTTCTTTATATATTTTGTATATTAGTCCTCTACTGAATGTGGAGTTGGTAAAAATCTTTTCCCATTCTGTAGGTTGCTGCTATGTCTAAATGATGGTGTCTTTAAACACGCAGAAGCTTTTCAGTTTCATTGGGGTCATATTTATTAATTTTGGATCTTAGTGCCTGTGCTAATGGTGGTCTGCTCAAAGTCTTTTCCTGTGCCAATGAGTTCACACCTTTTTCTCCACTTTTTATTCTATCAGGTTCAGATTATTTTGTGTTACATTGAAGTCTTAGATCTATTTGAAAATGAATTTTGTGCAGGGTGATATGTATGGTTCGGATTTTTGCAATACAGCCATCCAGTTCCATTAACAGCACTTCTTGAACATACTGTCTTTTTCCAGTGTATATTTCTGGCTTCTTCATTAAATTCAGAAACTCATAGATATGTAGATTTATGCCTGGGTCTTCAGTTCTATCCCTTTGATCAACATATCTGTTATTATGCCAGTACCATGCTGTTTTATTGCTACAGCTCTGTAGTACAACTTGAAATCTGGAATGCTGATACCTCCAGCAGTTTTTGTTGTCAGAGTTGTTAGAACTATTCTGTCTTTTTGTGTTCCCAAATTTAGCTGGTAATTGCCCTTTCAATCTGTGAAGAATTGTGTTGGAATTTTGATGGGGATTGCATTGACTCTATTGATTGCTTTTGGTAGGGTGGGTATTTTTACTGTTAATTCTACTCATCCATGACGATAGGAGATCTTTCATCATATGATGTTTTCTTCAATTTCTTTCTGCAAAGACTTGAAGTTTTTATCATACAAGTCTTTTACTTGCTTGCTTAGAGTTAATCCCCCCCAAAAGTTCCTTTTTATTATTTGAGATTATGGTAAGGGTGTTATATCCATGGTTTCTTTCTCAGTCCATTTGTTATTTGTATATAGGAAGGCTACTGATTTTTGTGAGCTTGTTTAGTATTCAGCTACTCTGCTGAAAGTGTTTATTAGCTGAGCTTTAGCAGTGTGTTGGTGGAACTTTTCAGGTCACTTATGTATACTATAATGGCATCTGTAAATAAAGATACTTTGACTTCTTCTTTCCCATTTATATACACTTGATCTTCAGTTGTCTGATTGCTCTAGCTAAGACTCAAATACTATGTTGAATAGGTATGGAGAGACAGGACAAACTTGTCTTATTCCTGATTTTAGTGCAATTGCTTTGAGCCCCTCTCCTTTTAAATTGGTTGACTAGAGTTTTGTTGTAAACTGCCATTATTGTGTTTAGGTAGGTCCCTTTTATTCCTAATCTCTCCAGGACTTTGATCATGAAGCGTTTTGAATTTTGTCAAATGATTTTTCTACATCTAATGAGAATATCATGTGGTTTCTGTCTTTCAGTTTGTTTATATGAAGGATTAAATTTATTGATCTTCTTATTTAAACCATCCCTGCACCCCTGGGATAAAATTATCTATTTGATCATGAAGGATGATCTGTTCTTGGGTTAAGGTTGGAAGTATTTTATTGAGGATATTTTGTGTGTGTGTCTATGTTCAAAAGGGATACTGATTGTAATTCTTATTCTCTGTTAGGTCTTTATGTGGTTTGTATAACCGAGAGCTGTGGCTTCATAAAATCAACTAAGCAATGTTCCTTCTCTTTCGATTTTGGGGAAATATTTGAGGAATATTGGCATTAGCTCTATATTGAAAGTCTAGTAGAATTCTGTGGTAAAACTACAAGACTTTAGCCTTTTTGCTTTTGGTTGGGATACTTTTAATCAGTATTTCTATTTCTCTAGGATTTATGGGTCTGTTTAAATCCAGGTCAACAGCCCTGAAATATTTTCATCAAAATCATAGAAGAAAATTTCTTTAACCTAAAGAAGAAGATGCCTGGCCCAGGAAGCATACAGAACACCAAACAGCCTGGACAAGAAAAAAAAGTCCCCTTGAAAAATAATAATGAAAACATTAATTATACAGAACAAAGCAATAATATTAAAAACTGCTAGGAAAAAATCAATTAACATATGAAGGCACCTTATTAGAATTACTCCAGACTTCTCATTGGAGACTCTAGGAGCCAGAATAGCCTGACTAGATATGCTGTAGAAGCTGGAGGTGACAGCCCAGGCTACTATACCCAGCAAAATTTTCCATTATCATAGATGGAGAAAAAAGATATTCCTTCATAAAACTATGTTTAAGCAGTATCTATCTACAAATCCCACCCTATAGAAGGTGCTGGGGGGAAATACCAACTTAAAGATGTTAACTACAAATATGAACACAGATTAAATAATCTCAGACCAGCAAAATTAAAAGAAGGTAAACATACAAGCACATTCAACACACACACACACCCCATAGCTATCAACACCACCAGCACCACCACTGTCACCAATAGCAACAACATCACCAGCACTACCACCATCACAAAAAAAAAAAAAACCCAAAATAACCGAAATAAGCAATCATTGGTTACTGGTATCTGTCAGTATCAATCGTGTCAGTTCCACAATAAAGACACAGTCTTACAAATGGATGTGAAAACTGGATCCATTTTTCTGCTACATCCAAGAAACACAGCTCAATATCTTAGCCATTACCTCTGATAAGGGTTGGGAAAAGATATTCCAAGCAAATGACCATAATGGCTAACCTAAGCTTGTGTAGCCATTTTAATATCTAACAAAACAGACTTTTAACCAAAACTAATCAGAAGGTCTAGGAAATTGGGGAACCATAGAGTTGGAATGGTCTAGCTTCTTTGAGAACATGCCTCATAGGTTTTCGAGGTGAAGGCCCATGGATCCAGGAGCACTGTTTGCCGTTCAGTTCCTGAGCAACTGAGATACTCCCACAGTAGGTGAAACATTCAGGACACCTTGTGTTTCTCTCTGTTTCCTAGAAGTCAGCAAAGCATGTAGAGGCTTGACAGGAAATTTGGTTTAAACATTAATCTTTGTAAAGTTGATTACTGTTCTCTCGAAGTCTGTGAAGAATTTTGTTGGGATTTTGATGGGGATTGCATTGAATCTATAGATTGCCTTTGGTAGAATTGCCATTTTTACTATGTTGATCCTACCACTCCAAGACCATGGGAGATCCTTCCATTTTCTGGTATCCTCTTCAATTTCTTTCTTCAAAGACCTAAAGTTCTTGTCAACTAGATCTTTCACTTCCTTGGATAGTGTTACCCCAAGATACTTTATGCTATTTGTGGCTATCGTGAAAGGTGATGTTTCTCTGATTTCCCTCTCTGCTTCTTTATCCTTTGTGTATAGGAGGGCAACTGAATTTTTGGAGTTGATCTTGTATCCTGCCACATCACTGAAGGTATTTATCAGCTGTAGGAGTTCTCTGGTAGAGTTTTTGGGGTCACTTATATACACTATCATATCATCTGCAAATAACGAAAGTTTGACTTCTTCCTTTCCAATTCGAATTCCCTTGATCTTATTTTGTCTTATTGCTATTGCTAGAACTTCAAGCACTATATTAAAGAGATATGGAGAGAGTGGACAGCCTTGTCTTGTTCCTGATTTTAGTGGAATCGCTTTGAGTTTCTCTCCAATTAATTTGATGTTAGCTATCAGCTTGCTGTATATTGATTGCTTTTATTATATTCAGATACGATCCTTGTATCCCTAATCTCTCCAAGACCTTTATCATAAAATGGTGTTGAATTTTGTCAAATGCTTTTTAGGCATCTAATGAAATGATCATATTGGGTTTTTTTCTTTCAGTTTATTTATATGATGGATTACATTGATAGATGTAATTTTCGAATGTTGAACCAGCCCTGCATCTCTGGGATGAAGCCTACTTGATCATAATGAATGATTTTTTGACGTGTTCTTGGATTTGGTTTCCAGTATTTTATTGAGAATTTTTTCATTCATGTTCATGAGTGAGATTGATCTGTAATTCTCTTTCTTGGGTGAGTCTTTGTGTGGTTTTTGTATCAGGGTAAATGTAGCTTCATAAAAAGAGTTTGGCAATGACTCTTCTGTTTCTATTATAAGGAGCACATATAGGTATTAGCTCTTCTTGGAAGTTCTGCTAGAATTCTGCACTAAAACCATCTGGCCCTGGGCTTTTTTTGGTTGGGAGGTTTTTGATGACAGCTTCTATTTCCTCGTGACTTATATATAGGTCTATTTAAATTGTTCACCTGGTCTTGATTCAACTTTATATGGAAAAACAAAAAACCCAGGAGAGCCAAAACAATCCTGTACAATAAAGGAACTTCTGGAGGCATTACCATCCCTGACATCAAACTTGACTACAGAGCCACTGTAATGAAAACAGCTTGGTATTGGCATAAAAACAGAGAAGTTGACCAATGGAATCAAATCAAAGACCCGGATATTAATCCACAAACCTATTAATACCTGATTTTTGACAAACAAGCTAAAATTATACAATGGAAGAAAGAAAGCATTTTTAACAAATGGTGCTGGCATAACTGGATGTCAACCTGTAGAAGAATGAAAATAGATCTATATCTATCACCATGCACAAAACTCAAGGCCAAATGGATTGAAGACCTCAATATAAATCCGACCACACTGAACCTGATAGAAGAGAAAGTGGGAAGTAGCCTTCAATACATGGGCACAGGAGACCATTTCCTATGTATAACCCCAGTAGCACAGACAATAAGAGCAACAATGAATAAATGGGACCTCCTGAAACTGAGAAGCTTCTGTAACAGAAAGGACACACTCATTAAGACAAAAAGGCAACCTACTGAATGGGAGAATATCTTTACCAATCCCACATCAGACAAAGGTCTGATCTCCAAAATATATAAAGAACTCAAGAAACTAGACATTAAAATTCTAAATAAATGGGGTACTATTTAGGCACCCTCTCCTCCACTGCCCAGGGTCCTAGCTGGGGACATCCCTGTGGATACCTGGGAACCCCTCTAGAGCCAAGCCTCTTGCCAACCCCAAAATGGCTCCCCTGTTCCGTAATCCGACTGATGACTATCTTGAATATCACCACAGAACCTTCATCCAGCGATGGATGAAGATAGAGTCAGAGACCCACATCAGAGCACTGGACTGAGCTCCCAAAGTCCAGCTAATGAGTAAAAAGGGGAAGAATATGAGCAAGGAAGTCAGGACCATGAGGGGTTGGTCCACTCACTGATACAGTGTGCCTGATCTAATGGGAGCTCACCAAATCCAGCTGGACTGGGAGTGAACCAGCATGAGATCAAACTGGACCCTCTGAATGGAGCTGACTGAGAAGCCAATGATAATGGCACTGGGATTTGTCTCTGCTGCATGTACTGGCTTTTTGGGATCCTGTTCTATTTGGATGCATACCTTCCTAAGCCTGGATGGAGGGGGAAGGGCCTTGGACCTCCCACAGGGCAGGGTACCCTGCCCTCTCTTAGACTGGAGGGGGAGGAGGGAGCAGGAGAGAAACGGGAGGAGGGGAGGAAGTGGAAATTTTGAATGGTATTATTTATAAAGTAATAAAAAATAATCTGCTGGAAAAAACATTAATCTTTTGTACCTTGTATAGCTTTCAAATGCCATTGTAACCCGGTAACCATTGTATTGATCCTGGCAACCAGTTATTTTCTGTTTCTGATTAGGATATGAAACGTTTGAAATGAACTTGTCACAGTCTCAGCCTTAGTGTGACACCGTCAACACATGTCTGAGTAAGATGCTTCTCCCATAGGCCTTCACGGTTAGCCTTGGTGTGACACCGTCAACACATGTCTGAGTAAGCTGCTTCTCTCATAGGCCTTCACGGTTAGTCTTGGCCCTGTGAGTAAGCACTGGTACTTACGGGGGGGGGGGGCACTACCTACTAACCAAAGGGAAGAATCCACCAAGATGACAGTTTTTAATCCAACAAGCAGGTTATGCTTCCCATATGTGCTTTCCTGGGTGTGTGGCCTTCACTGGAGGATGGTCCACCACCAGGAGCTGTACCCTTACAGAAAGCTCAGCCTCCCTCTCCCCGCAGCTGTCTACTGTCCACAAAGGGCATGAGGAAGACTCCAGGGAGATGATAGGAAAGGGCCGAGATGATCAAAACACACAGTAGAAAGTTGTGGAAGAACTCAAATAAAAAGGAAAATGTAAATAAAGGCAGCAACTCTCAAACAATATTACCATTATCTATTAAGTAAATATATAAGAGCTAGCACATGACTATGCGTGCATGGGAACACAGTAAATTCTTGGGCTTCTGATAAGCTGTGAGAGGGGTGTAAAGGGAGTTTGACTTGCTGACAGAATTTCCAACATGTGGGAAAGCTACTAGATTCTATGAAAATATTTTTAAATTGTGTAAAATAAATGAGTAGTATAAAAAATAAAATATTTCTAAAATAAAATTAGGTGAAGAGGGAGGCAACGTGGGAAAGATTATTAAGCCCAGTTTGTCCACACTGGGTTAGCTGAAAAGCCTGCCCCGGGCCCATCATCTAACAAAATGGAATAGGCTGCACTGAAGAATGTTGCAGGTATCAACAGATGAAGGATATGTGGCTTAACAGGATAGAATATTTACAGATGTGTAATGACTGAGAATATGGAGAGACATGAGGAAACTGCCAAGCAGAAATGTGTAAAAACACAAACAGATCCAGGCAGGGTAGTCCATGCCTTTAGTGTCGGCAGTTATTTTAGGGTCAGAGGCAGACAGAGCTCTGAATGTCGAGGGCTAGCCTGATGTACATAGTGAGTTCCAGACCAGTTGCAACTACATGGTGAGACTCTGCCTCAAAAAGAAGAGGAACATTCAATCCCTCTGGGATTCCCCATTCTCTCTAGATATAATATTCCCATTTATAGTGTCCACTTAATTTTTGACATGAGTTTAAAGCATTCTCTTCAAATTCTAGTATCTGAAATACTAATCACTCCTCATGAAATCATAGTTTTTCTTTTCATAACTGAGTCTCTTACTGTAGCCAAGGCTAGCCTTGAACTTACAACCCTCCTGCCTCTAACTGTGTAGTCATCACTTACTCAGACATCAGAAGAGACCACCAGGCTTGCGTGACTGCAGGCTTCAGCTACAGGTCCCCTGGTTCCTTTTTTATAGGACTCATAATGCTTTTTATACCTCTTAGCTCTATTGGAGAAGAAGCAAAATCACTTATATCTTCAGAGCCTGTTCCTCCTTCTGTCAGTGAAAACAATGCTGATCACTGGGGCTCCTTATGGAGCAGAGCCCACCTGTTCACAGCCTCAGCTATGTTCCATCTGCCTGTGGTCGCCTTGGCTCTCCAGCTCTGCCTTGACCTCTACATTTCACCTAAGTTCTGTTACAGTTCACTTTCAAGTTTCACTCACAGCTAAAATCCTAAAAATCGAAGTTTGGGGATATTGGGAAGCAGAATCAACACCACCTGGAAAACAAGAGCTCATGGAAGGACTGACCCCAGGAGACGCTGCCTGTCACACTATAGAGGGAGAACCCTCAGGTCGACAAGGAACTCATGGGAGGATAACAAGGATCACAGAGAGATTTCATGGTCATAAAATTGGTCCAAATTAATTCTAAAGAGTAAGCTGAGAAAAGTTAAGGATGTTTATTACATGCAATCTTTCTGATTCCTCGTGAAGTGTGGCAAGGGAGCTCAGAAAAAGTTTGCGTTCATCCCTCCCCAGATGCCTATTATCCAGCACAGAGTAAGTACTGTGACAGGCAGGCATGGTGCTCCACCGGGATGCCACATTTCCGTGCTCCCCAGTGGGAACTTGTCACCTTCGACAGACACTAAAATTACAAACTGCAGGGATGCATTAAAACCCCTTCTACCTGAGCCCGGGGAAATCTCCTCAGACAGAGTCCTCACCTGCCACGTCCATCTGGGTAAGTGCCCTGCACCCAAGTGCAAACTCAGAAGGTAGTCCGGTCCCAGGCAGGCTGTGGGAGGAGTAGCAGTGGAACTCAGGGAGGTTTTCAGTGTCTGCAGAGGAGACACTGAGCTCTGACAGCCCCTCGGCACAGGGACTGTGTGCTGCAGGACAAAGAGGGTGTTTTCTTCTTAGGATATTCTTTTCCTCAGTTTACAGACACTCAAAATTAATTTTGGATCCACATTTATTCCTAAGAAATAAGTAACTCACAATGAATATCTGGAAAAGTTGTCAGTTTCAAAGCATTTTACTGATTTACCTTTTCCTAAGACAAAGGATCAGAGAGCTGAAAGGAGGTCTCATTTTAATTAAATGTCCTCAGCCTTGCACCTATTGCTGTGGTACATGCAGCAGAGCTACGGTGATGTAAGTTCTTCTGAGTTTGAGTTATCAGAGATTTAAAAATCTATGTAACAATCAAGGCTGTAGATTCTAAACCACATCTCACAGAGGACAACATCACAAGACTGCAAAGTGCCTGCCAGTGTTAGCTTATGGTCACTATTCATTCGAATCCCGAAGGCGAAGGCGTAAGTCACAAACAAATTCCACACCAGTTTGGAATTATGATTAATAGAATGGTTATTTATTTAAAGGGGAAAAAACTTACAGATCACCGTCCCGGACAACAGCCCTCTGTGCAATCAGGAAGGGAGTCTAGTCGCCAGAAGCGGAGCAGGAAGTAAGAGAGAGCGAGGAGGGAAGTAGCCGCTTTTTTAAAGGGAGAGAGACCACGCCCCAATGGGTTGGTATCTCAGCAGCTATTGGCTGGAGGAGCGGAAGAACCTCCTGCAACATAATCCAATTCCTAAAATCACAAATCAGAGGTCTTGGTCCTTAGCCTCTACCAGTCTGGTAGGAACTGTCACTGAGTAGCCATGATGATGAGGTTGCCAGGACAATAATTGTGAAATTGCACTGAACACAATGGCTGGTTTCTTCCCGACTCACTGAGACCTAGGTATAGGACTTCCCAGGAAACTCAACTCCACTCTGTCCTGCTGTCTCTACTTGGTTTTCAGGTTTTTCCCAAACCTCATATTTTTTTGAACTTAAATGTAGAAAGGGACAGAAACTTTGTTTTCTTGTCACTGAGGCAATGAACGCTCTGACAGGGAGGTCAGAGCCCCTAAGCAGCAAAGCCGGTCCTGCTTCATGCACGTGACTTGAGGATGATACTCAGTCAGGATGTTTAAATTTAGCAAAATGCTAACTTTAAAACTAGGAAGACACTGGGGAGAGATGGCTGGTGCACCAGGAAGGGAAACCATCACCAGGCATATGCCAGCACTGTTTCCAGAGACAACAAAATAAGTGAACTGGAATGTGATGGGCAAATCATGAAGAGCCTTTGGGATACAGAATGACAGCTGTTTCTGAAAGACTGTGAGAATTGTATTTTAAATTGTGAAACCTTGGAAGCTGCATCTCTGGGCTCAGACTGGCAGCAAGAATGTCACCTGATGTTTCTAAATCACCCTCCAGAATAAGCAGGAGCAGAAGAACAGCATGGCACAGACTCCAGCCACCAATGTGGGACCCTACACAGTGCTGCACCACAACCTGCTTCCCTCATCACCCAATGATGCCTGCTGAGAAGCTTGGCTTTGCTGCTAAGGGGCTGATTGATTCTTCAATATGGTGAGCATCTAGTTGCTCTTTTACCAGCCGTTCTAAAGCCTGCAGCTTTTCTTCAGCTAGAGGCCATTGCTTAACCCATATTGGTTTCTCAGTCAGCTATTTTAAAGGTAGGGACTGTTGGTACCTCTAAAGGTTTGCTAGTTGCTTTGTGTTCTTGTATAGGCTGAATGGCAGGTGACCTTTGTGTATAGTACCTTAAAATATCCTTCCCATAATTATAAATTTCTGGGACTGCAGGAATGTTAATCTAGGCATCCCATTGCTGCAGCAGGTCATGACCCCATAAATTTACTGCAATATTAGCCCTCTCTGAATCTGGCCCTATGCAGTCAACCCATTTCATGCTTTGTTTCGCTTGAGATAGGGTTCTAATTCCTAGTGATTGAACATCTGCCTCTTGAAGAGGCCAATTTTGATGCCAAGATTTTGGAGTAATGATACATCCACATCCATGTCTGTCAAACCAACAATTACAATGCCATTTATATGTACTGCTAGCTTTGGTCTTTGATCATTTTTAGAAGTCTGCCAGAATATATGCTTCTTATTTCCTGTCAGAACTTTTTATTTGTCCTCCATATTTATGCCATCATCTAGAACAGTATGGTCTTTTACAGAAGGCTCTGGATTTTTTAATTTTCCTGGTGAGACATGTCCTCCACAGTGACTGGGAATGACTGGGACACTTTGGGCTTGGGGGCCTGTGAAAGACCCTTCAAGGAGTTTCCTGATACTATTGGGTTGCCTTGTTTGTCTGTTGTTGATCTGCATTCATTGGTCCAATGTCAGCCTTTGCCACACCTTCTACACATACATGAAGGCTGAGTCCTCCTATTCTTGCCATTTCCAGTGGAGATATTATTCCTTGGAATTCCTTGTCTACAACCCCTTCTCAGATGCCGTATTCTACCACAATTAAAACATTTGGCATTTTGATGTCTCCTCATTCCTTTGGAAATTGCCTCTTCTACCCAAGATTCAGTATTATAGCCAAATGTCTCAATGTTCATTGTATGCAGGATCCATTCATCCATAGATGCTGATCAAACCTTTAAAGGCCTAAGTATCTTTATGCATTCTAAATTTGCATTTTCAAAAGCCAGAGATTAAATAAGTACTTGTCTAGTTTCTGGGTCTGTTACTCCTATTTATACAGCTTTAGTTAATCTTTGTAAAAAAAAAATCATTAAAGCATTCTTTCTGACCCTGTTTAACCCTGGTATATGATTCAATTAATTTTTCTAGTTCTTGAATCCTGTTTCAAGCATTTAAGGCTGCTTTGTGGCATAGGGACAAGATTTATTCATCATAAAGAGCTTGAACCTGTGGATCAGCATAAGTGCCCTCACCAAGAATTTGATCTTTAGATGTCTCAAGTCCTTTTGATTTTCTTTGTTATTCTAAAATTTTAACTTCTTCTCTGAAATAATATTTAAACATCAACTGGGCCCATCATCCAGGACTGCTGAAACTAACTAAAGCCAATCATGTGGTATCACCTTAATGCTAGAAACCCAAATCTTTACCATGTCCCTAACAAATGTGGAATGCAAGCCATAAGTTACGACAGCTTGCTTAATTTCTTTTAGATCATTCATTCCTATAGGTATCCATCTACCTTCTTTGGATCCTTTTGGGCATTTAGAACTTGATGTTTGTCAGAGTAGATTACAGGGTAGGAAGCTAAAACCCTGGGTAAGTCATCTCTGACAGCTACTGGCAATGTTGAATCTTGTCCTTGTGCCTTTTTTCCCCACTCATCAGCTCCAATAATTGTCTCAATCATTCAAATCTTTTTACTATTTTGTTTTATAAAGCCTGAATCTCCTGGCCTGTATATATTTCTAGTGATTTCACTGAGGCACCTAGCCTTTGATCCTCATTCTGTACATGTGATTCCAAGGTCTGAAGTTTCTGCTTTAAAGATAACACCTAATCCTTGAACATAATCGTGGAGAGATACTCTATCTGCTAACCTATCATAACCTTTTAACAAATTTTGATTGTCAGATTCAACAGTATGAAATCTTTCAGATAATTTCTCAGTACCCTTAGATATGGATTCAATTTTGTCTGCCAAATTAATGCAGGTAACTTGATTTTCGATGGTATTAATCCTGTCAACTAGCTGTTCATTATTAGTCTGTAAAGACTGTATCATTCCTAAAAGTGTCACATTCTTTCTTAATGATATAATATGAAGAAAAAACTGAGTCCCAATACCCAATAAATGGAAGTATTACCATAACCATATAAGCCTTGCAGAATGCAATCCATAGTATTAGGAAAAATGATACTAAAAGTTTCAATATTAATGTAGTCTGCCATATTGTTTTATTAATTACCTGTAATGAGATCTGGTAAATTGTTTTAGGTGTAATAATCTTTATTGTCCAGCAGGTGTCATTGTTACAGACTCGTGACTAGCAGCAGTGAAAATGGTGGCAACAGGAAAGGTCCTGAGCAGCTTTAGTTTCTTGCCTTGATACTGATTAAATACTGAGAAATATGCTTTACTTGACAAATTAAAAGCAGTAAAATCAATTCCATACATAGAGTAAGAAACCCAGAACTCACGGGCAGTGAGGACAATCTGGAAGCTGCACAAAAGATGCCACACAGCAAGGAACCATGCCAGGGAATGGTGCCAGGGAATGCAACAGTGGGGGCGGGAGGTGTGCATGTGCTTGGGAAATTTCCAAGTCGCAGTAAGCTCCATTGTGGCAGGGATTCTATAAAAAACTACTTAGGTAAAAGCAAGCCAAGCGGGCAGGGTTGAGAGATTTTCTAAGCCATGGACCGGTTTGTCCATTTGGTAGGTGTGGAGTCTGAATCCACATGGGTGCCAGATGAAGATGGATGCTTAAAAGAAATTCCAGCCGGGCAGTGGTGGCCTTAAATCCCAGCACTCAGGAGGCAGAGGCAGGCGGATCTCTGTGAGTTCGAGGACAGCCTGGTCTACAAGAGCTAGTTCCAGGACAGGAACCAAAGCTACAGAGAAACCCTGTCTCAAAAAAAAAAAAAAAAAAAAAGAAATTCCACACTAGAGTTGAGAATAATAGAGGGTTGTTTATTAAGGGGTAGACTCACAAATGAATATCCTCTGCTGGAATGGAGAATAGCAACTGAATCCCACAGATGGAAAAGAGGCCGGATGTGTACATTGGCATAAATAGTATAAGAGGCCACGCCCAAGTGGGCGGGTAACTAAAGGCTACTGGCTGTAGGGTTTCCTACAGCACCAGTGCTGATATGCATGCGATGTGAACTGCTGTTTTAACTCCACAGGTTCCTGCCTTCTTCCATGGAATTAGTGTATAAAATGTGCACCTGTTACTCAGTGCACACAGATCACAAAGCAACATTCAGAGTGTGTGCTCCTGGTGTCGTCTGTCCCATTCAGCGGGGAGACAATGGAGCCCTATTGCTCTCTCCTTTGTTTCCCCACTGTATCATGGCACAACTCAGATGTTAGAGCTGTGCAAAGTAGAAAAAACTGCCATTTTACCTGATCTCTGGAAAACGTCACTACCTCCTCCTCCGTCCCTAAGCCTTTACTGTGTTCTTATTCTTGTGACTGGGATTTGGAAAACAAACCCATAAGGGTTATAAAGAATGTCACAATTCAATGGGAATAATTAAACACCACTCATTTAATCAACACCTGCTGCTATCTAGAATACGTGGTCCATGATCATATAAAGGATTAACCCTTTTCTAGCAATGCTATAAAATTTTTATTTAGAAAATCTTCTTTGTTAAGTGTTTTCACCACTAGCAGCCTCAGGTCTAAGTCTTAAACAGTGCCCTGTACCTGTGATTTTTATTCCTTTTCCCTCTCCTTATTATCTTCCATTACAGGTCATGTGGTCTAAATAAGTATAAAACAATATCACCCTTCACCTTTGACTTTCATTGATAAATTTTTACTATGTAACAGGAATTTGTTTCCAACATTACATGCCCCATATTCATGGTGTCTGTGCTTGTTAGATGTATGTCAACTTAATACATGCTAGAATTACTGTAGAAGAAAGAATCTCAGCTTGGAAAATGCCCCCATCCAGACTGGCCTGTGGCAAAGTACCTGGTACATATTCTTGATTAATGATTAATTTGATATGGGAGGGTACAGCTCAGTATGGCCAATGGTGGTTGAGGGAGTTATAAGAAAATATGTTGAGCACTTATAAGGAGCAAGCTGGTAAACAACACTACTCCATGGCCTCTCCAGCAGTTTCTGCCTCCAAGTCCATATCTTTAGTTCTTTCCCAGCTTCCCTGGATGATGAACAATAAGCTGCATGGTGAAATAACCACGCTCCCCACCAACTTACTTTTGTCATGGTAGTTTATCACAGCAACAGAAATCCTAACAAGGACAGCCATTGGTACTAGGTCTTGTCATGACACTGAGCTGTTTTGAGGAATGTGGAAGGACTTTGGAACTTGGGACTGAAAGAATCCACTGAATGCTGATATCCAAGTGAGTTATTCTGCATGATCTTAGAATATAATGCTGAGGACAGTGCAGATGATGGGGGCTTGACTTGTAAAGTTCCAGAGGGAAGCTTGAGAATCTGTTAAAGGTTTAATGAGGCTCATTCATATTTTGAATTAAGAACCTCTGAAGTGGAACCTTCACCTTGCTGGAACAATTAAACGCTGCTGAAAGCATCTTTCTCAGGTTCGTCCCGTGGACACTGTGGTCCAGATACTGCTGAGGTTGTGTACCATGCTGGCAGCTGATCTTGGTAGTGTGAGAGTTTCTTTGGTGGTACTGGTTTTGAAGGCATGAAGGGATCATGGAGTGAAATGTGGCTTGGCACATGTGGCAGTGTTAGAGTCCCTGCAGAGAGCCAAGTAGAGGCTACTGATAAAGGTGGAGCCCAGTTGCAGTGGAGATCCAAGCAATTTGAAGATGCCAATATCATGGGGAAACTACCAGGACAGCAGCTTCTGTGGGGTGAAGACAGCTGTGTGTGCTTTGGATGGCTTTCCAAGCACTATGGACTGTTAGTGAGTCCCAGAAGTTCAGAAGACCGTTACTGAGTCCCTGATGTCTGACACCGGCATTCACAATGTTGGACTTTGCTGAATTTGATATTCACTGTGTTCTGGTTCTTCCCTTTTGGGACACAAAAACATTTAATTTTTTTTTATTTTGTAGGATTCCACAAGTAAGAGATTTCACATTTTAAAGAGATGTGCATGTTTTGCAGGGACTTTGGGGCCCTAGGGAGATGATGGAGATTTTTGAGTGACTTGGAAAATGATAGAAAGACTTGATATTTTAGAGACTCAGCTATTTTGGAGAAAGTTTGACTGTCGGAAGGAACTTCGGGTGTTTTAAGAAGAGTTAACTTTTAAAGAATGTGGAACTTTTAAATTTTGGACTCTCTTTTCTATTGTGATGTTGATATTAGTATGATATCTTGGGAACAACAAAAAAGGAAAAGTTATAACAGTGGTGTGCTTGTCAAGTTGACAAGGGGTCAACGTGCTGGATGGTTTCTTGTCAAATTGACACAAGCTAGAGCCATTTGGGAGAAACTCAACTGAGAAAGTGAGAAAGTGTGCCCACCAGACTGGCCTGTTGGGAAGCTTGTGGTACATTTTCTTGGTTGATGATTGATGCGAGAGACCTAGCTCACCATGGGTACAGCCTCTGGGTTGGTAGTCCTGGAAGCTTAAGAACACAGACTGAGAAAGCCATGAGGCACACGCCAGTAAGACAACCACAGTCTGTCTCTGTCTCCCAGTACTTGTCTTAAGTTCCTTTCACAACTTTCCTGGATATTGGATTATCAGTTATAACATGAAATAAAGGCTTTCCCCCCAACTTGTTTTTGGATATGATATTTTAATTAGTCAGTGTCTAATCAATTAAACTGCAACATTTCAATAACATTTACAACACAATCTTAATATAAACTTGGAGTTGGCGTCTGGAATGTGAGGTATCACATCTCAGTTAAGGAGAGCAGGAACTTAGACTCCCATGAAGCCCTCCTTTCAAGACGGAGTTGCACCATTTTCCTTTAATTAGTTCCATAAAGTGGGATGGGGAGCCCTGAGTCTGAGAGCTGTAGTCTTTCCCCTGACTTCCCAGGCTGAAGGAGAAGGATGTGGAATGTGCTCGGCTGATGTTACACTGTGCTTTTCTTGTGGAGGCAGCTCTGGGGTGGGGTTAGAAACACGGGGGACGCGGTCGCTCAAACACTGAACTGTCCGTCAGTGTTCTCTGGAGAGGACTCCGCTCCAGTGTTCAGTTATTTTCTGATTTCTCATTTATCTTCTGTTTCAGGCATGGATAGAGCTGACCAGTCACTATGAGCAGCCTTAGCTCTCCCAGAGCACAAACATAAGGTGTTGCATTAGAAAATCTGAAACACTGACAGAGACGATCATGTGCTGGAACATTGCCATGTTTTGTGTGTATAAAGCATGTTCTTATACACCTAGTGTTTCCCTTACACAGGAACATAACTTTCCATGTGTTCCAGAGGAGGTGATTGGAACCCAGCCTTAGCGGGCTAAAGGCCACACTCAAGAAACTGCTGATTGTGTGTGGGGTGTGAAATGTTTGGATTCATAGTTCACAATTCCCAACATTTACCACCAAAATATATTAAGAAATTTGAGTTTACAATAAATAAACCAAGTAAAGACAGCCTTGAATAGAACACGGGCATGCCTGATCCCTGGACCCTTTGTCATTGCAAAGGGCTGACTTCCTCTTTTACACAATCATCCCCATTCAAACTCGCCCTAAATAGCAAAGCTCTGTTTATTTATAATGGACCTGGCAATCAAGACGCTGTGGATGAAAACCAAGATCCTGTTCCTGCTCCAGTAAAACCCAATCATGGGAAATGCGAAAAGACAACATTTCTGGTGGATGCTGTTTTTAATGCGGAAGGAGCTCACACACTGATGCGGCCACCATGGGGCACAGCATCCAGCCATGGCTCTGAAGCTTAGGACAAGTGATAGCGTGAGGACGGTCTGTGGAGTGTGAGGTGGAACGGGTGTCAGGAGGGGTTCATGTGGTTGTGCTCATGATAAATCATTGTTGTACTCTTCTCCTCAGCCACTGTTTGTGCCCACATAAGATGAATGAGAACAGCGGACTCCACACTAGTGCCAACTTAAGGAACACCCTTCTCTCTGAAATTGTCATTGGGATCTCAGCCAACAGCATCCTTCTTCTCTTCCACATCCTCAAGTTCTTTGGTGGGCACAGGCCCAAACCCACTGACCTGCCCATTGGTCTCTTGGCCCTAATCCACCTACTGATGCTACTGGTCATGGCAGTCACAGCTACAGACATTTTTATTTCTTGGCAGGGATGGGATGACATCACATGTAAATTCCTCGTCTACTTGTACAGAGTTTTTAGGGGTCTCTCCCTGTGTACCACCAGCCTGTTGAGTGTGCTCCAGGCTATCATCCTCAGTCCCAGAAGCTCCTGTTTGGCAAAGTTCAAGCAGAAATCTCCCTATCACATCTCATGTGCCCTTCTTCTCCTGAGTATTTTTTATATGTTCATTAGTAGTCACCTCTTAGTGTCCATTATCGCCACACCCAATTTGACCTTGAATAACTTTATGTATGTTACTCGGTCCTGCTCTATTCTACCCATGAGTTATCTCATGCGAAGTACGTTTTCCACACTGCTGGCCCTCAGAGAATCCTTTCTTATTAGTCTCATGGCCCTCTCCAGTGGGTACATGCTGACTCTCCTGTGCAGGCACAAGAAGCTGTCCGGGCATCTTCGCAGCACCAGCCTCTCTCCAACAGCATCTCCAGAGATACGGGCCACCCGGTCCATCCTGATGCTCCTGAGCTTCTTTGTGTTGATGTCCATCCTGGACAGCATCGTCTCCTGCTCAAGAACCATGTTCCTGGACGATTTGACATTTTACTACATTCAACTTTTTGTGGTACATATCTATGCCACAGTGAGTCCTTTTGTGTTTATGAGCACTGAAAAACATATAGGTAACCTGTTGAGGTCCATGTTTAAGGGGATAATAAATGTTTGAAAAGTCAGTGTGCTGGCATTAGAGCTGTCAATCATAGCATAGTGTATATGTGCATTGGTGTACATGAAACTATGAAGTTATGTTTTTTCCTCTTACAATTATTTACTTTTACCCATGTGGTGACAAACATGTAGCAAAAAATTAAACCACATTTCCCTAGAGATGTGGTAAGATCACATACATATATCAATACATATAAGATATATGAAATATAACTCATTGTTTTATATATATGTATATATCAATTTAGATATACATAACAATGAGTCTTTAAGCGAGTACTGTGAGGTTGTTCTTACATACCATAGCCTGGGAAAACCTGTCCTACTTTTAACTATGTGACCACTGCTGTGAGAAAGTGCTCTTATACACTGTAAAGATGTGTTATTCATATTGGTTTAATAAAAAACTGATTGGCCAGTAGCCAGGCAGGAAGGATAGATGAAATAACCAGACTAGGAGAATTCTGGGGAGAGGAAAGGCAGAGACACAGTAACCAGCCAGATGCAGAGAAAGCATGATGAGATTGCCTCTCTGAGAATAGGTACCAAGCCACATGTTTAAACATAGACAAGAATTGTAGTGAACTTAAGTTATAAGAGCTAGTTAATAATAAGCTTAAGCCAATAGGCCAAACCGTTTTTATAATTAATATAAGCCTCTGTGTGTTTCTTTGTGACTGAATGGCTGCAGGACTGGCTGGAACAGAAACTTCTATATACAAAAGGTGTTCAAATGTTTGGCAAGAATTTTCACATAAATCCTGAGAAAGCTTTAAAAAGGGGATTCTAGACAGACAGGAACAGAGTCAAGCACAACTTCTTGGTAACCCTCTTTACTCCAGTGGGCTCTGTTTGCCAGTGGCAAGCATAGGCATGGCTCCTGACTCAGCATTAGTGGCAAAAATCTCACAGCTCTGTTAAGAGGCCCTGCTACCAAATACTTAAATGGTGTTTATGGGCAGCTGGTGGCAGGCTTCTTGGTGGTGGCTTGGACCTTGAAACTCCGCAGAGCTGTGGTAATAAACTGTCTCCTGCCTGTACTTCCACCATGAAGTTAGACTCCCAAAAAGTTAAGGAATGGGGTGGAGGCAAGCACCAAAGCCACAGCTTCAAACCCAGCCACATCTCTTAGCAGATTAAAGGGGAAAAGAATTTGTATGCATGGGAAAGAAAAGAAAATGATAGAGAAAGTTTTTTTTTTTTATTAAAAATTTCCACCTACTCCCCGCCTCCCCTTTCTCTCCACCTCCCCCAACTCCCCATCTCCCACTGCTCTCCCCCTCCCTCTCCAGTCCTAAGAGCAGTCAGGGTTCCCTGCCCTGTGGGAAGTCCAAGGTCCTCCTCCCTCCATCCAGGTCTAGGAAGGTGAGCATCCAAACCGGCTAGGCTCCCACAAAGCCAGAACATGCAGTAGGATCAAAACCCAGTGCCATTGTCCTTGGCTTCTCAGTCAGCCCTCATTGTCCTCCATGATCAGAGAGTCTGATTTTATCCCATGCTTTTTCAGTCCCAGTCCAGCTGGCCTTGGTAAGCTCCTGTTAGATCAGCCCCACAATCTCAGTGGGTGGGTGCACCCCTCGCGGTCCTGACTTCCTTGCTCATGTTCTCCCTCCTTCTGCTCCTCATTTGGACCTTGGGAGCTCAGTCCAGTGCTCCAATGTGGGTCTTTTTCTCTATCTCCATCCATCACCAGATGAAGGTTCTACGGTGATATGCAAGATATTCATCAGTGTGGCTATAGGACAAGGCCAGTTCAGGCACCCTCTCCTCAGCTGCCAGTGGAACTAGTTGGGGAAATCCCCTGGGACACCTGGAGACCCCTCTAGAGCCAAGACTCTAGGCAACAGTAAAATGGCTCCCTTAATTAAGATATATATATCCCTGCTCCCATATCCACCCTTCCTGTATCCCAACCATCCCATTCCCCCAAGCTATCCCATCCTCCCCTTCTCACTTTTCTCTCCCCATCTCCCCTTTCCCCCATCCTACCCCACGCCCCAGTTCTCAATTTTTGCCCAGCAATCTTGTCTACTTCCAATATCCAGGAGGATAACTATATGTTTATCTTTGGGTTCACCTTCTTATTTAGCTTCTCTAAGATCACAAATTATAAGCTCAATGTCCTTTATTTGTGGCTAGAAATCAATTATGAGTGAGTACATCCCACGTTCATCTTTTTGGGTCTGGGTTACCTCACTCAGGATAGTGTTTTCTATTTTCATCCATTTGCATGCAAAATTCAGGAAGTCATTGTTTTTTACCGCTGAGTAGTACTCTAATATGTATATATTCCATACTTTCTTCATCCATTCTTTTTTTTGTTTATTTATTTTTATTTTTTTTATTGAAAAAAAATTTTCCCACTTCCTCCTCGCCTCCCATTTCCCTCCCCCTCCTCCTGCTCCTCCCCCACTCCCCCCACTCCTCTTCTCCTCCCTCTCCAGTCCCAAGAGCAGTCAGGGTTCCCTGCCCTGTGGAAAGTCCAAGGTCCACCCCCCTCCATCCAGGTCTAGAAAGGTGACCATCCAAACTGTCTAGGCTCCCACAAAGCCAGAACATGAAGTAGGATCAAAACCCTGTGCCATTCTCCTTGGCCTCTCATCAGCTCTCATTGTACGCCATGTTCAGAGAGTCCGGTTTTATCCCATGCTTTTTCAGTCACAGTCCAGCTGGCCTTGGTGAGCTCCCAATAGATCGGCCCCCCTGTCTCAGTGGGTGGGTGCACCCCTCATGGTCCTGACTTCGTTGTTCATGTTCTCCCTCCTTCTGCTCCTCATTAGAACCTTGGGAGCTCAGTCCAGTGCTCCAGTGTGGGTCTCTGTCTATATCTCCATCCATCGCTAGATGAAGGTTCTATGGTGATATGCAAGAGATTCATCAGTATGGTTATAGGATAGGTTCATTTCAGGTTCCCTATCCTCAGGTGCCCCAAGGAACTAACTGGAGACATTGCCCTGGGCATCTGGTAGCCATTCCAAGTTCAAGTCTCTTGCCAACCCTTAGATGGCTCCCTTACCTAAGATATGAGTTTCCCTGCTCCCCCATCCAACCTTCCTTTATCCCCAATCACCCCGATTTCCCCAGTTCCCCTCATCCTCTCCTTCACATTTTTCTCTCCCCATCTCCCCTCACCCCCATCCCACCTTACCCCCAAGAGTCCAATTTTTTGCCCGGCAATCTTGTCTATTTCCCATAGCTGGGAGGATAACTATATGTTTTTCCTTGGGTTTACCCTCTTGTTTAGCTTCTTTAGGATCACAAATTATAGACTCAGTGGCCACTATCCATGGCTAGAAACCAATTATGAGTGAGTACATCCCATGATCTTCTTTCTGGGTCTGGGTTACCTCACTTAGGATAGTATTTTCTATTTCCATCCATTTGCATGCAAAAATCGAGAAGTCATTTTTTTTTTTTTTTACCGCAGAGTAGTACTCTAATGTGTATATATTCCACACTTTTTTCATCCATTCTTCCATTGAAGGACATCTAGGTTGTTTCCAGGTTGTGTCTATTACAAATAATGCTGCTATGAACATAGTTGAACAAATGCTTTTGTCATATGATAGGGCATCTCTTGGGTATATTCCCAAGAGTGGTATTGATGGGTCCAGGGGTAGGTTGATTCCAATTTTTCTGGGAAACCACCACACTGATTTCCAAAGTGGTTGCACAAGTTTGCAGTCCCACCAGCAATGGATGAGGGTACCCCTTTCTCCACAACCTCTCCAGCAAAGGCTATCCTTGGTGTTTTTGATTTTAGCCATTCTGACAGGTGTAAGATGATATCTCAAAGTTGTTTTGATTTGCATTTCTCTGATCGCTAAGGAGGTTGAGCATGACCTTAAGTGTCTTTTGGCCATTTGAACTTCTTCTGTTGAGAATTCTCTGTTCAGTTCAGTGCTCCATTTTTTAATTGGGTTAATTAGCTTTTTAACGTCTAGTTTCTTTTTTATTTTTTTAAAATATTTATTTATTTATTATGTGTACAACATTCCTTCCATGTGTGCCCGCAAGCCAGAAGGAGGTGCCAGGTCTCATTATAGATGGCTGTGGACCTCTGGAAGAGCAGTCAGTGCTCTTAACCACTGAGCCATCTCTCCAGCCTCTAATGTCTAGTTTCTTGAGTTCTTTATATACTTTGGAGATCAGACCTTTGTCTGTTGCGGGGTTGGTGAAGATCTTCTCCCAATCAGTGGGTTGCCTTTTTGTCTTAGTGAGAGTGTCCTTTGCTTTACAGAAGCTTCTCAGTTTATTCAATGTTGCCCTTAATGTCTGTGCTGCTGGGATTATATGTAGGAAGTGTTCTCCTGTGCCCATGTGTTGTAGAGTACTTCCCACTTTCTCTTCTCTAAGGTTCAGTTTGTTCAGACTGATATTGAGGTCTTTAATCCATTTGGACTTGAGTTTTGTGCATGGTGATAGATATGGATCTATTTTCATTCTTCTACAGGTTGACATCCAGTTATGCCTGCACCATGGTCTCTTTCTTCCATTGTATACTTTTAGTTCCTTTATCGAAAATCGGGTGTTCATAGGTTTGTGGGTTAAAAACCAGGTCTTCTATTCGATTCCATTGGTCGACTTCTATGTTTTTATGCCAGTATCAAGCTGTTTTCAACACTGTGGCTCTGTAATAGCGTTTGAAGTCAGGGATGGTAATGCCTTTAGACTTTCCTTTATTGTATAAGATTGTTTTGACTATCTTGGGTTTTTGTCTTTCCATATGAAGTTGACTATTGTCCTCTCAAGGTCTGTGAAGAATTTTATTGGGATTTTGATGGGGATTGCATTGAATCTATAGATTGCTTTTGGTAGAATTGCCATTTTTACTATGTTGATCCTACCACTCCAAGAGCAAGGGAGATCCTTCCATTTTCTGGTATCCTCTTCAATTTCTTTCTTCAAAGACTTAAAGTTCTTGTCAAATAGTTCTTTCACTTCCTTGGATAGTGTTACCCCAAGATATTTTATGCTATTTGTGGCTATCGTGAAAGGTGATGCTTCTCTGATTTCCCTCTCTGCTTTCTTATCCTTTGTGTATAGGAGGGCAACTGATTTTTTGGAGTTGATCTTGTATCCTGCCACATTACCAAAGGTGTTTATCAGCTGGAGGAGTTTTTTGGTAGATTTTTGGGGGTCACTTATATATACTATCATATCATCTGCAAATAACGAAAACTTAACTTCTTCCTTTTCAATTCAAATCCCCTTGATTCCCTTATGTTGTCTTATTGCTATTGCTAGACCTTCAAGCACTATATGGAAGCGGTATAGAGAGAGTGGACAGCCTTGTCGTGTTCCTGATTTTAGTGGGATGGCTTTGAGTTTCTCTCTGTTTAATTTGATGTTAGCTGTCGGCTTGCTGTAAATAGCTTTTATTATATTTAGGTATGACCCTTGTATCCCTAATCTCTAAGACCTTTATCATAAAGGGGTTTTGATTTTTGTCAAATGCTTTTTTCAGCATCTAATGAAATGATCATATGGTTTTTTTTCTTTCAGTTTATTTATATGATGGATTACATTGATAGATTTGCATATGTTGAAACTTGTTTTAAAAAAAAAGAAATAGAGTAGTTGGGCATGATGGAACACACTTTTAATCCCAGTACTTGGGAGACAGAGACAGGTGGATCTCTGTGAAGTTGAGGTCAGCCTGGTTTATATAGTGAGGTCCAGGGCAACCAGAGGTACACAGAGAAACCTTGTGTCAAAAAATTAACATTAAAATTAAAAAATAGAGTAAAAAAGACCACCATGTAAAATGGTAAATACACAGAGAATATGGATACTGTATGTTATTGTGTAATCTTTGAATTGTTTGACTGCTGAGGAATAAGCAACAGCTACTAAAAGATATGTGGTTATAAATGCTACTGAATTAATCCAACCTATATATTTTAAATGTCTTGACTTCAAAATTTATGTCAAAAGATATGTTAATTTGGACAAGAGGTTTTGCTTTTGTTTCCACAGGAAATGAGAGGATGTGGATTCATTCTTGCTAAAGAAAAATGAGGTTTGGTCAAGGAAGATGTCCTAAAAAATTCTCTAGCAGGAACAGATGACCCAGATGATCCAACATTTCAGAGCACCTCTGCTTCAGTTACCTCTGAGTTCTACATTCAGAACAGCTTTAAGACTGCTGCCTGAGATGATCCAGCCTCACATAATACTCCAGTCAAGACTTAACCATCATCCTAAATTTTCTTTGGATCCGCATAAGATTACTTGCATCCCCAATCAGAAGGAAATAGCATAGAAAACTACTCCCACATTGCCCCAAAATGAATTATGGAAGTTTGTCTTTGTTTAGAGTGTTGGATACAAGTTGTTTTAAATAATGGTCAGGCTCCCACAAAGCCAGTACGTGCAGTAGGATCAAAAACCCATTGCCATTGTTCTTGAGTTCTCAGAAGTCCTCATTGTCCATTATGTTCAGCAAGTCCGGTTTTATCCCATGCTTTTTCAGACCCAGGCCAGCTGGCCTTGGTGAGTTCCTGATAGAACATCCCCATTGTCTCAGTGTGTGGGTGCACCCCTCGCGGTCCTGAGTTCCTTGCTCGTGCTCTGTCTCCTGCTCCTGATTTGGACCTTGAGATTTCAGTCCGGTGCTCCAATGTGGGTTTATGTCTCTGTCTCCTTTCATCACCTAAATGTTTTTCTTTGGGTTCACCTTCTTAATTAGCTTCTCTAGGACCACGCATAATAGGCTCAACGTCCCCTATTCATGGCTAGAAACCAAATATGAGTGAGTACATCCCATGTTCCTCTTTTTGGGTCTGGCTCACCTCACTCAGGATAGGCAGTTTGGATGCTCACCTTACTAGACCTGGATGGAGGTGGGTGGTCCTTGGACTTCCCACAGAGCAGGGAACCCGGATTACTCTTAGGGATGATGAGGGAGGGGGACTTGATGGGGGAGGGGGAGGGAAATGGGAGGTGGTGGCGGGGAGAAGGCAGAAATCTTTAATAAATAAATAAACAATAAAACAAACAAACCTAATGAACATAACAGATATTTACCAAACATTTCACTCAAATACAATAAAAGAAAAGTATACCTTTATCTCAACACCTCATGTTACTTTCTACTGGATTAACCACATAATTGGACACAAAACAAGTGTCACAAGAAAATATCAATATGACCCTGCATCCTTTCTGATCTCCATGAATTAAAGATGGATATTAACATTAGAAAACCTCAAATAAATAAATAAATAAATAAAGAAAGAAAGAAAGAAAGGTCAGAAAAAAACCTAAACAAAGGAGTTTAGATGCAGGGTTTACTTTTTTTGTATTTGTCTGATTTATTCCATTAAACATAATTTATAATTCCATTATCCTCCTGCAAATATAATTATTTAGTTTTTATTTATAGATGTACAAAATTCCATTTTATATCACATTTTTTTTATTCACTCATCTGTTTATGAACATCTGGGCTATTTCCTAGCCTCCTCTTTCTACCTCATGCAGCACTTTGAGAAGGATTAGTTTTGGCTCTTCTTTACAGGTTTGATTAAAGTTGTTAGTGAATCCATTTTGTTTGGACCTTCCTTAGTTCAGAAGATTTTTGATATTGCTTCAGTCACATTGATCGTGATATATCTCTATAAATATTTTTACCTTTCCTTTTTTCTAAGTCATATGTGTCCAGGAATTTGTCTACTTCTTTTACTTTTTCAGATTTCTGAAATGTGCCTTTTAAAATATTCATTAATAATTCTTTACATGCATTTTAATCTGTAGTAGTCTCCCCCTTTTGTGTCTAATTTTATTAATTCAGGTTTATCTCTCTTTCTTTTGTTTAGTTTGGTAAGGCATTTTTCTTTTATTCTTTGTTATTACTTTTATTGAACTATATATTTTTCTTTGCTTCCTTCTCTTTTACACACCTATAAACACCCGATTTTGACAAAGAAGCAAAAAAAATATAAAATGGAAAAGAGAAAACATATTCAACAAGTGGTGCTGGCATAATTGGATATAAACCTGTAGACGAATGAAAATAGATGTATATTTGTCACCATACACAAAACTCAAGTACAAATGAATCAAATACCTCAACATAAAACTGTTAAGTCGGGAGTGTAACACCAGCCCCTGGCATCCATCCAAATCCCCTGGCCTGGGAGTTGCATTGGTTTGGACTCCAAATCCCAGCATGCCAGGTTCTGACCCCTCCCCAGGGGAGGGTCAGGGCAACTCCCACTGGGTATTTAAGTGTGCTCCCAGAGGAGTAACTTATGGTTCCAGATTTGCATGTGCTCCCCGCTTTCCTGTCTCCCTGCCATGTACTCGGCCACCAGAAAGTACCACATTTAATTTAAAAAATGGACATTTTAATTTGGTTTAATTGGACCTAACTGGATTTCTTTGCCCCAGCAGAGCTCCCCGTTTTAGGATTTTTTCCTAACAAAAAACCAGCCACACTGAATCTCATAGAAGAGAAAATAAGAAGTATGCTTGAATGCATTGGCACAGGAGATCACTCCCTAAATATAACCCCAGTAGCACAGACACTGAGAGAAACAATTAATAAATAGGACTTTCCAAAACGGAGAAACTTCTGTAAAGTGAAGGACAACAGTCAACATGACAAAATATCAGCCTGTATGGGAAAAGGTCTTCACCAACCCCACACTGAACAGAGGGCTGATCTCCAAAATATACAAAGAACTCAAGAAATTGCTCATCAAAAGAACAAATAATCCGATAAAAATGGGGTACAGAACTAAACAGAGAACTCTCTATAGATTAAAATGGCTGAAAGACATTTATGGACTCTTAAACACAGCCTGCTAGTACCCGGAGAGGACCAAGAGGTGAGTGACCAGCCACTTCGTAGGACACCCCACTCCTAGAATCTCCATAGCAGGAATAATCCCTGATGGCCTCCCACACCTGCCTCAGCTTCTCTAGCCAGCCGGCAGGAGAAGTTCCTGCAGGTAGGCTGCTCCAACACCCCATCCCATCCACTGGAGCCTGAAATCTAGAAGTCTCGCTTTGCTCCCAAGTCCTCCTATCCCCCCTGCAACCTCAGTGGAACTCTGAAACACAGCCTGCTACTACAGAGAGGATCAAGAGGTAAGTGACCATACACCCTGCAGGACACGCCACTCTCTAAGCCCTCCATACTTGGGCAAACACCCAGGCCCCTCCCCACCTTCCTCATCTTCTCTAGCCAGTCAGCAGGCAAGGTTCCTGCAGGTAGGCTGCTCCAACACCCCTATCCCATCCACTGGGGCCTGAAAGTTACAAGTCCCATTCTACTCCCAAACCTACCAATGCCCCATGTAACTTTAGTGGAACTCTGAAAGACAAGCTTCAACTACAAACAGAGGACTAAGAGAGGAAATCTGAAGCACAAGCTGTAACTGCACAGAGTGGACCAGGAGACACCCTAGTGGCTCCCTGAAATACAGACAGTGACAGTACAGAGCAGAACTAGAACAGTTCCCAAAGACACAGACAGCCACTGCAAGGATTAGACCAAGACGCAAAGATACGGCCAGCACCAATTAAAGGGAAAAAATGGGTAGACGTCAATGCAAGAATTCATCCAAAAACCTAAAAAGCAACATGGTAACATGTGAACCCAGTTGACTTGATCATCCTGACCCAGAAGAAGCAAAAGAAAATTATTTTAAATGTAACTTTAAGAGGATGTTGAAGACTTTAAAGAGGAAAAGAAAAATTCCCTTACAGAAATGGAGGAAAAGACAAAAAAATTCAAAGAACTCAATAAATCTCTCCAAAAAAAATCAAGAAAACCAAGAAAAACAATTAAACAGTTGAAGCAAACAGTTCAAGAGTTGAAGACTGAAATAGAAGCAATAAAGAAAACACAAATTGAGATGATTCTGGATAGGGAAAACCTGGATAAATGAATGGGAACTACAGAGGCAATCATAACTAACAGAATATAAGAGATAGAGGGGAAAATCACAGGTGCTGAAGATTCTATAGAAGAAATAAAATCACTGGTCGAAGAAAACAATAAATTCAGCAAATTCTTAATATAGAACACCCAAGAAATCTGGGACACCATGAAAAGACCAAACCTAAGAATAATAGGGATAGAAGAAGTAGAAGAAGCTCAAAGCCACAGAAAAATATATTCAACAAAATCATAGAAGAAAACTTCCCAACCTAAAGAAGGATATCCCTATGAAGGTACAAGAATCTCACAGAACACCAAATAAATTGAACAAAAAACTGTCCTCTTGCCATATAATAATCAAAACACAAAACATACAAAATAAAGAAGGAATATTAAGAGCTGCAAAGGAAAAAAGATGTCAAGTAGCATATAAAGGTAAAATAATCAGAATTACACCTGACTTCTCAATGGAAACCTTGAAAGCCAGAAGGTCCTGAACAGATACTAAGAGACCATGGATGCAAGCCCAGACTACTATACCCATCAAAACTTTCAATCACCATCAATGGAGAAAACAAGATTTTCCATGACAAAACCAGACTTAAACAATGCCTATGCAAAATTCAGCCCTACAGAACATCCTAGAAGGAAAGCTCTAACCCAACTAAGCTAACTGCACCCATAAAAACATGGACAACAGATAACCTCATACCAGCAAACCCCAAAGAAGGGAAAAACACAAACACTTACCACTGATAAATAACAGAAATTAACAATAATTGGTCATTAATATCTGTTAATATCAATGGACTCAATTCACTTATAAAAAGACACAGGCTAATGGGAATGAATATGAAAGAAGGATCCATCCTTCTGCTAAATACAAATAACACACCTCAACCTCAAAGACAGACATTGCTTTAGAGTAAAGGGTTGGGAAAAGATTTTCCAATCAAATTGATCTAAAACACAAGCAGGTGTAGCTATCCTAATATCTAACAAAATAGATCTCAAACAAAAATTAATCAGAAGAGATGAGGAAGGACACTTTATACTCATAAAAGGAACAATCCATCAAGATGAAGTCTCAATCCTGAACATCTATGCCCCAAATACAAGAGCACCCACATATGTAAAAAGCATATTACTAAAGCTTAATCGGACTCAAATCCCCATACACTAATAGTAGGAGACTTCAACACCACACTGTCCATAATGGATATGTCAACCACACAGAATATTAACAGAAAAAGAAGATAACTTATAGATATGTCATAACTCAAAGAGATTTAACAGACATCTATAGAACATTCCACACAAACACAAAAGAATATATGTTCTTCTCAGCACTTCATGGAATCTTCTCTAAAATTCACCACATACTCAGTAACAAAGCAAGCCTCAAGAGATACAAGAAAGTTAGAATAACCCCTTGTATCTTATTGTATCACCATGGTTTAAAGTTAGAATTTCACAACAACAATAATTTCAGAAAGCCTACAAACTCATGGAAATTGAACAGTGCTCTATTGAACCACCCCTGAGTCAAGAAAGAAATAAAGAAATCAAAAGACTTCCTAGAATTCAACAAAAATGAATACACAACATACCCAGTCCTGTGGGAGACTATGAAAACAGTGCTAAGAAGGAAGTTTATTGCACTAAGTGCCTACATAAAGAAAGCGTAGAAAACTCACACTAGTGACTTAACAGCATACCTGAAAGATCTAGAACAAAAAGAAGCAGACTCACCCAGGAGGAGTAGATAACAGGAAATAATTAAATTGAGGGTCAAAATCAATAAAATAGAAACAAAGAAAACAATACAAACAATCAATGAGACAAAGAGCTGGTTTGTTGAGAAAATCAACATGGTAGAAAAACCCTTACCCAAACTAATCCAAAATCAGAGAGAATATATCCAAATTAACAAAATCAGAAATGAAAGTGGGGACATAACAACAGACACTGAGGAAATCCAGAGAATCATTAGGTCATACTAAAAAGCCTGTACTCCACAAAACTGGAAAATGTGAATAAAATGGACAATTTTCTGGATAGGTACCACATACTAAAATTAAGTCAAGCCCAGGTGAACAATTAAAATAGACCTATAAACTGCAAGGAAACAGAAGCAGTCTTCAAAAGCCTCCCCCCAAAAAAGCCCAGGACCAGATGGTTTCAGTATAGAATTCTATCAGAACTTCCAAGAAGAGCTAATACCTATACTCCTCAAAGTGTTCCACAGAATAGAAACAGAAGGAACATTGCCAAACTCTTTTTTATTGATTTTTATTGAGCTTTACATGCATTTTTCTCTGCTCCCCTCCCTGCCTTTCCCCTTCCCCTTCAATCCTCCCCAAGGTCCCCATGCTCCCAATTTACTCAGGAGATCTTGTCTTTTTCTACCTCCCATGTTGATTAGATCCATGTAAGTCTCTCTTAGTGTCCTCATTGTTGTCTAAGTTCTCTGGGATTGTGGTTTGTAGGCTGGTTTTCTTTTATTTATGTTTTAAAAACACCTATGAGTGAGTACATGTGATAATTGTTTTTCTGTGTCTGGGTAACATCACTCAAAATAATGTTTTCTAGCTCCATCCATTTTCCTGCAAAATTTAAGATGTCATTATTTTTTTCTGCTGTGTAGTACTCCATTGTGTAAATGTACCACACTTTCTTTATCCATTCAGTCAAGGGGCATTTAGGTTGTTTCCAGATTCTGGCTATAACAAACAATGCTGCAATGAACATGGTTGAGCACATGTCCTGTGGCATGATTGAGCATCCTTTGGATATATACCCAAAAGTGGCATTACTGGGTCTTGAGGAAGGTTGTTTCCTAATTTCCTGAGAAGTCACCATGCTGACATCCGAAGGGGCTGTACCAGCTTGCATTCCCACCAGCAATGCAGAAGTGTTCCCTTTTCTCCACAACCTCCCCAGCATAAGTTGTCATCAGTGTTTTTGATCTTGGCCATTCTTATAGGTGTAAGATGGAATCTCAGAGTTGTTTTGATTTGCATTTCTCTGATGACTAAGGATGTTGAACATTTCCTTAAGTGTCTTTCAGTCATTTGAGATTCCTCTGTTGAGAGTTTCTGTTTAGGTCTGTACTCCATTTTTTTTATTGGATTATGTGTTCTTTTGATGACTAATTTCTTGAGTTCTTTGTATATTTTGGAGATCAGAACTCTGTCTGATGTGGGGTTAGTGAAGATCTTTTCCCATTCTGTAGACTGTCGTTTTTGTCTTGTTGACTGTGTCCTTTGCTTTACAGAAGCTTTTCCGTTTCCATTTATTAATTGTTTCTCTCAGTATCTGTGCTGCTGGGGTTATATTTAGGAAATGGTCTCCTGTGTGCCAATGCATTCAAGTGTACTTCCCACTTTCTCTTCTATGAGATTCAGTGTGGCTGGCTTTATGTTGATCCATTTGGACTTGAGTTTTGTGCATGGTGATAGATATGGGTCTATTTTCATTCTTCTACATGCTGATATCCAGTTATGTCAGCACCATTTGTTAAATATCCTTTCTTTTTCCATTTGATTTTTTTTGCTTCTTTGTCAAAAATCAGGTGTTTGAAGGAGTGTTGATCCTTCCAGGTCTTCTATTTGGTTCCATTGGTCTTCCTGTCTGATTTTATGCCAATACCAGGCTGTTTTCAATACTATAGCTCTGGTAGAGTTTGAAGTCAGGGATTGTGATGCCTCCAGAAGTTCTTTTATTGTACAGGATTGTTTTGGCAATCCTGGGTTTTTTGCTTTTCCATATGAAGTTGAGTACTGTTCTTTCTAGGTCTGTGAAGAATTTTTCTGGGATTTTGATGGGCATTGCATTGAATCTGTAGACTGCTTTTGGTAAGATTGCCATTTTTACTATGTTAAATCTGCCTACCCAAGCTTCTTAAATTTCTTTCTTCAAAGATTTAAAGTTCTTGTCATAAAAGGCTCCACTTGTTTGGTTAGAGTTACTCTGAGATATTTTATGCTATTTGTGGCTATTGTGAAGGGTGCTGATTCTTTGATTTCTTTCCCAGCCCTTTTATCATTTGTGTACAGGAGGGCTACTAATTTTTTAAGTTAATCTTGTATCCTGCTATGTTACTGAAAGTATTTATGAGATGTAGAAGTTCCTTGGTAGAATTGTTGAGATCGCTTATGGAAACTAACACATCATCAGCAAACAGTGAGAGTTTGACTTCTTCTTTTACGATTCATATCTCCTTAATGTCCTTTTGTTGTCTTATTGCTCTAGCTAGGACCTCAAGAATTATATTGAATAGATACGGAGAGAGTGGACAACCTTGTCTTGTTCCTGGTTTCAGTGGAATCGCTGGGAGTTTCTCTCCATTAGCTTGATGTTGGCTGTTGGCTTGCTGTATATTGCCTTTATTGTGTTTAGGTATGTTCCTTGTATCCATTCTCTCTCTAAGACCTTTATTATGAAGTGATGTTGTGTTTTGTCATAGCAGCATTTTTTGGTCATAACCATTACCTAAAAACAACCCAAATGACCTTCAGGTGAAGAATGAATAAGGAAAATGTGGCACATTTATGCATTGGAGTACAACACAGCAGAAAAAAATAACAGCGTCTTGAATTTTGCAGAAAAATGGATGGATCTAGAAAACACCATTTTGAGTGAGGTAACCCAGACCCAGAGAGACAACTGTCACATGTTCTTACTCATAAGTGATTTTTAAACATAAAGCAAAGAAAACCAGTCCACAAATCACAATGCCAGAGAATCTAGACAAGAATGAGGACCCTAAGAGAGACATACATAGATCTAATCCACATGGGTAGTAGAAAAAGACAAGATCTCCTGAGTTAATTGGGAGCATGGGGACCTTGGGAGAGGGTTAAAGGGAAGGGAAGAGGCTGGGAGTGAAGAAGAGGAAAATGTAGAGCTCAACAAAAATCAATAAAATAAACAAAAATAAAATACCCCCTCCAAAAAAAAGCAAAAAAGAAAATCGTATAGTGAGATCAAGTAGACCCAGAGTCTACCCATTTCTTTTTTTAAAAAAATATTTATTTATTTATCATGTATACAATATTCTGTGTGTATGCCTGCAGGCCAGAAGAGGGCACCAGACCCATTAGATGGTTGTGAGCCACCATGTGGTTGCTGGGTATTGAACTTGGGACCTTTGGAAGAGCAGGCAATGCTCATAACCTCTGAGCCATCACTCCAGCCCGGAGTCTACCCATTTCAATGAACATCTATACAGGTAGAGGAATCATTATGGGTTTTCAAAATAAATTTTTTTATGTAAAAAATATATAATGTCTTTTCTTTACATTAAAATTTCTGTAGGAAAAATTTTGAAGGCAATATGACTAGAATGCAATCAAGATTTGAATTCACCCTCTCCACATGTGCCTTCTGTAATTTTTCTTCAATGACTATCAATTCCTTTTTAGCTTTAGCTGTTAATTTCCTGAGTCTATTTAAGTCTTGGTCACCATCTAAGGTTTTGTTTAAATTAACTATTAGATCATGTGTCTTTGAAAGTCATTAAGAATCCTCAATCAGTTTCTTCTAATTTGTGCCTTTTGTGTTCTAATTTTTGTAAACCTATTTTATTATCTAGGTAATTGACACAGTCTCCTCTCTGAATTTTTTCAGGAGCAATTTGTAATCCCCATTTTGGCAAAACTTTCTTTACTTCTTCAAACATTCTTTCTAAAGTATCTATATTTGAATGAGATAGCAAAATGTCATCCATGTAGTGGTAAATTATATATGTAGGATATTATTTACATATTATTTCCAATGGCTGGCTTACAAAGCACAGGATGGGACTATTGATCATTTCCTGTGTGAGGACAGTCCACTGGTATCTCCTAGTAGGGTGAGAATTATTGTAAGTAGGCATTGTGAAGGCAAAATTTTCTCTGTCCTTTACTTGTAAAGGTTTAGTGAAGAGACATATCTTTTAAATCAATAACTATAAGAGGCCACCCTTCTGGTAATAGAGAAGGCAAAAGAATTCCAGATTATAGAGGGTCCATAGGTTGAATTATCTTGTTGACAGCTCTTAGATCTATCACCATTCTCCATTTTCTTTTTTTTTTCTTTTTATTTTTGAGACAGGGTTTCTCCGTAGCTTTTTTCCTGTCCTGGAACTAGCTTTTGTAGACCAGGCTGGCCTCGAACTCACAGAGATCCGCCTGCCTCTGCCTCCCGAGTGCTGGGATTAAAGGCGTGCGCCACCACCACCGGGCTACCATTCTCCATTTTCAAGATTTTCTTTTAACAACAAACACAGGAGAATTCCAAGGGCTGGTGGATTCTTCAACATGATGAACATCTAGTTGCTCCCGTACCAGCTGTTCTAAAACCCGCAGTTTGATTTCTGTTAATGGCCATTGATTAACCCTTATGGGTTTCTCAGTTAACCATTTCAAAGGTAGGGCCATTGGTACATCTAACAGTTTGATAGTTTCTCTGTGTTCTTGTACAGCCTGAATGGCTGGTAATCTTTGTGTATAGTACCTTATAATATCCTTTGGAGAAACATGATTTCCTGGGATTGCCAAATGTTAATCTGGGTATTCCATTGCTGCAGTAGGTCTTAACCCCATAAATTCACTGTGATAGTACCCACATATGGTCTCAGACTTCCTATCTGTCCTTTTGGTCCTGTGCATTCAACCCATCTCATGCTTTGTTTCACTTGAGATAGGGTTCCAAACATCTGCCTCTTGAAGAGGCCAATTTGGATGCCAAGATTGGCATACTAGAATAATACTCATGTCATACAAGAATAATAATACTCATGTCCACATCTGTGTCTAGTAATCTTTCAATTATAATGGTAGGTAGAGACACTCTTAGCTTTGGCCTTTGATCATTTATAGAAGTCTGCTAAAATATATACTTCCTATTTCCTATTGGAATTTTTTATTCATCCACCATGTTTATTCCAACATCCAGAACATTATGATTTTTTTTTCCGCAGGCAAGGTTTTATTTTAATTTTCGTGGTGAGACATATCCTCTACAATGACTGAGAATGACTGAACCAAGTTTGACTTGGGAGCCTTCAAGAGGCAGGTGTCAATCTGCTGGTCACAGTCGGATGCTCATGAACTCTGGCTGCCTATAAAGGCCATTTAAGCTGATTTCTAATCCCCCCAGACCTAGATATGGGGGTCATAGCTTGGAAGAAGCAGGACTCTGAACTGGTCAACCCAGAAGATCCTGTAGGAAGATTTTAGGGACAGCCTGGCCTGGAATCTCAGCTGGGGTCAATAATTGATTTTCCCCAGACTCTAGCCCCATTCTCATGTTGTGTTTCTTTCCCTGGCTCAACCTGGAGCCAGGACGCTCAGGGGGTGTGCTAGGGCTATGGACTCACTGAATCAGTGGGGGCCTTGATCTCTCATTCCCCCTCTAGTAGTCGCTCTAGGGGACCCAATCATGGATCCTCGCTGAGGCCCTGATGGAATGTACTGAGACTGTAGTACCATCAGCTGCTCAGTGCTAATTCGTTCCCTGGTGAAAACCAGGCTCTGACAGAAGGAAGGTGAATTCCCAGACTCTCCACTGCAGCTAGCCTGGCTCATGCTGTGGAGATGAGATGAGACCCAATCTTAAACCAAGTGGCAAGTCTGCACCAGCATAACAGGTTGAACTCTGACCTCTACAGACTATGAAACATAGTTGCCTATATTCACAGACATAAAAACACACACATGCACACACACACACACATGTACACACTCACACACACACAAAATATTCCCTCCAAAGTTAAAAAGTGACAAAAATCTGAACACACCAATGTAATTGTTCAATAATAAACTCTTGTGACAAACATGTCCCAAACATTCATTTGAAGATCTTGCTCTGCTGGTTCAAGTCTTGCTATCAATCTCTCCTGGGAAAGTGAACTGGGAAAGTGAAGTACTTCCTGGAGATGCCGCCAGTGCCATGTGCTGCTCAGCCACACAGACAGCTCCAGAGTTGTGAGCTCCTAACGAAGTTTCCTGTGAGTGCAAAACTCCAAATGTAAAGAGCAGATCAGCCAAGAAAACCTTTGATATTAGCCAATGCCATAAAGCCATGGGCTTGAGATGTGCTTCTACATTAGATATGAAGTCAAATAACAAACCCTATGACATATGGGTTTCACATAGGTGACAGTACCGTGTGTCACTTAATGTTTTAAAAGACCAATTCACAGAAATGTGCCAATGCTAAACTCACATTCTACACCTGGAAAAGTCACTGTTTATACTTGTATATCACCAATCTTTAGGATTTACTGAACAAAATGACTCAAACATTGACTGACAGGAGCAGACAAGCTGGCAAAAAATTATGTTACATGTGCTTTCTCCATGTTTAATGAATCATGTGGCCTGACAACAGGTCACATGTCAACAAAATGAAATGGGATTTAACACTATAAGAACTAAAATGTCAAGAGTAATGCTGGGGAAGGGAAATGAAGAGAACCCAACATCTATTGGCCTCAGGCTAGTTAGCATTGGCCAGAACACTCATGCCTTCTCTGACTTGCAAAGGATATTAGGAAATGTAGTTTTATGCTTAGCCAAAGCCAGAGAGTATCTCTATCATCTCAGTAACTTCTCTGACTTGCAAAGGATATTAGGAAATGTAGTTTTATGCTTAGCCAAAGCCAGAGAGTATCTCTATCATCTCAGTAACTGATATATCTCATCACAGTTTTGTCTGCAGTGATAACAGCCACACAAACACTCTCACAGACATTCTTTACAGTGTTGCCATGGACCAGGCACACAGATTTCTGCACGGTGTCCTCTGTCGGGATACACAAAGTCAGAACTCCTCAGGGCTACTTGGGGAGCACTCACTGGGCACAAAGCACCTAATATCTACTGTTTGCTTAACTCCACAACACCCTGGGGTAATCGCTGCACTCCTCCCCTGACAAATGAGTAATGGAGGCTCTGAGAGGCTGCAGACCTGTTCATGCCTCCATCATTATATAACATAGGAGACTTCATACCTTGCTGACCAACCCCAGAGCTCTGGCCATTAACAAGTATGAATGGCTACACTCTAGGACATCTCAAACTTCTATGAAACCCAGCATCTGTGAATGACTTGCTACTATCCGCAGCATTTATTTAATCCACAGGTGGTAGGGTCTGGGCATCAGTACTCTGTACCATCCATTTTCCTTAATCTCTGGTGTTAATGCAGATGGAGTGATTTTTATGTATTAACATCAGGAATGGGTTGGGAGATGGCTCACTGAATAAAATGATTATTATACCAGCATTTCAGAGGTCAGATCCCCAACACACAAGTAAAGGTCAGGCATGTAAGCACAGGCTTGTAATCCAAGCTCCAAGAGGGGACCTCACTGCCCCACTAGTCTAGCTGAAACAATGACTCTCGGGTTCAGTGAGAGACCTGCTCTCAACAAGCGAGGTGGAGAGAAATAGATGAGACCTGAAGATGACCTCTGCCTGCCACATGCACACAAGAGGGAGTCCCCAGGCCCACAAACACACACATGCCTACAGCTCTCCCATGCACACAAGAGGGAGTCCCCAGGCCCACAAACACACACATGCCTACAGCTCTCCCATGCACACAAGAGGGAGTCCCCAGGCCCACAAACACACACATGCCTACAGCTCTCCCATGCACACAAGAGGGAGTCCCCAGGCCCACAAACACACACATGCCTACAGCTCTCCCATGCACACAAGAGGGAGTCCCCAGGCCGACAAACACACACGTGCCTACATCTCTCCCATGCACACAAGAGGGAGTCCCCAGGTCCACAAACACACACATGCCTACAGCTCTCCCATGCACACAAGAGGGAGTCCCCAGGCCCACAAACACACACATGCCTACAGCTCTCCCATGCACACAAGAGGGAGTCCCCAGGCCCACAAACACACACATGCCTACAGCTCTCCCATGCACACAAGAGGGAGTCCCCAGGCCCACAAACACACACATGCCTACAGCTCTCCCATGCACACAAGAGGGAGTCCCCAGGCCCACAAACACACACATGCCTACAGCTCTCCCATGCACACAAGAGGGAGTCCCCAGGCCCACAAACACACACGTGCCTACAGCTCTCCCTTACACACACATGCACACACACACACACACACACACACACACACAATGAAGACCTGGAGAGGTGGACTCTCCTGCCTGTTACCACACAACAAGCTTTAGGAACCTGGCATGTGTGCTCAGACCTCTCCAGCTTCTCCTAAGAGTGATTCTCGGCTCCTCCAAACAGTAGTCTCACCTGCAGATCCCCATCTCAGAGCTTCCCAGGGATTGTGTGGGGACAGAGCACCACATGTACATGGTGACCAATGTGACACACCATGCCACAGTGTAAGGCAGAAGTCTGTTCTGCTACAGCAGAGAAGTTCAGGGTTCAGGATGAGGCTGGACCATGGTGGCCCTGCTTTCCCAGTAGTAACAGGCTGTGGGCTTCCTACTTCCTGGATGAACCCTACTTGATTACGTGTGTTCAAAGCTTCTTCAACAACTTACTCTTACCTCATATTCAAAAGCTTTCATTTAATCCTCCCTTCCTGGCAATGGTCACTTACTACCTTGCTCAGAAGTTCTCTGTAGCTGTCTTCTAGAGTTTCCATCCTTCCCAGGCCCATCTGTGGGCAACCTGACTCTGTAAACGTACAGTCTTTGGTTCTCGTATTTTCTTTGGTTCCTCCCAGGTTTACAGTTCTCCCTGGAAGTTATGAATCTTTCATTCCATTATGACTGCATTAACTTCAAACATTGAGAAGTGTTATATTCAAGTATCGTTTGCTAGAAATGTTCAGTGATTCCTAGACAGTGATTTTTCAACCTTCCTCATGCTGTTACCCTTTAACACAGTTCCTCATGTTGTGGTGACCCCAACCATAACATTATTTTGTTGCTACATCTTAACTGTAATTTTGCTACTGTTATGAATCATATACTGAGGATATCTGATACGTGACCCTAAGGTGTCATGACCCACAGGTTGAGAACCCCTGCAGTCTTAAGGATCATGGTGATGCAGCAGGACCTACAGTGACCCAGAAGTTTTTACAGATTTTTCTCTGAAGCTCTGATTAATCCGGACCCCAGGTAGTATTAGAGGAGCCAACTCTGGCTTTGGAGTGGGAGGCTGACTGTCAAAGAGCTTATTGTCACATTCTTCTTGGTGAACAATCTAATGCTACTGCCTATGTGAAAAAACTCTTGAACTCAATCCAAATAATTCTACTGTGAACCCCTTCATGGTGAATACCATGAAAAAAGCAAGCCTCTGCTCTAAAAACGTTGGCAGAAGGACAGAAATTAGATAATGCAGATGAAGGTTTTGCTATTGGATTAAAAGGTGTCAAGATCCTCAAAATGAGGTGTCTGGGCCTGGAGGGATGGCTCAGCCGTTAAAGGCTAGGCTCACAACCAAAAATATAAGAGGTGTCTGCTTCTCAGGGGACTCAGTCAAAAATCAGGAAAGTCTGGTATCAAATGGAATCTCAAGTGATGGCCACACTTACGATCAGAAAGTTCATAAGAGCAACGTAAACACAGAATTTTCAGGAGAGGCATTGTCGGCAAATGTAAAACTGAATTCTGGTCAGGATTACAACTTGAAGCTGAGATTGCGTCATCCTATAAACCAGTTAACCTGCTTTCAACAAAGATGGAGACTGAGATGAAGAAGCCAGAGGCTGCGAGGCAGAACAGGAATGAGCGCACATGGAAACAGTGCACCACAGATGGGAGGAACCTGCACCATCCTCTCATTGTCCAGGAGACAGGATGCAGTGCCGGGTGAGATGAAAGAAAAGCGTGGGAAGGAAAGGTGAGAAGCTGGGGTGATGCAGTTAGACAAGTTGTGTAAGCAGCTGGTCTAATGCAGGCAAAAGAAAAGATCCTTCTGGTGATGTGGAATGGAAACAGCACTAAATTCATTAGCTATCAAACAGTAATGTGCTGTTTTCTCATTCTAATACCTGACTACTTGAGGGTCTCTCAACATGGCTGCTTTTCTTGACAAGGTCTCTGTGTCTCAGGCTGCTCTTGAACTAAGTAAGCTCCTGCCTGCCTCTCCTGAGTCCTGGGTGCAGGAGTGTGCACCAAGTCTGCACAGGAGATGGAAGCACAGTGCATATTGCTCCACTCAGACGAAGCTCAGCCTCTTTTTGTCATCATCCGTGTGGATGAGGCTGGCGGTTCCTGCTCCTCAGGGACTGGAGGTCCAGCTCAGGCATAGCCTCAGCCTCAGCCTGGCTCCATCTGCCTGTGAGCACTTCAGCCCTGAGCTGTGCCTCTACTTCTCTGGTTTTCATTTCACTTCTTTTAGATGCACATTTAAAATTTACTCTCATCTTTACTTTTTATCAACCTATTTATTTTTTATCCTAGTGGCAGGCTTCCTCCCCATCCTCTCCTCCCAGTCCCTCTCTTCCATTCCCCTCTCCCACCCTCAATTCCCTCCTCTTCTGTCTCTATTCAGGAAAGGGCAGGGCTCCTATGAGTATCAAGAAAACATGGCATATCAAGGTGCAGTAAGACTAGCACCTCCTCCACCCTGTGTATTAAGGTAGGGCGCGTGAGCCAGTATTAGAAGTAAGGTCCCAAAAGCCACTGAAAGAGTCAGAGACAGTCTTTATTTCCGCTGTAAGGATTCCAATGAGAGACCCAAGCTACACAACTGTAACATATATGCAGAATGTCTAGGTCAGTCCTACGCAGGTTCCCTGGTTGTTGGCTCAGTCTCTGTGAGCCCCTACAATCCCAGGTTAGTTGATGGTGTGAGCCTTCTCTTGGTGTCTTTGACCCCTCTGGCTTAGACACTCCTTTTTTCTCCTCCTCAGCAGGATTCTTGAACTCTGCCTAAAGTTTGCCTGTGGGTCTCTGTATCTGCCTCCATCAGGTGTTAGATGATGCCTCTCTGATGACCTATGGGCCAGGCACCAAACCGGTTACAGGAGACATCCAGTTCAGGATATATATTCACTATTGCTAGGAATCTAAGCTGGGATCATCCCCATAGACTCCTGGGAGATTCCCCTGCATTAGGCTTCTGTCTGACCCCCAAAATGCCCCCCAGCAATTCCCCTCAGCATTCTCCCCCGCTATGCCCCCAACCTGAATGTTCATGTTCCCATCCCCACCTGCCTCCCCGCCCCCCGTCCATTCATGAAATCTTTTCCATTTCCCCTTACCAGGGAGATGTGGGTGTCCACCCATGAATTCTCCTTTTTACCTAATCTCTCAGGGTCTGTGGATTGTAACATAGTTATCCTTTATTTTACAGCTAATATCCACTTATGAATTTGTCTTTCTTCATCTGGGTTATTGTTGTCAGGGTTTCTGTCCTGCCAAGTTCCTGCAGTCGTTAAGTTCCAAAGAAATCACACAGAGGTCTGCATTAACTATAAACTGATTGGCCCATTAACTCAGGCTTCTTATTAACCCTTATAACTTATATTAACCCATTGTTCTTGTCTATGTTAGCCACATGGCTCGGTACCTTTTTCAGCGAGGTAGTAACATCTTGCTTCTTCTGTGGCGGGCTCACAACTTCAGAAAGAGCTTCCTTCTCCACAGAATACTCCTGTTTTCATTGACCCTCCTCTACTTCCTGTCTGGTTGTGCTGCCTATATTTCCTGCTTGGCTACTGACCAATCAGTGTTTATTTAAACTATAATTGACAGAATACATTGTCCCACACCAGGTTACCTCATTCAGGATGATTTTTTTCTAACTCCGTCTAGTTGCCTTCAAATTTCCTGGTGTTCTCGTATTTAATAGCTGAATAATATTTCATTGTGTAAATGTACCACATTTTCTTTATCCATCTTATTCTGTCTTCTGGATGATGGAAGCTTCTCCAGTGGTCACCTCCAGAAAAATAAGGTTCTCCAGTGGTTCCAAGGCCTCATCTACTGAAGTTGTGTGTTCATGAGATTGATCCCATTTTCCTGAATGAGGGTTTGCAGCTGCAGTTTGCAAAGGACCATGACAACAGAGTCAGTGTCCTGTTGTGGTGAAAATGTGCTGCTCGCATTTAACAATGTGCTGTGTGGAAGGATTGAAGGTTCTCTCTCTCCCTCTCCCTCTCCCTCTCCCTCTCCCTCTCCCTCTCCCTCTCCCTCTCCCTCTCCCTCTCCCTCTCTCTCTCTCTCTCTCTCTCTCTCTCTCTCTCTCTCTCATAGATAGATGATAGATAGATAGATAGATAGATAGATAGATAGATAGATAGATAGATAGATATGTTGTTTTGTTTCTGACCTCTTCTTACTGAGACTGAAATTAGGCCATTAAGTCCATATGCTATGTAAAGAAAATGATAATTTAAGGGGAATAATTCAGTAAATCTTATTTAAAACTCTATTAGTACTGTTATTGCTATTATTCTTACATTATTATTACTATTAATCTTATAAAAGCTTAACTTGTCCTAAGGATGATATAGAATTATTTAGGAAATCTCCAGTTTTAAGTAATTTATTTCATCTTAATGTGTACAAGCATTTTCCATGCATATGTGTATTCTCACTACATACATGTTTGGTGCCTGTGAACCTCAGAAGCAGCTTTTGGATCCCTTGGAACTGGTGCTCCAGGTGGTTTGGGACTGTAGTGTGGGTGCTGGGAACTGAATCTGGGTCCTCTGCAAGAGCAGCAGATGCTCCAACCATCGAGCCAGCTCTCCAGATACATCTCTAACTGTTTAAACTGACCATCTACCTTAGCTCTGATTTCTTTCTTTTCCATTTCATTTATTTATTTTGTGGGCAAGGAAAAGGAGGCATGCTTGCAACAACACACTATGAGCATAGCTGAGCACATGTCCTTGTGTCACAATTGAGCATCCTTTGGATATATACCCCAAAGTGGAATTGCTACTCCATTTTTTATTGGATTATTTGTTCTTTTGATGACCAATTTCTTGAGTTCTTTGTATATTTTGGAGATCAGATCTCTGTCTCATGTGGGGTTAGTGAAGATCTTTTCCCTTTCTGTAGGCTGTCGTTTTGTCTTGTTGACCGTGTCCTTTGCTTTACAGAAGCTTTTCAGTTTCAGGAGGTCCCATTTATTAATTGTTTCTCTCAGTGTCTGAAGAGAGGACTGGAGCCAGATTAAGAACAAAAGTCCGTGTACTACAGGTGGCAGAGTTGTAAGAGTCGGACTACCAAGCTTTTTAAGCCCAGCCTCTTACACTGTGAGTCCCAATGCTGTACATGGAGCTGTAGGAATTGGTGTCTCCCTGCTGCATTTTAGCCTGGGCCTGGCATGTTACTTTATGCCCTGATTCTTCTATTTTGAAACAACAATGTTTACACTGTGCCATTTATGTTGGAAGTACATAACTTGTTCTTAATTTTTATAGGAACTCACAGTCAAGAGACCCTGGGCTTTTAAAGCATTGGAATTTTAAAGACGGTGGGGACTTTTAAACCTGGAGTATATTTTATGTCATGAGATACACATGAGCATTTGGAGCTCATGGACTCTGAACTGACAGCTCGGGAGACTGTGTGAGACAGACCTAGGCCCTCTGCATGTGGGTGACAGTGTAGACTGGTCTGTTTGTGGGGCCCCTAGCAGTGAGATCAGGATCTGTCCCTGGCACATAGGCTGTTTTGTTGTTGTTGTTTTGTTTTGTTTTTTTGTTTTGTTTTGTTTTTGGAACCTATTTCCCATGCTGTGTTGCCTTGCTCAGCCTTGATGCAGAGGGAGGAGCTTGAACCTGCCTCAACATGATATGCCATGTTTTGTTGATGCCCATGGGAAGCCTGCCCCTTTCTGATGGAAGGAGGAGTGGATGGGAGGTAGACAGGAAGTAGGGGAGGGACGGGAAACTGTGGTATAGTAAAATAAATGAAAATTTTAATAATAAAAAATAAGCACTTGGGGAAAGTGGCAGAAGTGGTGTGTTTTTATGTCAAGCTGACAAGGAATGGAGGTTAGTTTTGTCAACTTGACACACTCTAGAATCATGTAGGGTTGGGTGTCAGTGAGTCTAGATCAGGTTGGCCTGTGAGCTTGTCTGTGGGAGTTTATCTTGATTCATTAACTGAGCTAGGAGACCCCTCCATCTACGGCTGCCACCATTCTGTGGGCAAGGGATCTGGATCTGCAGAACAGAGGAGAGAGCAGTTGAGAGCAAGCACAGGTACATTCACCCTCTCTGCTTCCAGGTGTCCAATGTGATGAGCTAGCTTGGTGCTCCAGTCACAATGTGATGGGCTAACCTGGTGCTCCAGCAACAATGTGATGGGCTAGCCTGGTGCTCTAGGAACAAGGTGATGGGCTAGCCTGGTGCTCCAGTCACAAAGTAATGGGCTAACCTGGTGCTCCAGCCACCATGCCTTCCCAGCTGGTAATGATGGGCATTCTTTTCTAGTTTGGGAAGCATGGGGATTTTACACACACACACATACACACACACACACACACACCTAGGAAGAATATAGCTAAGAATGAGGAGAAAATGAAACCTCACACGTTTGACTTATAAGACATTTTACTGAGAAACAAGAACAGGGAGTATCTAATTTTTACTTAATAGTAGCTTGGGTAGAAAATAATGGAGTTTTGGTTGAGACATTCTGAGTGAATTCTGTTACAAGGCTTTTAAAAATCAGAGCCAACAGAAGGAAAGAAACACCTTTCTCTGGATGTCTGGGGAGTTCCCCAAACATCCCAGCAACAGTAGCCTTAGGAAAGCCAGAATCGAATTCAGACCCTCACCAGGTTTCTGAGAGAAACTGTATGGTTGGCTCCGTTGTACTGAAGGGTGCTAGGGACTGAATCCTTTGATGATTCCTCTGTTGTCATACCTGGAAAGTTAATTTCACAGTGTTCACTGACAGATGTACTAAAAGTGTAGGCTTCTTATTAATGTCAGGGTCTTTCTAAAAGTTCCTGTAATCAAGCCAGTGGACCAGCAGGCCCACATGCAAGGGAGCTTCAGCCAAAGCCTTAAGTACGCACATTCTGGCGCCACCTAGTGTCACATGGGAGGTCGGCAGTTTTAAAAAGGAATAAACTGCCCAGCAGAAGTTCACACAGGGAGAAAGGGGTACCCTCATCCATTGCTGGTGGGACTGCAAACTTGTGCAACCACTTTGGAAATCAGTGTGGCGGTTTCTCAGAAAAATTGGGATCAACCTACCCCTGGACCCAGCAATAGCACTCTTGGGAATATACCCAAGAGATGCCCTAGCATATGACAAAAGCATTTGTCCAACTATGTTCATAGCAGCATTATTTGTAATAGCCAGAACCTGGAAGCAACCTAGATGCCCTTCAATAGAAGAATGGATGAAGAAAGTGTGGAATATATATACATTAGAGTACTACTCTGCGGTAAAAAACAATGACTTCTCGAATTTTGCATGCAAATGGATGGAAATAGAAAATACGATCCTGAGTGAGGTAACCCAGACCCAAAAAGAAGATCATGGGATGTACTCACTCATAATTGGTTTCTAGCCATGGATAGGGGTAACTGAGTCTATAATTTGTGATCCTAAAGAAGCTAAACAAAAGGGTAAACCCAAGGAAAAACATATAGATATCCTCCCAGCTATGGGAAATAGACAAGATTGATGGGCAAAAAACGGGAATCTTGGGGGGTGGGGTGGGATGGGGATGAGGGGAGATGGGGAGAGAAAAGTGTGAAGGAGAGGATGAGGGGAACTGGGGGAATTGGGGTGATTGGGGGTAAAGGAAGGTTGGATGGGGGAGCAGGGAAACTCATACCTTAGTTAAGGGAGCCACCTAAGGGTTGGCAAGAGACTTGAACCTGGAATGGCTACCAGAAGCCCAGGGCAATGTCCCCAGTTAGTTCATTGGGGCACCTGAGGATAGGGAACCTGAAATGAACCTATCCTATAATCATACTGATGAATCTCTTGCATATCACCATAGAACCTTCATCTAGCGATGGATGGAGATAGAGACAGAGACCCACACTGGAGCACCGGACTGAGCTCCCAAGGTTATAATGAGGAGCAGAAGGAGAGAGAACATGAACAAGGAAGTCAGGACCATGAGGGGTGCACCCAACCACTGAGACAGGGGGGCCGATCTATTGGGAGCTCACCAAGGCCAGCTGGACTGCTACTGAAAAAACATGGGATAAAACCGGACTCTCTGAATGTGGTGGACAATGAGAGCTGACGAGAGGCCAAGGAGAATGGCACCAGAACTTTCATCTGGCGATGGATCGAGAGAGAGACAGAGACCCAATTTGGATCAACCGTCTGAGCTCTTAAGGTCCAAATGAAGAGCAGAAGGAGGGAGAACATGAGCAAGGAAATCAGGACCACGAGGCGTGCACCCACCCACTGTGACAGTGGAACTGATCTATTGGGAGCTCTCCAAGGCCAGCTGGACTGGGACTGAATAAGCATGGGTTGAAACTGGACTCTCTGAACAAGGCGGACAATGAAGGCTGATGAGAAGCCAAGGACAATGGCACTAGGTTTCGATCCTAATACATGAACTGGCTTTGTGGGAGCGTAGCCTGTTTGGATGCTCACCTTCCTGGACCTAGATAGAAGTGGGAGGACCTTGGTCTTCCTGTAGAGCAGGGAATTTGGACTGCTCTTCAGTATCGAGAGGGAGGGGGAGTGGACTAGGGGGAGGAGAAGTGGAGTGGGTATAGGGGGAGGGGAGCGGGGGGAGGGGGCAATATGTGGGAGGAGGGGGAGGGAAATGGGAAACGGGGAGCAGTTGGAAATTTTAAGTAAAAAAGAATAAAAAAAAAAAAGAAGTTCACACAGGGAGGGGTGAATACCTAAGTGTTCTGGAAATTTAGAGAGATGGGATGGTGCAATGAAGAAGCAGGCAAGACCAGCTCCTGATGGAGGCCCCATCAGAGCCATGCGTTTCTGGCAGTGAGAGGGCATGTGACTTGCAGAATAACTCTGCGGTGAAAACAGCCTGACTTCTCATGGGGTCTGAGCCCCACGCCTTGTCACCCTGCGATTCTTGGATCAGACCAGTACGCTCTCTCACACAAGAGTCACCTGGAATGCTGTGCCTGCGACTCTGTTTCTACAGAGACACCGGTCTAGCGGGTGGGAAACCGATACCATCCTCTTCATAGCCGGTCCAAACACGGAAAAGACATAGAGAAGACGCTGTCCCCCGCAGCCCCCGCAGCCCAGGCTGTGGAAGAGGCGCGTGTGACATCCACCAAACTGGGTCTGCTGCTCAGATGACTGTCAGCCGCGGGTTCCAATGTTCTCTCCAGATGACCACGTGATGTCAGCGGGGTCGCCCATCCCAGCAGCTTCTCTCACGTGACCGTGTGACTGAAGCGCAGCCGCCCATCCCAGTTACTGCTTCAGGGGACTTTGCGGCCTCGACCCCTCAGTGTCCTGCACCTTTTCCTTCAGGTCCACAGCTCCGCTGAGCAGGCAAGAGATTGGTCAGTCAGATGCCTTTAGGAAGCTAAGCCTCCAACACACCCACCTGAAGAGCATGCTGCCTCAACCAACTGGCCCCGCCCATCCCCAGTTGTCCATCCTCTCAGCTCCCTCTACCCATCAGGCTCAGCAACTTTTATTACTCCACCCATGGACCCGGCTCAACACTTCACCCTGCCCATTCTTTAGCTGACTCAGCTGTCTCCTCCAACCCTTCTTCCAGCCCCACATTTCCTTTTCCCATCCTTTAGCTCTGCCATTCCCTTCTCCCCTGCCTCTTAGCTCCGCCCTCCGTCGGGCCCTCCCATCTTAGCTCTGACCATTCCTTCTGCCTGTTCAGAAAACTACCCAAACTTCCGCTGAGCCCCTCCCTTAACCCTGTCGCATAGCCCTGCTCACCTGTCTAGTCCTGTCTGTCTCTTCTGTTCTTTCACAGCCTGCACCCACTCACTCATCCTTCAGGTGTTCCAAGGAATCTCTTGTCAGCCTCTTTTGCATGGTGTTGCTGGGCACAGTCAGAATCGCATCAAGCAGAGCTCAGCCTAGCTAATACTGCTTCTGTCTCCTCTTCAGTCAACCAAGCCCACCTCTGCACTTGCACCCCCACACACACCAGCCTCCCTGGGAGCTCCTTCCAGAAAGAAGACACAGGCCAGTTATCATGGAATTGCCAACAACTGAGAGAACCTGGACTCTCACATCAAAACTTGGGGTCGTCCTCTCAGCTCTGGCCAGTCTTTTCCATCTGCAAAATGCCCTATAATGGCCCTCTCATAACGACCTTTGGGTAATCTCAATCCATCCTACAACCCTCTTGCAGCACAGACTCAACACTGGAGGTCAGGACAGCAGAAGGGTACTCAAGTAAGCACAGGAAACCGACTTGAGGTCCTGGGTTAAGGGAAGTTCTAGGGTCAAGGTCAGTAGAAGCTGGGCTGCACCATGTGAACTTGGTGCCAACCCCTGAACAGTGTTCCCTGGGCACCGACTCCTGCGAGCGCATGCTGAGCCTTCTGCTGTCTCTCTAACACTGCAGATTCTCAGGCTCCACACGGGGTCTGATTGGCCTGCTGTATGGGTCAGGAAATGTCACTTGTGGTAAAGCAGGGAGGAAAGGATTTTACAGACAGAGGGAACAGCATGAACATCACCAGAGAAGGACCCAGGCGATCTCAGAACTGTGCAAGCAATGCTAGGTCGGGAGCGTGTCTGTCAGCAATCCAGCGTCCCTGTCCTACAGTGTACACTACAGAATATCTGGAAATGTGTTGAATTATTTTATAGATATGCCAGAAGCAATGATAAAGAACTCAAGTTATATATAGGATCATATCATCTTTATATGGGGATTTTTTACTTTTTTCATATTTGTATCCCTTTCATTTCTTTCCCTTACTTTACTTGTTTAGTAACGACTTCAAGTCCTGTATTGAACAGGGGCAGAGTGTATTGAGGGGACAAACTGAACATTCTGGTTTTAGTGTAAATTTTTATATTTTTTTCCCAAGATGTAGTCTCTGAGACGTGTCACTGTAACCCTAGATTCTTCAGTACTTTTATTGTGAAGGGATGTTGCATTTTATTAAAGACTTTTTTTGCATCTAATGAGATGATCATGTGTTTCTAGCCATGAGTCAAATTATGTGGTGAATTAGGTTCACATAAATCATCTCTGGAATGAAGCCTAGTTGGCCAAGGTAGATAATCTTTTTGATGTGTTCTTGCATTTAGTTTGTAAGTATTTGTTGAGAATTTTTGCATCTATATTCATCAAAGGTATTGGTCTATAATGTTGTGTTGGGTCTTTGGTTTTGGTATCAGATTTGTCAAAATTAATTTGTAAATATTCCTTCAATTTTTTATGGGATAATTTGAGGAGACTGCTGTTAGCTCTTCTTTAATATTCGAGTTCTACATCAAATACCTCTGGCTTTGAGCTTTTTTGGCTGGGAGATTTTAATTACCGCTTTTGTCTCATTAGATGTTATGAATCTATTTGAATTTTATTTCATCTTGATTTCCCTTTGGTAAGCTGTATAGAGCTAGAAATATAACCATTTCTTTTAGACTTTTCAGTTTGGTGAAATGTAGAGTTTTAATTTTTAACTTTATTTTCTGTGTATGGATATTTCACCTGCATGCATGTCTGTGCACCATGTGAGTTTCCTGGTGCTTATGGAGGCCAGGAGAAGGTATTGGATTCCCTGGAAATGGAACTATAAAATCTTGTGAGCCACTATGTGGGTCTTGGAAACGGAACCCAGGAACTCTGTAAGAGCAGCAAGGGCACTCAACTGCTGACCCGTCTCCAGGCCTCCTCTTACTTTTAATGAATCCGACTAAAGTTTGTCAATCTTGTGAATCTTTTCAAAGAACAACTCTTTGTTTCATTGGGCATCGTGTTGCTGTATCCATTTCATTAACTTCAACCCTGAAATGGTCATCTCTTCTTGCCTACCTTGCTTGTTTTTGGTTTGTTTTTTGTTTGTTTGTGGGGGTGGGGACTTGTTTGTTCTTACTTTTTCACAGCCTCCAGGTGCATCATTATTAATTTGAGAGATCTCATTTTATTCGTTTGTCTGAGTAGGCACTCAGTGTTGTACTCCTTCCTCTTAGTGCTATTTTCATTGCCTCTCATAGAGTCCGATAAGTTATAGTTTTGTTTTAATTCAATTCTAGGAATTTTGTTGTCTCCTACTTTACTTCATTCTTGGCTTATTTTTCGTTAAGTACTTTGTTACTTAGTTCCTATAAGTTTTTGTACTTTCTGTAATTTGTGTTTCTTTTGATATCCAACTTTATTTGGGTCAGATACGATGGACAATGAGACTTCCATTTTTCCTGTATTTGTGGAGATTTGCTTTTTGTCCTAATACGCAGTCAGTTTTAGAGAAGGTTTCACGGGTTACTGAGAAGAATGTATTCTGTGGTGTTTGGGTGGGATTTTCTGTAGATATGTTAGATCCATTTGATTTATGATACTGCTTAACTCCACGCTTGTCCTTTTATTGCTTTGTTTTATATATTTTTGGGGTGGGGTGATCTGCCTATTAGTGAGAGTCAGGTATTGAAATCACTGCTGTTGAGAAGCTCCGCCCAGTCCCAGACCTTCCATTTCAGACCCCACCCCTGAGAAAGCCTACCATCAGCAGCTCCTCCTCTGAAACTGCTCAAGACTATTTAAGACAGGGCCGATAGACCTGCCTCTCTCCTGCCTTCCTGAGAGTCACCCGGGAGTGCTCTGCTTTGCATTGCCTTGTTTATTAAACCTAGATTTATTAATTTGTTTTGATTTGGATTATTGCATCAGCAGTGGAGGAATCCAATAACCAGGGATCTAATACTTATCAACTATTATTATTGTGTTGGGGTCAATCTGTGATTTTAGATCTACTAGTGTCTCTTTTATGAAATTGGTTGTCCCTGTGCTTGGTGCATATAGTTTTAAGATTGTAATATCCTGTTGATGGACTTTTTTCTTTAATGTGTAGTGTCCTTCCTTGTCCTGACTAGTTTTAACTTGAAATCTATCTTTTTTCAGGTACTAGAATAGCTATGTCTGCTTATATCTTTGTTCAATTTTCTTGTAGTATCTACTTATATACTTTTACTCTAAGGCGATGTCTGTCCTTGAGGTGAGGTGTGAGAAAGGGGAAACACTTGGTCTCTGTTTGTGGGAGTCCAAACTGGTGCACACTGTGGAGGAGGCTCCTCAAAAAACTAGAAGTAGCAGAACATGGTGGCACACTCCTTTAATCCTAGCAGTCAGGAGGCAGAGGCAGGCGGATCTACGTGAGTTTGAGACCAACCTGGTCTACGTAGTGAGTTACATGCCCGCTAGCACTACAAAGTAAAATCTTGTTTAATTAAAAATATATCAACCACATGAACCAGCCATACGACTCTTGGGTATATACCCAAAGGACTTTTTGTCCTACTGCAGAGACGCTTGCTCATTCATTTCACTGCTGCTCTATTTACACTGCCTCAAAATGCAAACAACCTAGATGTCTACCAGCTGATGAGTTGATAATGAAAAGTGATACACTTGGGAGTTTCATCCCTACTAAATCCCTACTACCTCCCATGGTTTTGGAAAGGGCTATGCACATTACCATAGGAGATAATCGCTAATTTTATATACAACGGACAGGCCAGGAAGACGTGCCCACTGGTAAAATTATGTCACAAATGTCATGGCAGTAACAAACCACTTTATGATTGGACTCATGCCCACTCCACAAGTTGAAACCTATGCCTAGCACAATTATCATGGCTAAAGAACCTGTAGGTAGATAAGTCATGGGCTCTAAGGAAGAATCTAATACTATGATAAATTCCTAAGTATGCTAAAGGAGCATATTAGATCAATTCCTAAATATGATAAAGGGACATATTAAATTCCTTGCTATATCCATAGATTAGTGCACCACCCCACCCTCATCTCTCAACACTCATCATTTTTTTCGAAGTAGTGGAGACATGCACAAGACCTTGAAAGCTCAAAGCAGAAAAAATCCTAGTATGGGGTGGGAAGATAGGCATGGAGTCTCAGCACGAGCTAAGGACCTTAGTGATTGACAGCTGTTGGAATAAGGAGAGTCAGTTTTCTTTAATGGTGCAGCCCCTGGCAGGTCAACCAATGGAAGGAACACGAGACAGCTAAAAGTGTATGTGCAGCACAGATTTTGCTTGATGGCTTTAAAAACAAAGAAGAGAGGGGCAGGAGAGATGCCTCGGTGGTTAAGAAAACTGACTGATGTTCTCGAGGACCCAGGTTTGAGTCTCAGCACTCATATAGTGATTCAAAACTGTAACTCCAGTTCCCTGGGAACACTTTGGGTATCAGAAACATATGTAATGCACAGACAAGCATGCAGGTAAAACATTCATACACACAAAATAATTTTTATTTTAAAAAAGAGGTAACATGGTTAGGTGGGAAGGGGGGTTGGACCTGGGAAGAGTGAGGGGAAGGAAGTGAATATGACAAAAATAAATTGTAATCAATTCTCAAAGAACTAATAAAATATGGAAAAAGAACCTATAAGATAAAATGTTGTAATAGGAGCGGCAGGCTGCGTCCCCGGCACCCGGCTGCCCACATGACTAGCTTATGCCCTGAAATAATTACACGGAAACTGTATTCTTTTAATCACTGCCTGGCCCATTAGTTCCAGCCTCTTATTGGCTAGCTCTTACATATTGATCTAACCCATTTCTAATATTCTGTGTAGTACCACGAGCTGGCTTACCAGGAAAGATCTTAACCTGCGTCTGTCTGGAGTGGGAGAATCATGGCGACTCCTTACTCGGCTTCTTTCTCCCAGCATCCTGTCTGTTTACTCCACCCACCTAAGGGCTGGCCTATAAATGGGCCTAGGCAGTTTCTTTATTATTTAACCAATGACCTTCCTCCATCATTTCCCCTTTTTCTGTTTAAACAAAAAAGGCTTTCATTTTAACATAGTAAGATTACATATAGCAAAACAGTTATCAAGCAAGAATTACAGTTACAATATTTATATCTATTTTATCTTTTATCATAATTAAGGAAAACTATAACTATAACTAATCATTCTTCAACTCCATCAAAGACTCCAGAAGGATATAATATTACCTAAGCAAACAAGAAATAAGAAAACTCTAGAAATGACAGAGACATCTTGCTGCCTGGACAGTCACCCAAAGTTCTTTTGTACCCTTGGGGCATCCATCTTCGGCCTACAGGCCCATAGTATCCAGCAGACATTTTCATCAAGCAGGAAATTCCAAAGACAGTTCAGTCACTTTTTGCTGTGTCCTGTAGAATGTCTCGCAGACTCTTTTATGAGTCAGGAACCCCGAAAGACCATCTCACCTTTAGGCAAGTTCAGTAGTCCTCTCTCTGAGGGTTCTCTGTGTCCAGTTTATGCAACAGTCCAGGCAAGAGCAGTTTCTTGCCCAAATGGCTATCAAACTCCATAAGGAGCCTTTTCGATGCCCATCTTCCTCTTGAAGTAGATTGGTGCTGTCAGGAGCAGATGTGTCTCATTTTCATAAAAAGCCCTAAGTTATTAAAACACTTAAATGCCATATTCTGTAGCCTTTGAAAGATATGAAGAATGCCTATCTGAAATATATCTATGCACATCTAGAAAATCTAACTAACATGACTACAAGCTTGACTATTATTTATGATTATCCATTAGCAACCTATATTTCCTAATTATACATTACATTTTTAAATGAACTACACAATCACAATACCTTAATCAAGATTAGAAATATGCATATACATATAACAAAATTGACCTTCAAATCCACACCAATGTAAATTATTCATATCTATATCATATCCCCCTTTAAATGTAAAAAAGAACATTTATAAACAATATATGGGAACATGGGCGCAGCTTTTCTCTCCAAACTGCTTCCTGCTGAATGGGGGCGCTGTTATTCAGATCTTTTATGGTGTAACCTGTGTGCCAGGGTTATCTCAGTCAGCAGTTGAGTGAAGTAATTTTCTGAAGATGTTCACAGCAACCTTTCAGGAGGGCGTGGTCTATCATACCATATTGGGATAGACGCAATCCACAGAGTCTCATCCTCTGTGAAAACAAAAGAAGACCCTTTCCAAAGCATCATATCCTTAGACCCATATTCTGAAATCATAATACCCTTGTATCCATTCTGGTTTAGCTTGGCAGCCCATATAATGAAATGTCTCTCTGCACTTAGCTCCTTTACAGTCAAAAATTTTAAAGAAAACACAATAATACAAAGAATCCAGACTCTCTGTGAATTTTCCATTTTTACGTGGCTTATTTTTCTTTATTTCTTTTAATCTATAACTATCTGTACTCTGTCTCTTTAAAGACTTTACCCTTTTTTTAAAACATTATTCTTTATATATATATTTTTCTCTCTCTCAAGCCTACGTACATTCATCCAACAGTGTCTGAATCAGTTCTATTGTGAATCTGTAATTTTTTTTTTCAGGAGCATTTCTTAAAATATTAAGCAGTTCTTTTTTTTTTTTTTTTTGGTTTTTTTTTTTTGTTTTTTTTTTTTTTTTTTTTTTTGGTTTTTCGAGACAGGGTTTCTCTGTGGTTTTGGAGCCTGGCCTGGAACTAGCTCTTGTAGACCAGTCTGGTCTCGAACTCACAGAGATCCGCCTGCCTCTGCCTCCCAAGTGCTGGGATTAAAGGCGTGCGCCACCACCGCCCGATAATTAAAAACCTAAGTTGCACCATTTAGAGGTATTATGGTACTGCCTGTGTCCTGCCCAGTCTAAACCTTAACTGGGCTGTTATTATGGTAATTACGGTAGTTCCTGCCTGAGACCAGCAGAGTTCCGCATGGCGGAGTTGAGCCGCTCCTGCCTCAGAGCCATTTGGTGCCCCTGAGCCACACACAGTTCCAGGCACACAGCAGTCCACATTGCCATCAAGCAAGCCATAGCACTTTACTCCAAATGATCCATTTAAAGACTCTGTCTCCTGCAGGAGCCAGACAGAGATCGCGATGGCGGCACAGCCCAGAAAGCCGGCATTTTAAAACAGCCAGTTTTTTCCTGCTGCTGAGTCAGGACAATTTCTTTGCCGCACACAACCCACAAACAGCAAAAAGCTGTCTTATATTCTCTCTCTTTCTCCTTTTTAAGCCCTCTCAGGTTTTACGTGGAGTTCATTAGCACGTTGGGTGCCACTCTGTTGTAATAAGAGCGGCAGGGCTGCGTCTCCGGCACCCGGCCGCCCGCAAGGCTTATGCCTCAAAATAATTACACGGAAACTGTATTCTTTTAATCACTGCCTGGCCCATTAGTTCCAGCCTCTTATTGGCTAGCTCTTACATATTGATCTAACCCATTTCTAATATTCTGTGTAGTACCACGAGCTGGCTTACCAGGAAAGATCTTAACCTGCGTCTGTCTGGAGTGGGAGAATCATGGCAACTCCTTACTCGGCTTCTTTCTCCCAGCATCCTGTCTGTTTACTCCACCCACCTAAGGGCTGGCCTATAAATGGGCCTAGGCAGTTTCTTTATTATTTAACCAATGACCTTCCTCCATCAATAAAATATATAAAAAGTTAAAATTAAAAATAATTAAAGCTATATATACTACAGAATTGAAGCAAAAAAGGAATCATTACAACTTCCACCCCCAAATTTGTACTAAGCATTATTCCAGAGATGTGTATAGACATAAATATGGAAGGAAGAGAGGATGAGAATGAGGAGATGAGGGCGAGGGCTGGAGGGCGGCAAGAAGGGCAGGATGGAAGGGGGGAGAAAGCAAAAATAGCACTCAAAGATCATGCTGAGTGTGCTGGTGTTAAAGTTAAATGTGTGGAACTTATTCTTGCTGGAATACAAATTTGAGTGGGTTAAAACAGTTATTAACTTTACACAAGGTTTATTACCCAATTGCACACCTGTCACAAGATGTACCCAAGATGATGGACACTAAAAAACACTTGGACTGCATGTTCTGGTGATCTTAGCACCTGCTCTCTCTGTCCAGAAGGAGTTGGAGCTCCAGTCCTTCATGCATCTTCCATGCCCACTCCGAACTCTCTGCTGCTGGACTTGGCTTCAATACCCAGCTCTGTCATGCCCCTCCTGGACACGTCATCCTGGTCCTGGAGTATCTGAAGGCACTGTCACCGTCCCTATCTGAGTTCTTTAGGTGTCTCTTAGTTATACAACTCTGCTTCATAGATGGGAAGTCAATGCCTGCTCCCTGTCCAGCTGCCCCTGACAAATCAGAGCAGCCTGGAGATTCCGAGCAGCATTTGCCAGATCTACAGACAGTGCTCAGGAGAGCCAAGGGAGGCCAGGGATCCTGAGCTTGGGTGCTGGCACCTAGAGGAGAGACAAACTCTGCATGTGAGCCTTCTGAGGGGCTAGAGCAGCCTGGACAGGACTCAGGCAAGGGCTGGGCAGGTGGTGCCTCTATCCTAGCCTCAGGGACCTGAGGAAGGAATTGATGATCTAGGACACTAGTCCTCTGGGCCTAGAGCTTTCACAGCCTGGACTAAGAATGAAATGGAGGGCAATGACGAAATGGAACGTTTGGTGGCCCTTCACTAGGGAAAACAAACCAAAACTGAGCCCTTTTCCTTTCCTTTAGAAAAATAAGCCCCAAGGTGGGCAGCGCAGGCTGCTGTGGTGCTCACCAGCCATCATGGACCAGAGTGCCCCTGCTTCCATTCCATAATCTTGCTTGAGAGCTCAGAGCGGCATGGGAAGGAGGGTGACCCAAGTCGTGGCTTCCACGAGTTTCCAAGGACAAAAACCATCATGGCCCCTTCAACCTGTAAAGAGTGATAGGAAATGTAGTTTTTATGCTCATTCAACCCAGAGAGCATCTCTGTCATCAGAGTAACTGATACCTGCTCATCACACATTTGTCTACAGTGACAACAGTCACACGTCCTTGCTTACAGACATCTGTTTTGAGGTGACCGCCATGGACCATGCCCACAGATTCCTGCAGGGTATCCTCTGGTGAGCATACACAAAGTCAGACCTCACCCGGTTACTTAGGGAGCTCTCACTAGGAACAAAGCACCTGGGATCCCTTACTCCCTTAATACCACAACCTCAGAAATACGTACTGCCCTCCCCATCTGAGAGATGAGGAATGGGCTCCATCATTCTGTAACAGAGACTTTATATCCATGATGACTGACTTCAGAGCTCTGAACATTAACAAGTTCTCCACACTAGTGACGATCTCCTAGAGCTCCCTCCTTCCCCCAAACCCTTAGGTCCAGTGTCTGAGTACTGATCTCCAGGGCATTGTATCTCACCTGACCAATGCAGCATCCAGACAGCAGGATGTCTACATTATGATTTAACCCTCATAAGTGCTAGAGATGTTTTCATCTGTATTTCAAATCAGAAAAGTAAAACACGGAGAGGTAGTCTCACCAGTAGGTTCTCAGTGTGTCTGGAATGGGTATGGGTTTGTACCTCTCCCTTCCAAGAGCTGTGTTCTCCTCCAGAGAACAGCATCTCCATAAAGCAGGAGACACAGACCAACCTTCCGGTCATACCAGCTCCAGGTGCTGCCTGGATTGGAGGGGCCAAGATTTTGGCAGATACTGAATGCTAAATGGCTTGGGAGATTCAAGGATGTGGTTGGGGGCCCAATCCTGCAAAGGCAGAGGAGGGCTGGCCTGGGTGGGGTCTGAAGTAGGGCTTCCTGTCCCAGTTGTGGGACCCCTTCCTTCCAGCTGAGCCCTGCCTTATCCCTGCAAATATTGTGTTACTAATTGAAGACTGGAGGGCAGATTGCAGCAAGGGCCCAGAGGCTGGGCCCTGGGGAAGTCACATGGCCAGGGTCCCAGGCCTGACCCAGGACAGCTGAGGGTGGGAGGAGAAGGGCCCAGGCCAGGAAGTGACCTGCCTGGAACAGATACTATTCTGAAAAATACCATGGGGACAGAAGCATGATCAGAACCTTCCACCAAAGGTGACCAGCAGCCCACAGTCAGCTGCCCAGTGACCGAGGGGCTGTGCATGACAACCACCTTCAGAGGCATCTCAAAAGTCCCTCTCCAGTGTTCCACAGGAGTGACTTTTCAGCAACCCTACTGCAGGATGGCCTTGGGCATGCCTCCTGCTCAAGGGGCTCTGGCCACGGATGAGAGTTAAGATGGGAGGCTTCTTCCTGCTTCCAGCTGCTCCACACAGCCGGACAGAGAGTCTGCCATGCTCCATCCCACACTGTCCAGTGTACACAGTCTCACAGGCGAAGCATCAGGTAGAGGCTGCGGCAAACCTGGCCTCCAGACAAACCCCTCAAAGTGAGGTGCCAGACGCTCTTATCTTTCTAGTGGGGGGTAAGGATACTGGAGTAGACAGGCACAGTGCTCAGGATTCCAGAACAAGCTGCCTGGAGTTCTGCCTGATTCCACACCTCCCCACCCCAACTCACAGGAAACAGCTTCTGGCCTTCTGATGTCTTCATCTAACTTGACAGGATGTGGAAGTGGGAGATAAGAAGCCTTATTGTGTGACTAAGGCCACATACGGGCCATTTCTATGCCAGAAAACTCCACAGTTCACATAAGCATACACACACACACACACACACACAAGCACAAATTTGAGTTGTGTAGTTAGAGTTGGATGACCACATTATAGTCTCAATCTCAAGCTGAAATCCTATTTGCTGGGTGGCCCACTAGTGGACTCCCAAGCCACACAGATGAACAAAGGGTCTTGTAAATCAACCTACATTTCAACTGAATGCTGTCAGGGAGGTCCGGAATCACCAGCCTCCTGCCAAGCACATAGGGGTTGGACCAAGTCTAGAGACCGTTTAAGCGGTCATGCTGCTCACAGGTTATTTCCCCATTTGCTTAGGTATCCTTTACTTTCTTTTAATTTCTGTGCAGTTTTGAAAAAAAAATAGGTATATGGCAAATAAGCCAATAGGCTAAAAACAACCAGCAGGAATGATGAGCTCATCTGCAAACATCCCCAACCCCCTGGAGGGGGAGGGAGCAGAGCCCCTCCAAGCCTTTGAAGTGTGTACCCCTTCAACACTGAAGACCACTCTTCCACTCTGGCAGGTGCCTAGACAGGGATTTTTGGTTTGTTTGTTTTTTAAGTAGGTTAAAGTCAAGAGTCTCTTGACTGATGATCCCTAGGCAGGAAGGAGGCTTCAGTACTCCCAGCCCTATCTTTAAAGGAACAGCTGCTTGGTGAACACAGACCTCTTCTCCCTATCTAGTCCCAGAACTCTGGCTGCTGGCTCTTCGCCCTTGCTCTGGACAGAGATTGGTGGACTCTTGTCTCTCGGGAGAAGACCTAGGGGTACTAGAGAGGGGTCCCTGAGTAAACAGTCAGTGGATTCCATGTCAGGGCAGCACAAGTCTGGTTGTCACAGGTGTCAGTGCCGTGGAGCAGCTGCCAGGAGTCCAGGTTCTCCCCGAAGGCAAAGGAAGAGCTGGACACCCAGAGGCTTAGAAAGGTCAAAGAGCTCTTTACTGGGGCAGAAAGCAAAAGGCAGAATGTTCTCTGTCGAGAAGGTTGGAGTCTCCAGAGCTGGTAGACTATCCCGTGGACTCTGGGTTAGTCTTTTGTAGGGCCCCTAGACTTCCCCTCTTTGGATCCCCCTTTTTTTTCTCTGTTCTCTCCTTCCCTCTCCCATTACTTCATCTCCTTGACCCGGATGCTCCATGACTCAAAGAGATAATCCCAGCTCCCAAGCAGGAGTGTTGTCTGTTGGCTTCATTCATGGTCCATCCACTGTGTGAGAAGTTTCTCTCTCTCCCTGTGGCCTCTTCCATAACTTCCTATTCCCTACTAACTCCTTATCATGGTAAGCCCTAGATACAAGCTCAGAGCCTTGGATATTTTGCTTATTTTTATATGTGTTGTTGATGTCTATGTATTTTTTAATTTTCCCTCCTACATTTTATGTTTTTATTGAAAATACTTTTTCATATATTATATTCTGATCACAGCTTCTGTTCTCTGATCTGTTCCCACCCCCTTCCCACTTCCCACCCCTTCCCACTCCCCACCCCCTTCCCACTCCCCACCTCCTTCCCACTCCCCACTCCCTTTCCAATCCCCACCCCTTTCCCATTCCCCACTCCCTTACAAGTCCTCACCTTCTTTATGTATGGAAAACAAACAGAAAAAACTGAACCACAGTAAAACAAAACAAAAACAAAAAAAATAGAAAATTATAAAGTATGAGAAACATACACACGCACACACCATAAAAACCACATAATCAAAACCATAATATATAATCAAAAGACTGTACCAGGCTTTTTACTTTTAGGCCACCAACCAGTTTTCAAATCATGACACAGAGATTGGTTTTGAATGCTCAGCCTAGCTTAGGCACATTTCTGGCTAGCTCTTTTAACTTAAACTAACCTGTTTCTATTTATATCCTTTTGCCTCAAGGACTGTTACCTTTCTTACTTCTGTATATCTTACTTTCAGTGCTTCTCTATGTCTGCTGGCTGGCATGTGCCTGGCTTCTTACTCTGGGTGTCTCCCCCATGCTCTCCTCCTCCTTCTCTCTCTCGGTCCTCTGGTTCTTCTTGAGTCTGAATTTCTCCACCTATTAATTCTCCCTGCCTGGCAGCCCCACCTGTCCTTTTCCTGCCTATTGGCCATTCAGCTTTTTATTAGACCAATCAGGTGCCTTAGGCAGGTAAGATGACACAAATGCAACACGTCTGTGCACAATTGAACAAATGCAGCATAAACAATAGTAGCACATCTTTGCCTAGTTAAATTAATATTCCACAGCAAAAGGCCAGTAAGATAAAGAATAGAAAACAACAGCAACGACAAAAAAAAAAAAAAAAACAACCACCCAAATCATATGAGGCAAAATAATCTCCAAAACTGCCATTGAAATGAATTTGTTTGTGTTGGTCATCTGCTGATAGACACAGGGCCTCCCTTAAGTGTGGTGTGTATACTCAGTAAAACGCCATTGGAGAAAACGAATTGTGTCCTTTGTGAGCAGCTGTCATTGGTGATAGCTTCTAGGTTCGGGATGGGGGTTCATGTCTGCTTTCCCTCTCAGCTCAGACCCCATCTCGCTTGTACCTGTGCAAACCTGTGCACACTGCCAGTCTTGAGGGGCTCATATGTTCATCAGTCCTGCTGTGTCTGAAAGACACTGTTTGCTGGGTGTCTTCATCCCTCCTGACCCTTACAATCTTTTCATTTTCTCTTTGGCTTAGCTCCCTGAGCCCTGAGGGGAAGGGTTTGAGAGAGCCGTCCTGTTTAGAGTACCCAAGGTTTCTCACTTTCAGCACATTTTCCAGTTCTGAGTCTCTGTATTTGTCCCACCTACTGCAGGAGGAAGTGTCTTTGATGATGGATGAGTAACTTACTGATCACGGATGTAACAGAATGTCATCAGGAGTCATTCTATTGCTATGTTCCTGTAGCATGACAGTAGCATTTGGTTTTCCTCCATGTGTATGATTATCTAGTCTCAGATTCTTGGCCACGCAAGCAGTGTCAGGCATGGGTTCCACATCATGGAGTGGGGCTTAAATGCGATCAGATAGTGGACTTGGATAGAGAGGGCCTTAAATGCGATCAGACAGTGGACTTGGATAGAGAGGGCCTTAAATGCGATCAGACAGTGGACTTGGAGTCTCCCTCAACTTTTGTGCCATTGTTCACCAGCATATCATGCAGCCATGTCACCATTTGATGGGGAAGCTTTGTTAACCAGTTATCATCAAGAGGTGGGACCAAGTTAGGGTATGGCTTTCTGGGGCTTGGAGAGAAACGGGCTCATGGCTCAGGTGCTCTCTCTCTCTGTGGTTCCCTTGCAATACAGCTGACCTTGTACTTCTCGTTCCTGTTCCATGGGTTCTTCCCCTTATAATAAGTAAAAATATAATTGTTTATCTTTTAGCTAGCCTGGTTATTTCCCAAATCGAGCTAACTTCTACAACCATTGTAGATGAAGGGTTTGTAGCTGGGCTAATGTTTAGCTGTCTCCTCTGGTAGCATGTAGACTACTTTCCAGCACCAAGAACACTAGTCAGTAGGTGTGAAGGCTCTTAGTAGACACCAGTTCAACTTCTCCGCGTTCAGTGAGATATGTAGGTGTGTCTGCAGCAATATGGCTTCACCATCAGTTTGCAGAGAGCAACCAATAGCCTTAGCGATCAAGCAAACAAGCGACAACCAAACAATCAAGCAACAACCTGAGTTGTTTGTTGCATAACAACTCAATTAGATGCAACACATTTATGGAACTGGAGGTTTCATTTGGTGGTGAAAGATGTCCATTGGGAGCTTTGTCTCCACTGTTATTTGGTGATTTCATTTAGATTTCTTTCATATACATAAAGAAGCTTCTACTGCAGGAGGTTTCCATATGACCTCTCCAATGGCCCTGAGTGTTAACTGTCCCTCACCATATTCTTTCCCTTTCCCCATTTCCTCCCTCATTTCTGTTTAATCCTCCCATTCCAGTCCCCTTCCCATCTCTCCATGACTATGCATCCTATTTCCCCTTCCTTGGAAGATCCTCTACTCAATCCCTTACTTTATACACAAACTCTGTGATTATTCAAGTAATAGCATTCCTATCAAAGGGTTAAAACCTAACATCTACATATAAAGGAATACATACCATATTTGTCTTATTGGGTCTGAGTTACCTGTCTCACTCAGAATGATTTTTTTCTAGATTCATCCATTCACCTGAAATTTTCATGATTTCTTTTTAACAGCCGAGCAATATTCCATCTGGGTTATTTCCAGTGTCTGGCTGTTATGGATAGAGCAGTAATGAACACGGATGAACAAGTGTCCCTGCAGTAGGATGTAGAGCCCTTTGGCTGGATATATGCTTAAGAGTGGTATAGCTGGATCTTGAGGTAGATCTATTCCCAGCTCCCTAAGGAACCACCATACTGATTTCCACGATGACTGTACAAGTTTGCACTCCCAACGGCAATGGATGTTCCTCTTACCCCCACATTTTGCCATCATGAACTGTCGTTTTATTGATTTTAGCCATTTTGACTGGTATATGATGAAATCTCAAAGATCTTATTTGCATTTCTCTAATGACCAAGAATGAACATTTCTTAAGTGTTACTCAGAAATTTGTGTTCCATCTTTTCAGAACTGTTTTGTTCTGCATGTCATTTTAATTAGGTCATTTGTTTTCTTGGTGTCCAGTTCTTTAAGTTCTTTAGAAATTTTAGATATTAGCCCTCTATTAGATGCACAAATTTGTAAAGATCTTTTATTATTCTGTAACCTGCCACTTTGTCCTAATGATGGTGTCCTTTGTCATACGGAAGCTTTTCAGTTTCATGAGGTTGCTTCAGTCTGCAGGAATCATGCAGTGAGATTGCAGCTGATAAGGCAGAAGGCTGATCCACCAGAATGAATGCATTCTGATGGAGGCAAACCCAGTTCGCAAGGCGCTAGGCTTACCACCTTTTGCATATTGACTGATTCTCACATTGGTTCTCTTGTGAAGCCATAAGCACTCTTCCTTGGCACAAGATTCAGCAGAGTATGGATTATTAGGCACAACTCTTTCCCATGTACTGGTATGTTGGGTCATCCCACCCCACTCTGAGGGACCTCTAGTGGGAAATTCAGTCAGTTCGTAATCGTAGGTTCCACAGTCTAAGCTCCACTTCGTTCCCTGAGATACATTGGAAGCCACCTCCCCACAACTGTCTTCCATTTGGCAGGACATGCAGTCAGGAAAGGAGTCTTTTATATAGATCACATTTGGAACCTTCAAAGATAAAGAAACATCCAAGCTCAGAGAATTGTCTTTGTTTTGTGTATATAAACGGGAAACTTTACAGAACAGAGCACCAGGATAAGAATAAAGAAACTGATGCAGAAAAGTGCATAGTGGCGAGTTCATTTTGCCCTCAGATCTAAGTCCCATGCCTGCCGTAAGTCTTCTTTTGAACCCTGAAGGGGACGCTGAGGCTGGTACTCAGAGGGCCTCAATATGAAGCCCCATTCATTTTTGTTCTTAGTGCCTCTGCTATTGGTGTTCTGTTCAGGAGTTCTTTTTCTGTGCCAGTGAGTTCAAGATGATTCCCATCTTTTTCTTAAAAGTATATGATTCAAGGTATATGACCTTATGCTGAGGTTCTATCTATTTGGAGTTGAGTTGTGCAGGGTAATAAATATGGATGTATTTGCATTGTTCTACATGCAGCTATCTAGTTGGCCAGCACCATTTGTTGAAGATGCTGTCTTTTTCCTAGAGGTCTATTTCCAAAATGCATATGCAGTCTTGTCACTTTTCTCTTTGGGGCTTTTCTTGACCTGCATCAGCCTGTGAGACCTGATGCACTGGGCCTCAGGACTGGCCAGCCTTGATTTTCCTGGCCCCACCATGCTCTCCACACAGAGGCTTTCTTTTAGATCTTCAGAGCTCAATACTCAGCTAGAAGGAAGACAGAAATCTGCATATGAAGGAAACGAGGCCACCAGCTGGCCCAGTGTCTACTGCCCTTAGAGCCTGAAGCACACACTCTGTCTTAGTCACTGCTCTGTGGCTGTGAAGAGACACCACGACCAAGGTGATTCTTATAAAAGAAAGCATTTAATTGGGGGCTGGCTTACAGTTTCAAGGGCTTCGGCCATAATCACTATCATAGTGGAGAGCATGCAGCAAGCATGGCAATAAGCATGGAAAAGTAGGTGAGGGCTACATCCTGATCCTGATCCTCAGGCAGAGCGCGCAGCCTAGTCCTGGCATGAGCTGTTGAAACCTCAAAGCCCACCCCAAGTAACACACCTCCTCCTCCAAGGCCACACCTCCTAATCCTTCTAATACTTCCAAATAGTGCCAATTTCTGATGACTAATCATTTAAATATGTGAGTCTCTGTAGCTTTGGAGCCTGTCCTGGAACTAGCTCTTGTAGACCAGGCTGGTCTGGAACTCACAGAGATCCACCTGCCTCTGCCTTCCAAGTGCTGGGGTTAAAGGCGTGCGCCACCACTGGTCTTTTCTTAATCACTGTTCACTTCTCAGCTCTGGCTAACCAGTATCACTTGTCCCAGTAAAGCAAAGGTTTCACTTCAGGGGCACCAATCTCTTGTTAAAGCCCTGCTGACCCTTCAGCCCCAGCTGCCCAGAAACTAGATTCTTCACAAATTTGGCCATATAGAGTATTTGCTTCCCTCTGAAACTTCACACCAGGCCTCCATCATCTGCACTGCTCCTAACACTATCTTCCAAGCTCCTACACAATAGCCCACTGAGATCTCAACACTCAGTAGTTTTCTAGTCCAAAGTTCCAAAGTCCTTCCCAAAACACACGGTCAGGCCTCTCACAGCAATACCCCACTCCTAGTACCAAGTTTGGTCTTAATTAGGGTTACCGTTTCTGTGAACACAAATTCCACTCCAAATGGCCTATTTCCTCAAAACAAGGCCCAGCTTCTGTTTCCACTATCCTTCCCCAATGGTACCATCAAATCATGAATTCATCAGTGGGCTGACCCTTTAATCACTTCAGAGCTCTCACAATCTAATCACCTCTCGTGTTGGATCCAACAGCTGGGGACCACATTGAGACACATGAGCCTTTTGGGAGAGTCTGAACCACCAGACTGTAAGAGCTGTGTTCTCATCTGGCTCTCTGTACTTTGAGACCACTCTGCCAACCACAGCCAATGTAAGGTGGTCCCAGCAGTGTCTTCTGTTCAAACTCTCAGTGCCCTCACCTGGCTTTCCTGCTGTTCCCTTCAAGACACTTGTCTAAGAAGCTGGGAGGCTCTTCTGGCCCAGAGGAAACAGGGGAGAAAGCCTAAATCTCGGCTTAAGGATTTGAGCAGCCTGCTGGGAATCAAGCTCCTTATTGAGTCACCAGAAACAGCCCATTTGGCTTTCCAGACTCTTGGGCATCTCCTGACAGCACTGACCAAATCTCCAGACCTCTCAGCCCATCTTGCTGCCTGGCTCCTCTTCACTTTCTTTCCTTCCTCTCCCTCTCCCTCTTCTTCTTCTTCTTCCTCCTCCTCCTCCTCCTCCTTCTCTCTCTCTCTCTCTCTCTCTCTCTCTCTCTCTCTCTCTCCCTCCCTCCCTCCCTCCCTCCCTCCCTCCCTTCCTTCTTCCCTCCACCCCTTAGTTAGCAAGGTAAGATTCCCCAGCAGATCTCTTGTGCTGGTATACTTGCCCTCAGCTGCTGTGAGAGATGTCAGCAGCTACCCTGTCACTGATTGTGACCTCAGAGGCTTCTGACCTTCCAATGGGCCTGTGGGCCCTGTTATCCCTAAGTCATGGGGTTATGGCTCCCATGGTACCCTGGCACACAGAACCATGGTCAGAATCAAGCCCTGTGGTGTCACCTAAGCCTGTGTGCCAGTGTGCAGCTCTGCTGGCTTGCTTGCTCCCAGAACACCCTGGACCTTGGCCTCCCATCTGACCAAAGTTTCTGAGTGTGGCATCGGAGTCCATGGGGCCACAGCAGCTCTCCCTCTTACAACTGCCTGGACAGGAGCAATTTTAAGACTTTGTGATCCAAGTCCTAATCCACATTCAAGATTTAAGTGAGGCTGCCTTGGTGAGCTCCACTAGCCTGTGTGGACAGTCCCATGCCCCTTAGAGATGTCACAGTTACTGCTGTAAGATGCCGGTAGACATGCCTGGGATGGGTGTCATGGGGTCAAAAGGTTCCCTGGACTCTGCAGTGGTCCCTGCCCTAGAGGAAGCAGCAGCTGACAGGGCCATCCTGCGAATGGATGGCAGTCGGCTGGAACTCCTGACACCCTGGCTATTCAGGATGGTCTGGGCTATTCAGGATCGCCTGGGCTATTCAGGATTGTCTGGGCTATTCAGGATTGTCTGGGCTATTCAGGGTTGTCTGGGCTATTCTGGATTGTCTGGGCTATTCTGGATCGTCTGGACTATTCAGGGTTGTCTGGGCTATTCAGGATTGTCTGGGCTATTCTGGATTGTCTGGGCTATTCAGGATCGCCTGGGCTATTCAGGATCGTCTGGGCTATTCTGGATCATCTGGGCTATTCAGGGTTGTCTGGGCTATTCAGGATCGTCTGGGCTATTCTGGATCGTCTGGGCTATTCAGGATCGTCTGGGCTATTCAGGATCGTCTGGGCTATTCAGGATTGTCTGGGCTATTCTGGATTGTCTGGGCTATTCAGGATTGTCTGGGCTATTCTGGATCGTCTGGGCTATTCAGGATCGTCTGGGCTATTCTGGAAGTGCAGCATTCCTATTTTTATCGGGTGGATGCAAGCAAAGCAGTTCACCTGCTGTAGCTCTTGCTTCCCTTCCCATGAAAAGTGGGGCAATAACAATGTTCTCCACCAGTGGGGAAGTCAAATGAGCTCCACAGATACGACGTACGACCTCCTACTCTTGCCTCTGTTCTGGCAGCTTCCTCTTGTTTTCTAGCCATGACTGAGGAGTACACAGCCTGACCCCGTCTGTGATGGAATCAAGAGGCCTCAAGAAGCCCCTCCGGTATAAGAGACACAAAATCAAGACACATGAGAAGCTCATCAAGAAGTTTCCTTACAGGTACAAGATGCCTAGACACCTAGGACTGAGCCCTGTCGCAGCCCCCACATTGCTCCCAGGTCCCCAGACACAGGCGTTCTGAGGAGCTGGAGCCAGAAGGAGAGAAAGACTCTAGTCCATGGAGCCCCTAGGAACACTGCTGTGGCCAACAATCTGGCCCTCCCTTCTTCACCTGCTGTCCCAGGCCAGGGAAGCCAAAGGGTGGAATAAAGGTTTTGTAAATCACTGGGTATGAGGCTAGACACATAGGAAGGCCCAGGTATGAACTCCTGTGGGCGGCTGGCTGCAGGACTTAACCACTCAAGGGCCCTTCTAGGTTATCGTGGTTGACGGAGCCCAGCCCAGATTCCCCACAGTCTTGGAAGGCTAAGAGCAAAGGGTTGCTGAAGGACCAGCTGCCCTTACAGAAGAAACTGGTGCCAACGCGGTCCATTCCCCTCCCAGGGTAAGTTCTGTACTTGGCTGCCCTCAATGGCCACACACAGACAAATATCTCATCCACATCACCCGCCCTATCCAGGGAAACCTCAGTCACTTTTGGACAGGCCCTCTCAGAGAGTCAGAAGACATGTGAGTACAGTGCTCCATCCTAAACAGAGGTGCAGGAAGCAAGACACTCCACCAGACTCTAAGTGCTTCCGGTACACAGGCGTGGTAGACAGGCTTCTCCATCCTGAGGGACTTCCAGGCCAACTGGCATATGGTACCCTGACACCCCAGTCCTACCCCAATACATCAGTCCAACCACTGTGAGAAATTAGTTCTTCCCTGAGCAGGAGGAGCCGCCATGGCTCAGCAGCTAGGAAATGCATGTTGAGACTGCCCAACCCACTACATTAGAATAGAGGAGTAGGGTGCAAGTGAAGAAACCCCAGCCCCATGCGGTCCTCTGGCTCTGAACCTGTGCCTGCTTCTTTCTGGGAGTCCAGTCAAGAAGGCCAGCTGTGGGGCCCAGGGCACAGAGAAAGGAGAAGGAGCAAGGTAAAAGAGTAACAGGGACCTTGAAGGAGAAGCCCAGTGTAGGGGACTGCATTTGCAGGTACCATAAGGGGTGAGGAGAGAGCAAGGACCCAGCCTCAGGCCAGGAGGTAAGAGGAGCCAGTCACGGGTGGGAGGGACCAGTCTCACATTGAGGACAGTCTCAAGACGAGCTAGGTCTCAGATGGTGGTAACTACAGAATAAAGATAACCATGACTTAGCTGACTTATCGACCAACAAAGCTTCCTCAGTGGATGGGCAGAACTAGGGGGCACCCTGAGGCCCATGCAGCATTCAAAATCTGCTGTGTCTAACTTGGATTTCCAAGGCTGGGTGAGCAGGGAGAAAGGAGAGTTCCTGTGCCTCTTTGGCAGTCATTAGCTACAGAGGCTGCATATGGGCCTGGGCCAGGCCTGGCTGGAGACATCTTTCAAAAGCCCTCCCAGATACGGTCCTGTCTGCCCTGCAGGATTCCCTGGGTCACGTGTGGTTCCATGTGGCTTCTCTAGGGTCGGAGCTCCGGACTTTACATCGCCGCCATTCAGTTGCTGCTCACAGCCTCCTCCGCATCCTCCACTGTGTAACCTCTGGGAACTTAAATTACTGCACGTCCGTTTCCCTAGACAAGACCTTAGCAAGCTGCCTCCTCTGAAGGCCAGTGCTGACCAGCCCTACACCAGTGGTGCTTCAGGGCCATCTGAGAGCTTTTACTAGAACGTCCACTCTCCATGGCTTCTTTCTCAGCCACCTTCTCTCTGCTCCACGTAGCTGCCACCAAGATCTTTGTAAAGGGGAACAGCCTTGTAGCCCACCAAAAACCAGGAGTGGCCCACACCCCACATGCAAAAAACACACAGCACCAATAAACTTTGCAGATTTTGCAGTCCACTTCTGCTTGGACTGATCAATTTACCTCAAGTTTCCCATTTTAAAAATGGGTATAATATTTAATCAGGAGGCCTTGGAGTAAAGATTCAAAAGAGCAAATGACACTTCTAGAACTTTATCCAGATACGTGCGCACATAAGCCAAGGTACTGGGACAATAACAGTAGTCATTCTACTAGCGGGGAATAGCAAGAGTACGAAGCCAACTCAACACCTGGTAGTAGGCATCACTGGTGCTCATAGCTACACCTACAGTCTTAGGCAGCCATTAAAAAGGAGCAACTATGTATTGATTTGGAAAGATCTATAAGGTATAGAAATATTTTTGAGACAGAGTTTCTCTGTGTAGTTTTGGGCCTGTCCTGGAACTAGCTCTTGTAGACCAGGCTGACCTCATACTCATAGAGTGCTGGGATTAAAGGCGTGCGCCACCACCATCCGGCTTGGTATAAAAATAATTTTAAAGTATCGATGTATGTGAGAAGCTGTCTTGTGTATGTTAAAAATGTGTGTGTGTGTTGCCCGAAAGGGGACATGTTGGCATGTGAGGGGACGTCTGGAGGGAGCATAACAGTCGCTGCCTCATTTGAGGGCATGTGTGTGATCAGCAGCGTGCACAGCACTGAAGGGGGCAGCGTGTACCTCAATGCATCTGGATGCGACACGCCTGGGAGTGTGGCATTAGAGCTGGGTGTCAGCTTCAGCAAACAGGCTCCATCAGGGGCTCTGTGGAAGCTGAGCTGAGTGATAAACAGGTGTGAACCTGCTGAGCACCCAGTGAACTGTCACAGAGTGAGGGCCGGGACATACGAGCAGAGAGGGTGGGTGAGGACTGGTGTGACCATGGACCCCAGCCTCTCACTCCATAGTTTGGTTGGAAGGGCAGAGCTATGGTCTTGGGTTTCTGGGAAAGATACCAGGCTCCGGGCTCTCCACGTTCCTCCAATGGGGAGAAGAGCAGTCTTGGGGCCAGGATTCATACAGCCAGCAGCAGCAGTGGCAATTCCTTCCAAGATCCATAGAAGCGAGAGTCCTGCGTAGGCCTGTGGCTGCTCACCGACAGGCTGCTCTGAAGGCCTCAGGCAAGTTCCTGTGAGGGAGAACCCAGCATGGAAAAGGAACAGGGGTGAGTGGCTGAGCAGGTAGACCCAGGGCTCCTCTGCACCCCACGGATGCGGTTTCACTTTGCCTGCTCTCAGGCAGCTGAGAGCCTGAGATCCTACTGTACCTAAACAGAACTCCGAGCAGGAGAGGAGAAACCGCAGCACTGGCAGTCACGACCCTCCAGTGCCCAAGGCTCAAGAGCTGCACTGGCACAGCCAGAGGCTGCAGTTTAAATCCTGAGAGCCAGGGCCCTGTTGTTCCAGGCTGTAGAAGCCACGCTCAAGTTGGGGGGGGGGGGTGTATTTCCCTGAGCTTTAGCCAGCAGCCCATCACTAGCAGCTTCTGGCAACAGTGAACAGCAGGAGCAGCAGGGGGCAGACAGCAGATGGTAGGCAATGCCTGCTGTCAGTGTTACAGCTTCCTGACAGGCCGCGGGTGTCAGAATCCTTCGCTCCGCTCCGACAGTAAGTGAGCCCTGCCCGCCCCCTCGTATCTTCACAGCCATTTCTCTTGGCCCTCGAACTCCAGCCGCCCTCTTGCTGTCACCATTGCCACCACCTGAGCGCTGCTGTGGAGGTGACCTGGGTTCCATGCCCACTTTCCTCTGATCTGCCTGCCACCGCGCATTCTTGCGCCACTCAACAGCAGAAGAAACTGAGGCTCATAGACACCGAGTTGCCCAAGATTAGGCAGGTAAACGGCCTAATGAAGCAGAGAAACTTCCCAAAGTGAAAAATGTAACAAAACATATTTATTTAAAAACCATGACCAGGCCAGTCCCCCGGCTTGCAGGAAAAACTGCCACCATGTTGTATCCTGGCCTCTGAGGACACTGGAAGATCTGGAATTTTGCAATGAGATCAAAGGGAGACCAGCCAAGCAGAGGTGGATTGTAGGGGCTCTGCCATCCTGTGGCTGCTCATGGTGACTCGGAGGCAGTGCCTGGCAACACACCTCCCCAGGCTGGCCAGGGCATAGCTTCTCTCTAGCCATGTCTGCCCTAGCCAGTCTAGGTGAAGACAGGAAGGCCCAGGGCAGGACCTCAGACCACTCTGAACCAAACCCTGGCATTCTGTCTGTAGCAGCATGGGCAGGCTCTGCCTAGACATGACTGAGATTGGCCTCTCACAACCAAAACGCCACCAAACCATACCAAACCTGATGGAGGAGTTACTTTCATTTAATAAAAAAACTGCCTTGGCCCATTTATAGGCCAGCCCTTAGGTGGGTGGAGTAAACAAAACAGAATGCTGGAAAAAAGAAGCCGAGTGAGTGAGTCGCCATGATTCTCCCTCTCCAGACAGACGCAGGTTAAGATCTTCCCTGGTAAGCCAGCTCATGGGCTACACAAAATATTAGAAATGGGTTAGATCAATATGTAAGAGCTAGCCAATAAGAGATTAAAACTAATGGGCCAGGCAGTGATTAAAAGAATACAGTTTCCGTGTAATTATTTCAGGGCATAAGGTAGCCATGCGGGCGGCTGGGTGCCGGGGACGCAGCCCCGCCGCTCTTATTACATCACAAACCAAACCAAACAAACCCTGGGGTCCTGGAAAAAAGCCTGCCACCTGCCATCAAACCAAAGGCAGAAGAAGCCAGCCAGAACTGTCACCTGAGTTGTGCCCAACCCAGTAGGTATGAGTGTGTCCAGGCTCTCGGCAGGCCCACTGAGTACGGAATGCGAATGGTTCTCCTATCCACACTATGGGCTCATTCCAGACCTCCTGGTGGCCTCTTGGTCACAGCAGTCACAGGCCCTCTCGACACCCAGCATCCCTAATGCAGCCGCAGGTAGGAGGGGGCAGAATAGTTAAAGAGCAGAAAGTCCATCTTATAGAGGTCAAAGAGGCGGCGCTGATAAAAGGGACTGATGTCCTGGAAGAGGCGCCAGACCTGGTCACGCGTAGGGTCCTTCTCAGGCCTCCGTGGCGGAGCAGGAAAGCGCAGGCCGGGCTCGCCCACCAGGTCCAGCACAAAGGCCGCGTCATCAGCCAACGTCTCAAACTTGCCCACCACGTCATAGCGCACTAGGCACGGGTGGCACAGCGCGTGCGCGCGCTCCCAGTGTTCATTGAAGGGCTCCTGGCGGCGCGTGCGCGGGTCGAGCAGGTAGGCCAGGAATTCGGCAAAGCGCACGTCGTGGCCTCGGGCCAGCGCATCGGGCTGTGCGTGTGGTCGTAGGCGGCGCACGATGCGTGTGCCATAGCGCTGCTGGAAGACGGCGCTGTGTGGCCGCGCCAGCTTGTTGCGGTAGGCCGAGGCCAGGCGCTCGAAGGGCTCGCGCACGAAGAGAAAGGCCAGGTAGTCGCGAAGCCTCCGGTTGACCTCGGCCGGCGCAAAGTCGGCCAGCGAGGGCAGCAGGCCAGGCGCATGCGCCTCGTGCGCAGGGATGGAGCCAGGGTCCCCACGGCCACGCAGCGCTAGCAGCACGCGCTTCCAGTTGGTGCAGGCCACCTTGGGCACATAGCAATACAGCAGCCCGTGCGTGTCATCCACCAGCACGTGCCGCAGGTCCTCCGGCTGCAGCAGGCGCTGGCGTCGTGTGTGGCGGCTGCAGGCGCGGTGTAGCAGCTGGCGCCGCTGCTGGTGCACCTCGGCCATCACAGAACCCTGACCCTGCAAGGCGACAAGGGACAGAAGCAGGCAGGGCCAAGCGTCAGAGTGCAGCAGGCTCCAAGCAGAGGCTGCACAGAAGCCACGTGCCCAGGGACCCAAGCAAGGGATTCCCCTACTGGAAACTGGAATCCCAGAGGTGTCACCAGTCTCTGGACCAGAATCTGCCCAGGATTTGGAGGAAATGCAGTCTAACTGCTGAGGCGGGAAGGATGTGAGGAGCCAGGTGTGCTGGGTACTGTGCACACGCTAGGATTGCCGAGAACGAGTCTTTACAGGACTGGGTAAGCTGGTCAAAGGATGGCTGAGGACAGGGTCCACAGCATATAGCCGCGGGAACACATAGACCAATAGACGATCTGTCCTCTACTGTGGGTTTAATTCCTGCTTCCCCATTGTGTCATCCCCACCTCATCCACTCCAGCAAGGACAACAGAAAGGCTGTGCCCTGGCTAGCCTTGAAGCACAGCCATCCCTTGGCAGCTGCCATTCAGGTACTTGCAGGATGTGGGTTTTTATGTGTGTTACTGATTTTGTATTAGTGAATGAACAAATTTCTTTGGACTTTGATTTATTCCCCACCCCCAGAAAAGTTTTTCCTTTTATGCTTATGGGTATTTTTGCCTTCCTGTACATTTATGCACCATATACGTGCAGTGCCCAAAGAGGCCAGAAGAGGGCATCGGATACCCCTGGAACTTGAATTGTAAATGGAAATGAGCCACCACCGTGTGATGCTGTGAATCCAACCTGGTTCTCTACAAGCAGTGAGTGCTCTTAATGCTGAGCCATGGCTCCATCTCGCCATCAGCAAATTTTAATCTCAGTGCTTTGACAGAAAGTGTAACCTTTTCCCTGCCTATCTGTCCTCTGGGGGAGGGGGAACGAACCACCATCATTTGTCTAGCACTTCCGGTATGCCAACCACAGTATAGCACTATGAATTAGGTCCTATTCAGAGGACCATGGGCGTGGTCCACTTATCCTGTCTCAGTCACGCAAAGACCCAAGTTGTGCTTACAGGATGTCCCTTCAAGTTCATTCTTCAATAGGGTCCTCATCTCTAAGACTACCCCACCATCATTCCACCTCCATGGTTTGAGATGGAGGAAAGGCAGTCACTAGGGTGCAGGGTGCTGTTAAAAATCTATTAAAGTTACTCTTAGTGATAATGATAACTGTGCCATCCTTCTGCTGTTCATTTTTCTGAAAATAATCAAAGACGTTGGGGAATGAGGAGTTTGGGTATCTAGTTAGTAGTCACTGAACTTCCCCTGGATCTCCTAACTAAAAGGACGACAGCCAAACAGCCACCTTGAACACTTACACCATGAGAACACAAAGATCACAGCTGCTTCCCCTGGCTCCTGAAGGCACAGCTTCAGCCAGGGGGTGAAACTGTTTGTTTCCAAGGTTTGATGAGATCTAGAAAAGCCTGCAGCCATTTCTGCCAGGACTAGAGGGACAGTAGGTGTCTATTCTCATCATCTGTCCCTCCACCCCTCTCCCGGCCAGCAGAAGGACTAAGAGGCAAGTCTGTGATTGTCCCAAATACAGACCTCCATGTCTGTGCTGGGTGATAAAGAAACAAATGCTGTGTTTGGTACCGATGCCTGTCTAGCGCTGTGTGAACAGAGTGCTCAGACAGCTGCATAAGGCCCTCTGCACTGTCCTGGTACTGCAGCATTAATCCCGTCTCCGGAGGGGCTTTCCTTGTCTGCTTTCTCTGGTGTGGTCTGAGATGGCATCCGGCAGAAGGCAGGAGAGTCAGCTCGGTGAGGGAAGAGCTGAAGCCAGGGCAAGGCAGCCAGCTGTCTGGCAGCTGGACAGTCGTGGAATGGCCAAAGCAAGCAGTGACCACAGAGAGGCTAGAGAGCTGGGGTTGAAGAATCAGAAGGCTTAAAGAGCCAGAGAAAGGGAGCATGTATGCCCTGCTTCCTGGAAAGGTGGAAGGCTGGTAGATGTTTGGGGCCAGGAGTCTCAAATGCAAGCCTAAGCATTGTGCTGCTGGCTCGATGCTGCTGGCTCAGTGCTGCTGGCTGGAGTAAAGAGTGCAGAAGCCCTGACTTCCTGCACTGACATAGGAGCAGCAGCATTAGTAGGACTATAGGTCCTGACCCCAGGCCTGACTGAGGGCTATAACGTCACGTGGCACCATTTACTGCTCTTCCCACCTGCCTATCCAGAGCTCAGAGTTCCCAAACAGCTAAAACCATAGGCACACAAAAAAAAAAACTGTATATGAATGCTCATAGCAGCATTATTCCAATTGGCAAAATGTGGATACATCTTAAATACCCATCATCTGACAAACGGATAAATAGTATATGGCATAACAATAGCAGAATGCCATTCGGCTGTTAAATGGAATGGAAGTACGACAGATGCTACAGAGGAACCTTGACAGCGTTATGCTGGGTGGAAAGGTAACTATTGCATGATTCTTTTTTGATACAGGGTAGCCCTAACTATCCTGGAACTTGTGATGTAGACCAAGCCAGCCTTGATCCCCCTGCCTCTGCCTCCCAAGTGCTGGAACTAACAGCATAATCATAGATTCCTTTTCTATGGGATGATCAGAACAGGTAATCTACAGACAGGAAGTGGATTGGTGGTTGTCAGGGGCTAGAAGAGAAGGAAGAGGAATGGCCGCAATATAATCATAGTCTCTCTTGGGATAATATAAGTGTTCTGGAATTAGGCAGTAGTGAGAACACATGTAAAATATAAAAACCACTGAGTCAGCCGTTTCAAAAGAGCAAATTTACACTGAGTTATTTCTCAGAAAGTCAAAGACCTTCAGAATCTCTCCAGCTCAGAGGCCATACCAGAAGCAGAAATGGAAGATTCCCCAGGCTCAGGCATGAGATCATGGATGCTGGTGACACAGGAGTATGTGGGTGTGTGACCACAGGCAAAATGTGTTTCTGGGGCTTTTTAAAGTAGTTCATAATTCTTGAAGTGGCATGAACTTTGTGTTTCATGAAGGAGGGAAGAAAACAAACTACTTCGGAAAGAATGGGCAGAGGGGCACCTTTTTTCTATTTCAGAAAGGATGGGCAGAGGGCCACTTTTTCTTTTCTTTCAAGTGCTGCCAGAGTCCCAGAATCCACAGGCTGGGGTGAGCTTTAGAGTAGGAGGCAGAGAGTCAGTGGTGTAATGTGGGGGTCTGTGTCAGTCATCCTGCTTGCATTTCCAAAGGAGAGCTAAAGCAGAAAGGTGGACAAGCAGAGACACACAACTTGAATTTCAGGAGGAGGTATTTTGGAAGAGTTAAAATGCACTGTTGTGAGATATTTGTATACTGAGCGAAGGTGTATTGCTGTGATTGGTGTAACAAAAGCTGAATGGCCAATAGCTTGGCAGGAGGTATGGCTTGTATTTCCTGGGAGAGAAAGGAAGAGGAGGAATCTAGGCATGCAGGAGACTCCAGGAGACACAAGAGAGGGAAAAGGTGCAAGGTAGAAGAGAGGTAACATCACAAGGTATAATATGAGTTAATTTAAGTTGTAAAAACTAGTTAGGAACTGAGTTTTCATTATTTGGGAACTGGCTGGTGGGACACAATAAGACTCATTACAATGCACATCCTAGATCCTGCCTGGAAGCCCACACAAGGACCAGTCCCATCTGGGGAAGACCAGGGCCTGCCTGAGGAGATGTGTGCTGCCCTGAACTTTCACCATTCTTTGTGAGCATGCCAAGTTCAGCCATGGCCACAGGGTCTGTAGGCTCTGGGAAGATCCTGTTCTCTGCCAGGAGTGCCCTGGAAACCTGGCTGCACCCGGAGCCCCACAGACCCTGCCCTCAACCTCCTCACAGCCTAGCACACCCTTGTGGAGGAATGCCAGCCATCTCTTCCTTAGCTCACCTCTCTCCTCACTAACTGTGTTGGGACCTATGCCTAGCCTCAGAAGAACCAGCCATGCAGCTTCACAACATCACAAAAGGGATGTGGCCTGGGTCTGACCAATGAGCTGTGAGGAAGTCAGCCTGCTGCTCCTGGGAAAGGCTTTTCCTTAGGATGCAAAGCAAGAGGACAAGGGTGGGGGAACCCAAACCTTTGACCACCCACCCCCATCCTGGGGTCCTCTTCTGTGAGGATGGCGGTCATCTTGCAGTCATGGGGCTGCGAATCTGAAACAGGAGTCAACACTCAGAGGATGACAGAGGGTGACATCCCACTACTGTTCCCTGAGGCTCCCGGCCTTTCTGTCAACACTGTTGTTGTATACAGACTTGTGAATTCTAATACAGTCAACATGATCCCCTCAGCAGATGACAAAACCTAGGCTTTGGATAAGTGAGCTTCCTGAGGACATGGCATTTTGCGGGAAGACCGGCTCTTGAGCTTGGGACTGTAGGGACTCACCAGCTGGGGCTACAGCTCTTGTCTCTCCTAGTGAGCTGCCCAACTGACTCAATTCTTATGACCTCTATGACTTTTGCAGGGTCCTCAGCCTCTTGCTTCAATCCCCATCAATAACACACATAACATAGCCCTATCTCATGGTTTGCATAAGTGGGAGAGTGCATGGCACAGGATCAGTCCTTGTCCCCTGGCATTTCTATTGCTGCCATTTCTCCAGAAGCAAGTATATGGCCTCGAAGGATTTGACTCCAACAGTCCCGGGACCCTGGGACTTGAGGACCCATCTGTCCCTCTGAAGGCTACAAAGCTGGTGGAATATGGGACCCCTGAGAGTCTGTCCTCCACCTGCTCATGTGCAACCAGGAGTGAACCAGACATACTCTGCGAACAAGACTTCCTAATCTTCAACCCAAGGGCGCTAGGTTCAGCAGTCAGACCCAACAATCCTCCCACAGCAGTCCAAGGGAATCTTCTGGCCCTGCTGCCTCTGCTTTAAATCCTCCATGGTTCCCCCACTGCCCTTGCCAGTGTTTGGGCCTAAGCTAGGCCAAGCATTCAAAACTAATACATCATCTCCATGTCATGATTTGGGAGCTGGTTGGTGGCCCAAAAAGAAAAAGCCTAGTACCAGAATGGCTGCATTCGGTAGGTGCTAATACATGCTGTCTATGTGTTTGTTTGACTGAGCCGGGTATGGGGTCTTCTAATGGCATTCAGTCAGTCATACTTGAATGATTTTAGAAATTTAACAACAACAACAAAAAACTTTCTGATGGTTGCATTCAGAAGAAGATGCTGTTAGTTTGGAATGGAGACTTTTTTCTGGGCTTGAGTGATACTCTTGTCGAAGGAGAGGATAGTGAGTCTGACCCATACATATACCATCACTAGGGGAGCAACTACATCCACAGTGTCCTGTATGGCCAAGTGACTGGACATCAAAGGTCCCAGATGTTAGGAGCATTTGACTTAGCAATATATAAGCAGGCTGGGCTGGGTTCCTTGGGAACTAATCCCACCCTGAGTTGAGTGCTTGTGCTATTGGGTGTGTGAGAGGCTGTGTGTAGTCCCAGAAGGGCCACTTGCTCCATCTTCTTGGAGCTGATTGGGTGGGTGCATGGGGGCATCCTTTGAACATTCCCTTGTTGTGCCACATTACTAAACTTTCGGAACTTAATGACCATCTGCTTGAACTCCTGAGACAGACATAGCTTAATGACCATCTGTTGCTGGTCCCCTGGGACAGACTTGGGACTGTTTTACTTCCCTGTAGCTGCAGTACATAACACAGAACAAGCACAGACCTCGGGTGTGGTGGGAGGGATAACGAGTAGGAAGCCCCATTGTGTACACTGGACAGAGCCTATGGCAGCACGTATACCGGAGGCTGTGACTTCCCGTCCAGGAGGAGAGGGCATCCCAGCCACTTACCTGGTCCAGGTCGTGCAACAGTTGTAGGGGACTCTTCCTCACTCCTCCAAACCAGCTGGAGCCCAGGGCTTTGTTTTTAAATGCTGAAGGGCACAAGGACAGAGAGATCACTGCTGGCTTTGGACAAGGTATAGTTTGACCAGTACCCCTAAGACATATTTAACTCATTTGTGTGACTTATTTTCTTCTTGTGTCTTCTCTTCCTCCTGGGGGTTTGGTAAATGGTGGGCACTGGTAAGGCAGTGTCCCTGGGGTCATTCCCATCTTCGTGCCCTACCTTCCACCATTGGGAAGTGGCAAGTACAGGGAACAAGAGGAAAAGGAGCCTGCCTGCTCTCTGGTATGAGCCCTGTCCAACTCTTCTCCCTCTGTCTCAGCATCACCCCCACTTTACCAGCCACTTCTGCTGGGTCCTACGGCTCACAAGTCTGATGGCTGTCCAGCCCTAGATCTGAATTGGGAGCATCCATAAAGGCTGGGTGATGGCACAGCCAGGCTGCAGGCTGTTTGAGCGAGGGCACCACTCTATCTGAGGCATCATGAAAGCCCCCGGAAGCATGTGCATGGCCCAGGGTGCGAATGCCGCTCCTGATAAATGCAGCTTTACCTATTTCCAGAACTGGACAGGGACACTCTCTACGTTTTTATCTTTCATTCTTCGGTGTCCTTAAGACTACAGGGCTGTCTGCATACCCCAGGCCATGTGTGTGTACCTAGAAGGAGTGGGGCTTGAACCAGGGCTCATGGAGGAAGCCTGTCTTGAAGATTCCCATGGACCCAGCCTTTGAACTTCTCCAGACTATACCCAGGGAAGGTTCTCTGATCCTGCTGCCTTTTCGATAGAACAGCACCTTCATTGGAGAGTGAGCTGCCAGGAAAGGCGAGCACCACTAATTATAAGCTGTGGCTAAATACAGCAGCTGGCATCAGCATCTGAGCAGGGTTGCAACATGCCAGAGTGACCTCTCTCAACAGCAGGAAAGAAGAGCATCCTCATCATTCTGCAGGTTAGAGATGTCACTCTAGGCCACCCAGTGGCGGGGTCTTCTTAGAGCCTCAGCAAGCAACTGGGGGACCACTGGGGGACCATAGTTCCCTCTTGGTCTGTGGGCAGGATAGGGAGAGCAACCTGGAGGGACCACACCACAATCATCTGACCCACAGCCTTCTTTGAAGGTTCCTATCCTTCCAGAAGCCACTCCTTGCCCAAGGCCTTCCATTTCCTGGCCAGACCACAGCTGTCTAAGAGTGGGTCCCACAACAGATGCCAAAGGTCTGTGGGTAGAGGACAGGCACCCAGGGTTCCAAGAATAGCTGTGGTCACAGATTACAGGGCCAGGCAACCCCCACCCTGCCAATGAAGAGTCCAGGGCTCCAGGCCCATTAAGGACAGGCTGGCTGTAGAAGGGATGGTGTGTGCGTGTGTGTGTCCACATGTCCACATGCATAAGTGTGCACACACACACACAAGTTTATCAGAAAGGGTTGCCCTTATAGTCCGACCCACTAAGGACCACTGAGGCTACAAACAGGGCCACATGGAGCCCCAGCATCTTCACCGCCAGGCTTGCTCAACCTGCTCCCAGCTGTGGTCCCTCTTTTCCCTAAGACACATAGAACAGAATACAGAGGAGGCAGCAGGTTTGTATAGCCAAGGGGGGCCTCAGCAGAACTAAGACTTCCCCTAACCCCAAGCATTAGGAAAGCTAACAACTACCCTGCCTTAGAGAGGAGAGAGAGAAAGGGAAAGAAAAGGAACAGATGGAGGGCCAATAGCAGGAGAGAGACGGGGATAGCGCTGGAGTGCAGCTGGGAAGACAGTAGTGTGGACTCAGGGAGCCCAGAAGCAACGATATTTTGGAAGGAGACCAGAGCAAGCCTGTGGGCTGGAAACAGGCCTGTGGGCTGGAAACAGGCCTGTGGGATGGAAACTGGCAGGAACATGCTGATTGTACAGGCAGGCCGCTTCCCTCAGCTCAAGACACCAGAGTGAGGCCCACCAGAACTTTTGGTGCCCTGTCTTGGGTGGACTCAGGGCCCCTGAAGGGTGGAAGGAAATCCTGGTGAAAGCACCACAGGCCTCAGCAGAGGGCTTTGCCCGGCATCCTATGTCCACACAAGGGCAGGTGACACGGGACACTATGTAACTGTGCTGTGTGAAACTGGCCTGTGTCGTCCTGTCAGGTGGACACTGTTACTTTCCCACTTACTAGATGGGGAAACTGACAGCCACAAGGTCAGAAACCGTCAAGGCTACTGACTTCAAAGACAGGCTAAACCTCAGGTCCCAGTGTCTGCACTGCTAAGGCCCAGGCTTCCACTTGTTGGGCTCTTGCCCATCTCGCACATTCTAGGGATCCACAACGTCCTCAAGCTCTGCTTTACTAAAAAGAAGCACCCACCATGGTGGGGAGGGACGAGGCGCACAATGTCACAGAGGGTGAAATACAGCAGGGCACACCCTCTCGAGAACTTGTGGGCTGAAACATCACAAAAATCTAAGAAAGTTGACCTCAGCAGGAAGCCCCATGCCCCAGGCCTGGTTGCTTTGGGGGATGGGACTGGGTGGGAGTCCAGCCCAGGGCACATTGCAACAGCCACATCCTGGTTAATAAGTTCTCACTGCCATGTTGCAAGACTAACCAACACAAGCACCAGGAAGAGCTAGGTCAGAGCCTTGGGTCTGCTGGTTCCACTCAAACCTCCCCCACCAAAAAAAAATGCTTTTGGGGAGCTCTGCAATCCAGTGTCAGGGGCATTCTTTCCTGTGATTACCCTGACGGAGAGGGGGATACATTGGACAAGCTCTTCACAGGAAGAAAGGTCATTCTGTCTCTCTCCGGTTATATTTAAACTCCATTCATTGACTTGTACAAGCCAGCTGCTCTGAAGAAACTCCTATTTGACCCCATCACCAGGTCCACATTGCCTCTTAACTATCAGCCCTCATGGCTTGGGAGCAACAGGAAACTATCCTGCCAACCTACTGCTTATCCCACACGGTTCACCTCAAAAATTCATGCAGCAGCCCTGCTTCGTGGTGCCCGACTGTGATCCCAGATACTTAGATGGCTGGAGCAGGAGGATCACAGTCTAAGTACAGCTCAGAGTACCCAGCTATCCTAGGCAAATATTGAATCCCTGGCTCAGAAACCTAAGATTGAGGAGGAAGGATTCAGAAGCTACAAATACAGCTCACTGGTAGCACACGTGACATTTGCCGGCCAGAAAGGAACCCCACTTCAGTCTCCAGTACTGGGCCTGGGGTGGGGGTGACGCTTGCTACCAGTTTGCCTCTCATCAGAGTCCAGGTCCTGTCAAGAGTAGAAGCCTCTTGCTGACCATGTCCCACTAAGTGGCAGAAAACCATCTTCAGTCACGCTGCTGGATAGCGTCATGTCGAGTTGACACAAGCTAAAGTCATTTAGGAAGAGGAAACCTCAGCTGAGAAAATGCCCCTACCAGCTTGGCCCATAGTGCATTTTCAAATGGTTGATGTGAAAGGACCCAGCTCACTGTGGGCAATGCCAACCCTGGGCCGGTGTTCTTGGGTGTAATTAAGGGAACTGTGTTATTATCCTGTATTTCTTAGACAGTGCCAGGGACTATTTAAAGACTGGAGAATACCTCACCTCCTAACTGGCCGTTCAAGGCTGAGAACTGGGCTCAGCTCACAGCACCTCTCTAGCTTTTGGCCACCACTTTTTTGGACCCTATGCACCAGCTCAGCACCACGCATGGTGCACAGGCCTTCTACGCCTCTGGTGGACACATGTCCTCATGGATCCAAACCCCACTCTTAGTACTTAGTCCTAATTTGCTTTCTGTTGCTGTGATAAAGCACCATGACCAAAAGCAGCTTGTGGAGGAAGGGGTTTATTTCATAATAGTTTATGTGCCATCACTGAGGGAAGTCAGTCAAGCAGGAACCTAGAGTCAGGGACTACAGGAGAGACCACAGAGGAACGGTTTACTGACTTGCTCCCTATGGCTTGCTCAACACGCTTTCTTATACATCCAGGACTACCTGTCCAGGGGTGGTACTGCCCACAGTGCCTTGGACCCTCCACATCAATCATTAATCAAGAAAATGTTCCCACAGACTTGCCTACAGGCTAGTCTGATGGAGACATTTTCCCACATTTTCCTAACTGGGGTTTTCTCTTCCCCAATGATCCTTAGCTGTGTCAAGTAGAAAAAAATAAAAATAAAAAAAAAACCTAACCAGTTCATTCAGTTTCCCATATAATCAAGTTATATGCTTCTATCAAAGTCTATGTCAAGTATCCTTGCTTTGTAAAGTGGAAAGAAAAAGTCTAAATCACCATCCCAGGCAAGGATGGCAAAGGAGCAAAGCCATACGAACATTCTAGAACAGCAATGGAGCTATCACGGAGACCCTGTGGGGAGGGTGATGTGCTGGGTAGTTGTCCCATCTCCCCCCCAGGTACCCCTTCCCCTGACTTGGGCTGTAGGACTCAAATCCTGCCCCCACATCTCTTGGCTTAAGGAAGTCGCTTCTTTCCCCCTAACCACATTTGCCTCCCTGCTCTTACTTGAGCTGATTGACATATCAGAGAGCTTTTCTCCAAGAGTCTCCTGAGCTCTGGACTCCAGTTGGACCTGGTGAGCCTCTTGTGAGTCCCATCCTGACAGCCACGCCCTCTCCTTTTGCTACCAGTCTGACATTTAGGCCAAGGGGTTCTGAGGCTCCTCCGCCCTCCCATCTGACAGATCAAATCACCCTAGCCCCACCTCTCAGTGTGTAACTAAGAGTTGATGGTGTGGAGACCTGGGGTTTTGGTGTCAAATCACAACTCTGTGAGGTGGGACACCTATAAGTTCTGCTCCTAGACAGTGGCAACAGGTTCAGCAGATGTGGTTAGAAGTGTGAGCATCAGGGGAACCCAGGCACCAGGCTCGGGTCAAGAGGGCAAAGGACAAAGGGGGACAGGAGATGGCACCACCACTGGGACCCCACAGGGAAGGGTGGCATGCTGGGGACAGAAGTGTCTTAGGCCACTGTCCCACTCCAACATGCTACCTTCTGGGCTCTGAGCCAGTGTTGGTAGCAGATCCTGGGGCAAGGGGACCAGAATAAGCTTCCTACTAGAAAGAGGCCAGTGAGATTCCCCGGGGCAGCTGTGACCCTGCTCAGTGCCTCATTGCCCAGCAGATGGTGACAGTGACATCTCATTCCTTGAAGCAGGAAGGGACAGGTCCCAGCTCGGTCTCTCAGCTGGGTTATGGCACCGGGATTCTCCTGGGCCCTGATTCCTCATTCACCCATAAATTTCTTCCCATGAGCCCCTGATGATTCAGAATTGGGTGCAAAAATGGGCATGTTCCCCTGAGGCCTGGGACAGTGGGACCCTATCCCCTGCAGCAGGACCAGATCTGTCCACTGTCCCCCAGCCAGGGCCTGCCATAGGCACTCTTTTCTCCCCTGAAGTGGAGAGTTCTAGGATACGAGGTGGAATTGGCTTTTGTGGGCCCAAGGAAGTCTGAAAAGTTAGCCGCTGGAAACCTACCCCAATGGGGTGTGAGCATCTGAAGAGACTGTGAGGCAGGGGCAGCAGCTGAGGAAGCTCAGAAACCCATCTCAGACTACGGGGCATGATGCCAGGGGCAGCAGGGACTTCCCAAGCCAGACAGCATGAGGCCAGCGGGGGTGACAGGAGTAGCTAGCAGCCCCACCTGAGCAAAGGTGTTTACACTTCTCCCTCTCCACATTCGCACCCCTCCCCTCCAGATCCTGTGGGCGAGGAGGAGGCCCAGGGCAGTGGTTGTTTCTTTTCTCAGACCTGACTGGAGGGGCTGGCAGGAGAGATATGTCCCAAGAGGCCTGAAGACACACTGAGAGCCACCAAGACATATGGTCCTCTGCAGACACTCCCCAGAGCCCTCATACCCCATAGCAGAGTTGAGCGCTGAGGGGCCTGAGCCATTGTGGCCCGGGACTGGGTAAACATTTGTCTACAATGAATGACAGGGTGGACAGAGACTGTGGCCACAGCAGACACTGGGACTACACCACAGACTGTGCCATGGGACACTGTAGACATGAGGAAGCACCTATACAGGGCTAGCCATTCATCTTCAGGTCCTCGATAAGGGGAGGAAGGCTTCCTGGGGCGGGGGATGGCTTTCAGAGGTGTCCAGGCACAACCACTTGTGTCTGTTCATGGAGAGGTTGATAATTGGCAGAGTGGGTAGGCGTGGGGCTGGTGACTACTCCTTAGGTCTCCCCAGTTCTGTTCACCTGTACCCCAGCCCAACCCTGGTCTCCATCCCAGGGATTCCCTAAGGATGAAGCCAACATGATGAAAGGGCTGGGGGGGGGACAGGGGAGGGGTAAGCACTATCTACTGTAACATTCAAGCTCACCCTCCCAAAAACCCCATAAGGTTGGAGTCGGCATCTATTCCATAGATGAGACTGCTGAGGTCCTGCGAGGGGACAGATAGCAGGATAAACTTTCTGAGTGACCTCCAATCTACCAGGTTGGCCACTGGGTCCCTCCATGGGTAAGTACCATCCAGAAAACAGTTTTCCCTTGTCCTTAGTCACTCCCAACTAACGCCGCTGTCCACCCTAGGGTGTGAGGCTGTCAGGGAGGGAGCAGACTTCATACACACATAAAGATGGGCAGACGTAGCCTAGGCACCTCCAGCCACACACACACACACACACACACACACACACACCTGGCCTCTGCCCTCAGCCTTGTAGAATGAATTGTCCTCCAGAGGATCTGAGGAGACCTGAGCTCATTCAGAATGAAACCACATGCCTGGTGGAAACTGGTACGAGCAGGATGTGGATCCTGTGCCCCAGGCCTGCATAGAGCTGTATAGTTCTTCCATGGATGTAAGTACTCAGAGGGGTCTCAGGTGGAGACGGACATCCTGAAGCAGCAGCGCGAGGCTCAGAGAGTGGGAACACTGACAGAATCCCCCTAGACTGGTTATAAGCCCCACCACAATCACAACCTGACCCAAACAATAGTCACCTCGCCAGCCAGCGACGCGAAAAAGACCCCTTTGGGGAGTGGAAGTCACCTGCCTTCCACCCACCTGGGAACAAGGGTAGGTGCCTGGTCGACCCAGGGGGCGCTCCAGCTAGTGGATCCCCAAAGCGGAGGCACCCGCCAATGCGCACTCACCGGGACGCAGAAGGAGGAGCGCGCACAGGAACAGTAGCGCAGCGCCCAGACTTGCCACCACCGGCAAGCGCCGCCGGCAGCAGGAGCGCCTCCCCATACTGTGCCCCACGCGTGGCAAGCGACGGTCGTCCGGGTGCGTTCTCTCACCGCGCAGCCGAGACCCAGGACACGCCCAGTCCTGAACTTAGCCTAGGACCCGCCCAGGAGTGTCGTCTGGCGCTCCTTCCTGTCTAGCAGTAGGCGCGTGCTCTAGCTGGCTGAATGCGTGAAACTGGAACCCAGGACAGTGAGATGCAGCGTCTAGCCCTGTTACTAATCATTAGGGTGCTCTACCCTGTGCGGGTAGGAATTAGGAGTGGAGAAACTGTCAGGTACAGGTGCCCCAGGCCCAAGGACCAAACAGGCCGAGCCGGAGACTGCAGCTGGGGTGGTGTGAGCCAAAGCCCTGTTGGTCAGAAACCCAGGCTCCAGGTGCTCAGACTGGATGTTCAGCCCTGGACTTTAACCCCTAGTACTGAGCAGCTATTGTAACCCTGGGTGTGACAGATCTGTCCCCAGGCTTTGGGACTCTTAACCCTCAGTATTGACAAATGTCACAGTTTTCAGACTCGGGGTGCTGGAACCCTCTGCAGCTGAGGCTCAGTATCTTCTCCTCTCAGTTGTCTCCTCTCAACTTTCTCTGGTCTTGCCTATGAAGACTCTGTTCTCCACAGCAGCCTCTCGATTCCCTCTCTGAGGAAGACCACTTTGGAAAAAGTCCGCGACCTGACAACGCAAGTGATCATGAGCTGATTCAGAATGGAAGTGTGGCAAGCAGTGTCTGCACCAATCAGGGCACAGCCCTTCCTGCAAATTAAGGACTGGGTTTGCACCAATCATAGCATAGGTACCAGGGGAAAGACTCCCCCTCTACCCAAAAGTCATGTTGATTTTCCAAACACCGATGGTGGGCCCAAAGTCCTGTATCCTGCAGAAGCTGTTTGAAACAACAGTGACGGAGACTATGGATCAGGAACCAGGAAGTGCGTTGGGATTCAGCAGCTGAAGTCTGAGCTCAGCTTTCCCAGGTGCCCAAAAAGAGTTCAAGGTAGCCAGGAACCATCCTCATGGTTATAAGACTAAAAGGCCTTGCTACCAGGGAAAGAGCAAATAACAATTGGTGTCACAAATCTTCCAGGGCCCAGGATCTTAACTTCTTTAAAGGAAGAAAGGAGTAAGCATTAAAGGGTGATTTACAATAGAGACCTCCTTACAGCTGCCTTAACTAAAGTGTCTGGCTCCTGGCCAGTGCCCCAGGGGCCCACATTGACTTTTCAGGCGGGACGAGAGGTGGGCAGTACCACAATGCAGGACGTAGTCAAAGGTGTGCAGGGTAGGAAATATGTGAGGGAGCCTATCTCTGACCGGGCTCCACCTGTTACAGCTTGCTCTGGGGTGCCATCATCCTCTCAAGGCCCAGAAGCTTGTCAAATAGTGAAATGGAGAAGGCAGCCCCCTCCCAGGTAGCATCTCCTGGCTAGCTTCTTAATGGCAGAGGTCAGAGGGCTGGGCTGAACCACAAGCTCAAGAATGTGGTACCCATCCGTGATCATCCCCACCCCATGCCAGGATCAGTTAGGAATGGTTTTCCCTTCCTCCAGGCCCACCTTGGAGCCTCACTTTTTATGTGTCTTCAGGTCTGCTCAGCTCCCAGTTTATGCAGGACTTGTCCAGCATTGAGGAGAAATAAGGGGTGTCAGGCATGTCTTCCTGAGCACTAGCCCTGTCCTGTCTCATCCACAGCTGCTGCAGGCACAAAGGGTTGAGCCATAGAGAGACACCAGAGTGAAGTCCAACCTTTGACAGATAAAAGGCTGGGAGTGTGACTTAGTGATGGAGGGATTTCCTAAACTGTGAAGCCCCGGGCTAGATCCTGATGCCGCAAAATGAAAAGAAATAGAAGAGAAAGACATCCAACCAGGCCTGTGGGCTGGGGATTGCACCTGGCCTGACAGTCTTGCTGCCCTGAAGCCAGCCTGTTAGGGAACCCAAGCAAGCAGCTGGCCCTGTGTGTCCAGGAGGGATAATGGCTGAGCCAGCATTTAGCCTTGAGTGTGTTAGGCGAGGAGCTGCACCCTAAGGATTCTGGATCACCCACAGTACCTATCTACCCCAAATCTCACCCAAATTCACAGGAGTCCTCAGACATCCGTTCCCAGGACTTGGTATAGCCTTCCAGTCTTCAGTGGTTTGGCCTTCTAGGCGCCACCTAGTGACCAAAATTGAGAACAACTCAGCCCGCTGTTCCTAGAATTGGGAGTCCCTAGAGACCACTAGGAAGATTTGAAGTCCTGGAACCTGTGTGCAGATGCCTGCCTCCAGGCCCAGGTCCCTGGTAGCTCCGTGGAAAAGCTTCCTTCTGCCTTCTGTGAAGATCCTGGTCAATAGCCAAGTAACAGATTGTCTCGAAATTTAGCAGCTTCCAAAAACCGCTTAAGTGTTGTGGCTCAAGACCTGGGAAAGGGTCCCGGCTGTCTGCTTCCTCCAGGGGTCCCATGCTACTGCAGTCAGATAGCAACAAAGGGCTATCAGCTGGAGGTCTGCCAAGCAGCACATTTGATGGCTCATGGTCTTACATGATACACATGGCTGTTCTTACCCAGAGGTCCAGAGCCCTAGGACCACAGAACGTGACTCCCTGACTGTGTGGCCTGCCTCTGACCTAGCCTGATTTATTTTAACTCTCCGGAACCACTGAGGTTCCAATGACAGGACTGGATTCCCACCTCACACAGAGACACGCCTGAGAATTTGAGGATCTGATTTAATTCTGTCTCTGATATTAAATGATTAGTAAGGAGGCTTTAGGGTGGGTGCTGGTGAAAGAGTGAAGTGAGAGGCAGGACAGCTCCTCAGATCCTCTGGTATGTGATTCTAAACTGCAAACCTGACAGGTGAGGTTTCTGGGTGCTGTTTGTGCTTCTCAGCGTCTGTGTTGGTCAGGGAGGTAGGGACTAGCAAGAGGCCAAAGCTGTCTCTGGGGATGAAGTCCTTTAGATTTCAAGAGAAAGGTGCCTACACCTCATTATGGTGCTGATGACACGTGCAGAACCTTCAGGGCCCTTCGGGTATGAGGTCATTCCATTCCCAGCCACATCTATGTGATATTAGTGTTGTTAGTGTCATCCCTTGGTGTCCATGGCGCTGGAACCTGCAAATACTACAGTCCTTACCTTACATGTTATAGAGCAGCATGTGACCTGTGAAGTCCTCCCATTGGCCTCCAGTCATCCCTGGTTGCCTTATAGCTAATGCAATGCCATCGTTGTACAACTAGACTTTAGACAGGATAAACATAGGTACAGGTCCATGCAGGGCCAACTTTAGAAATATTCAGATGTGGATCCGAAGGGCCAACCATCCTTTCACTTATGGAGTCCCAGAGAGACCAAGAAACTTGCCCAAGGACACACAGATAGTGGGCAGGGTAGTTGGGGCTCAAGCCTAGCACACTGCTGTGTTAAACCTATGCAAGCCCCTCATTCCTTTCAAATGTTTACAATGTTTATTTTCTAACTTATGCTAGGAGGAGATTCACATGCGGTTGTGAGCCGGCACAGGTACCCCATGTGCCCATCTGTCTCCCCAGTGATGACATCCTGAACAGCCCAGTCAGGATGCTGGCTATGAGGCTGTCCACCCCTCTTCTCAGGAAGAATATTAAAAATGCATGAATTGATTACAAACATTTAAAAATCAGATTTCACAAACAGAGTTTCTGACTTTCTCTTGAGATCAGGGCAGACAGATTATTGACAGTCTCTGTTAGGGGGAGGGGAATTGGAACAGAGAACAGAGGTCAGTCAGTCAGGTACAAAGCAATGCTGCCTAGGAGAAGGCCTTCTAGGACTGACAGATGGTGGGTTGCTGCTCGTGGGGCTATTTCTGCCCCCCCCCCACCTCCCTAACCAAACCTGCAGCCCTCTTCTGCCTGATGTGAGAAGAAGAGGCTTTAGGCACCAGAACCAGTGGGCAGAGAGAAGTGTGTGCAGCCTCTGGAATTGGGGCCCACAGTGCTCAGGTTCACAGAAGGGAGAACCGAGGCTGGTACTGCCAAGGGAGCCTCATTCCGTCTGATCCCAGCCTGCAACAGTACCTGTTACGAGGTGGTGGTGCTTGGCCACCTGAGCCTATAAGATCAGGGTCCTCGATTGAAGCTAGGAGACCTCCCTGTGGGAGGCACTGAGACTCCAGCAAGAGGCACTAAGGACCCATCTCCAACTCTGCCTAACACCATGCACAAGGGAACGAATGTGAAGTTTGCTTCCCTACCATCAGTTCCCAAGCAGATGTCAACAGGCAATCCCGACCCCACCTACCTGGAGCACATGCCCCACCCCACAACTGGGGTCTCAGTCTCCAAAACTGCCCCATTTTAGATGCTAGTCATGAGCAAGGCAATGACCTGTGCTTTGGTTGACTGGCTATGAACTGGGGTTCCTATGGCCTAAGATTGAAACTCAAGGGTAGATGGACTGCTCAGCCCCCAAGAAAGGAACCTGCTACAATTCAGTCCGAACCTGCTACAATCAGGGTAGCACGTTACATTATTCTCCAACTACCACTACAGATTCATATGTCAACTGGGCAGAAGGTGCTGTGGGCGAGGTGTGAGAGGTGCAGACACACACATACACACACACACACACACACACACTTCTTTGGACTCTGAGAATCTCTAGTGGCTTGATAGGGGCCCTTCCTTAGGGACTACCTGGGATTCCTTACACACCTTCCACCTGCTCTCCCTGGCTCCCGGAGTAGAAAGTTTCCTGGTAAACAAGTGACTTCTGGGGCTGTCCAGGAGCCCCAAAGCCGACTCTCTAGAGTACTGAGATCAAAAATAGCCTCGTCACCCTGGAATTCCACAAGATTTGTAAACTGGAAGTCAGAGAGCATTGGTAGCAAGAGTCCCCTAGTGTCCCAGCCTCAAGGGCTTCAGAAGCAATCTACTTTTCTCACACTGCTGTACCACACCTTGTTAACACCCACGCCACCCCGTTCTGTACACTGGACACTTAAGGGCAAGAGTCACTTCAATGATGTCTGCGTCCAAATGTGGGGTCCCAGGATCCAATCTGCACTTCACTCATGACCAGCTACAGTCGCCTTGCCTCTCTGACTTCATTTTCCTTGTCAGTTTAGTTAGACTTGAGCTCTGAGGACTACTGTAAGGGTCAGTCACGTTGTGTGCTGCTCAAACTAGCCAGTGGATCACTAAGGCTGGGTGTCATGACCTCTTTCTGCAGAGGGAGGAGTTGGTCACCACCCACCTGTGTACACAGGGACAGGGTAAAGGCCACAGGCTGACGAGGAGTGGTCACTTACCAGGACCACTGAGACTCAATGGTGGGCCCTTCCTGGCTAGAGGGAGGGGAGCGACACCCAGCATTGGCCTCTGGTTCAATGCCAGCATGATGAGAATGGCTTTCTGGTCGAGTTGTTAATGATTAGGGGATGCTGGGGGTGTGGAGAGCTGTCACCACACCAATCATCTGGTCCCATTGTGCTCAAATGTCAGGGAGGGGGTACAAGGGACTGGCTTCTGTAGAGCTAGATTCGATGTCACATGACTCCCTCATTATCAGGACACATATTCCAACATTGCCACCTGTGTGGCATCCTCTAAGACTGAGAAAACCTCAACCTCAGAGCCCACCAAGCACCCGAAACTCTGTCTAATTTGATAGGAGCTTCTCCTACCCTCCAAGGAGCTTCTCCTCCCAGTAACATTCAGGCAGCCTGCCTACCAGCCAGTGATCCAAATGACCTGCCTGCCCTTTGTGCTTTCTCTGCACCCAATGAGGGACCAGAGGAGGTGGCCCTGGGGTTGTCTGTCCCCACCTTGCTTGCTCCTGACAGCCCAGTCACTTCGTGCCGACCTCCAGCTCAGTCTCTGCAGCCATGTCCAGCCTCCAGGAACTGTGTTCTGGCTTGCCCCTACGACCCCTCCCTGAGAACCGGGGTCGCTGGGCTGGTGTGCCACACGCTCCAGTCAGGACACCTAACCTCAGCCTTGCAGAAGAGCAGGTGAGATTGCTACCCAGTCCCCCTGAGCTTGGGGCCCCTTGCTGTCTTTTAGATGGTCAGGGTGTCTGGGTACCCCTTCTGTCTACACCTTAGTTGCCCACCCCGTCCCCGCCATTTCCCAGAGAAGAGTGAGGGGATGTGTCAAGGACTGTCACCTGATATTCCTCAGGTGAAGGCACCCTGGAGTTACTTTAGGCTTGGAAATGGGCTCCCCACTTCCCAATGAAAACACAGGGGTTCAAGGTCACCCAAACAGTCTGTGGTGGTGCAGTTGCCACCTCTAGTGAGGAAGAGGAAGAGGCAGGGTGTGAAGTGGCCCTAGGTCAACAACTTCACATGAACCTTGCCCGGCTCATGTGAAACTGAGTGACTGGGTGACTTATGTCCTTTGCACCGTTTTTTCTTTGTCCCTTGCCCAAACCTCCCAGGGCCTGTGGTTCTCCATCAAGGACATAGCAGTCCTCTGGGAGGGCTGACAGTTCAGGGAGGGCCTCACCTGGTGGCTCTCTTTGCCCAAAGGATTGAGGCCCAAGAACTGTCCAAGCTGTCAGACTAAAACAAGTCCCTGAACCATGGCGGGCAGGGGGAGGGGGTACTTTTCTGAAAGACACAGAAGTATGAAGGCTGAGCGAGGAGCCCACCCTCGCCCTCACTCAGAGACTGCTGTCCTAGGGGAGACTACCCCTAAGCTTTCTCCAAGCTGCCCACAAGCAAGGAGTACGTGTAAGAGCTGCTGGGGTAGGACACTGATGGACAGGAGCTAGGAGTGAGAGCTGCAAACTGAGGGTCCTAGAAAATGGGGTGGTGCCAGCCAAGCTGGGGCTAGTGCTGGAGAAAGGAAAGACAAGAGTGGGGGGCTGCCTTTTTACTCACCCTGTCTAATTCTGCTGAGTTCACTTCTCTGTTGTGGTTAATGTTCCTCCCCCTTGGGCACCTCCCTGCACTGATGCTCAGCCACAAAAACTGGAAAGGTTCTGCCACCTGTGGGGCTCTGTTGAGATGCTTGTGGCTGGATGACAGTGACCAGCCTCCACCTTGATTTGTGGTGGCAGACAGGAGCAGAGAGACTGGCCCCTTCAGTTTCATTCTTGTATGTCCCCATGTGTTGGGGACTGTGGACCCCCAGACCCTGAATTCCCTGTAAACAACTTGTTTTCTATGTTTGCAGCTGCTCCGAGCAAAACAACTTGTTTTTCTGTTTGCAGCTGCTCTGAGCATGAGACAGGGGAATGGTTTCTGGTGGCTTGCAGCTGAAGAATCCCTAGAGCTAGGGCATGGCCATTGGTCAGGGAAGGCACTATATTAGCTGCTCTGGAACACAGTAAAGTTGGCATTCTTGGGGAAATCAAGGATGGCCCACGTCTCTGTCTCTGTGAGTTTCAATCTCCAGCCCCTATCCGAACTGTCCTGTAGTGCAGGTGGTATGCTACAGATGTAGTACCGTAGTACACATGGTACAGGCGCTACAGGACCATAGTACACTGTACTATACCCATGTGTTCAGAGGATGCAGCATCCTTAAAGGAAAGGTGACTTACAGATCCAGGGAGTTAGAATACGGAAAGGCTAAGTCATCCCTCTGGGATGGAGTCCCCAAACCAGTAACCACTTCTCTTTTATCTACTTGCTTTCAATGGTGTGTGTGTGTGTGTGTGTGTGTGTGTGTGTGTGTGTGTGTGCTTGCATGTGTGGATATGTGTGTTCTTTTATGTGCACAAGTATGCTCAGGTGTTCATAGTTCAAGTTCTTTCTTGTTTCCACTTTTATATGCTATTCCATTCTGTCATTGTTTGGGTAGACTGGGGGCTTCGCTCCCTGCTTTTCTTTGGCAGCTGTATATCTAAGTAAGGAGTGCTGCCTAGTAACTTTAGCCAGTGTACGCTCAGCACAGGCTTGCACAACCTTCACAGTGCATCTCACAGCATGAGCAGTTCTGGTAGAAGGACCTTCTTGTATACCGCCTCCTCTGTGCAGTTTCTTTCAGTGACCTTTTGTAACTGGAGGTTTTTCTCCCACCCTCCAGTTCCAGAATAACCACTCTGAGGCTTAATATTAATTACAAACTGTTTGAACTATTAGCTCAGGCTTATTATTAGCTAGCTCTTATGACTTCAATTAACCCATTTCTGTTATTCTATAATTTACCATGAATCTCATGGCTTGTTACCCCACATCTTGCTTCCCTGGCAGCTGCTGGTGTCTCCCTGACTCTGCCTGCTTTTTCCCTTTTATCTGTGTTTAGATTTCCCACCTAGCTATATTCTGTCCTGCCACAGGCCAAAGAAGCTTTATTCATCAACCAAAAAAAGCCAGACATAGTCACAGCATACAGAAGGGCATCCCATATCAATCTTTTGCCCCAAATCCTGCCTCATCCACTGCACTGTGCTGGCTGTTAAATGCAACAGCCAAGCCTTCACTATGGTTAATAGATATGCCTATCTATTAACACACTCTCCTGAGGGCCCTTTCCCATGGTGGATCTGCATACCTGTCTTTGCCAACACACCATCTGAGCTTGAGTGAGGGACTCCCTTGGGATGATCTCTAGGATCCAGCAACACCAGGATGTGCCCATTGAATCCATGGGCAAGAATATTTATTAAGAAGCCAACCCCATATCTTACAAGGGACCCAGGGGGGACTTTTTTGGCAGAAGTTATTATGGAAGCTCGGACAAGGTTTCTAGAATGGAAAGGAGGTCTATTTGGAGACAAGGGAAACAATGCGTGGAAAGGCGGAGATGGGCCTTCCCAAATGTGGAAGTTGGAGAAGACCTCATGCAAGCAGAGCTGAGAGCAGAGCTTGGAGAGTTGGGTGCAGCATGGCTGGAGAAGACCCAGAATGCCAAGGTCACTTGGTGTCACCAGATAGGCAGTGAAACCTGTGAAGGTTTTTGAGTAGGGGCATGGCTTGGTGCTTAACAAGACTCCTCCCATGACAAGATAGAATAAGCAGTTTTTAAGAGACCACAGGCAGCACAGGGCAGGGTGGAGGTCTATGAGTGTGACAGCCGACAGTTCTGTGATCTGGTGCTCACAGGTTCCATAGGTGAGCCCCAACATCATACTAAGTATGCCAGTTCATTAGTACTTAGGAGGTGGCCTTAACATCACTACACTTTACAAAGACAGTAAAGGAGGAAGCAGGGCACATAGGTGCTTCTGGGAAAATGATCCATGCATACAGCAATATCTCTAACAACACTGCATCCTCAAATCTGCATCACACCTCACTGACCCTCAGCTTGGTGCTCACATCTCTTCTGATACTAGATGGCCCTTGTCCTCTTACAAGAATCCTGAGTCTGCAGCCCCAGAGGAAGATGGGACCAAGAAAGGAAAGGTGAAGGTCTGCCTTCCTTCATTAAAGGGGCCAGCGGCTAACAAGGAAGTAAAGAAGATGTTCTCAGAGTGGCTCAACTCTCCACTCCTCTGAGTGGAGCAGAGGCAATCCAGATGCCTCAGGGCCCTTAACCCACCACCTCTCACCCCCTTCCTCCCCAGCTGGCTCTGAGGAATGCCCTGCGCTACTTCCCACCTGATGTTCAGAAACTATTGGCCCAGGAGTTTGCTCAGGAGCTACGACAGTTTGGACACATCTATATGTACCGGTTCTGCCCCAACATTGAGATGAGGTGAGCACTTGTGGGCTTGGCTTCAAATAAGCCTGTGCAGAAGTCAGAAGCCTCAGGGAATCCATGACTAAAGAGGAGGTCAGTCTGTCTGAGCTGGGATACCTACGGAGGTGGCACAGTTAGTTAACACCCCTGTGCAGAGAAAGTAGGTAGTGAGGTGTCTTTTCCAGAGGATGGGGTCCTTGTCAGATAGGTCTCTGGCCTGCACCCCGTCCTGCATTCAGTCCTGTTGGCTCTGGAGCACGAAGTCTCTCTGGGATACTGTGTCTTTTGCTCTTCAGGGAAGAGCTGGTGAAAGTGGGATGGAGAGAGGAGTGGCTGTCAATGACTTCAAGTCTGTCATGCTCTCTGCTGATGTTCTTGCACTGTGGCATGCACAGCATCATGGGAAGTCTTGTGAAGGGACAGAATGCTGGGCCTCACTGGACCGAAAACTCAGCAGCCCTGAAGCAGAGCTGAGAATCTGCATCTTGAATGCTGCAGCTGCTGTCATAGAGAACCATCGTTCTGAATGTGCCAGAACCCAGGCTTGCTCTAAATGGCCCAGGGAGTCTCGTGTCCCCCATGAGACAGGAGCCAGTGCCCTTCTCCACCTCTGCACCCTCTGCCGCCTGCCATGGACTTGCTGCCCAGGGGTGTCTGATGAGCGAACAAAAGAACAAATGACTGAATGCCCACAGGTTGAGGGCTCTGGAAAGCAGCCATAAGCTTTTTTGTAGTCAGATTCCTCCCAGGCTGGAAGTAGAGAGGGACAGTGACTGGAGGGGACTGGACTTCCTGCTCTGGGCATGCAGGAACTCAAGTCCCCTAGCGCCTGGTGACCCTGCTGCTCCCCTTGCCCTGTGTATCACCTGACTTCTCTCTCACCTTGTCAGCTCGGCCAGGGCAGCATCTTAGTGGGATGGAAGGCCTGGGGGGTCCCTTGTTTCCTGATGTGGGACTTCCCCTTGCAGGGCCTACCCAATCGATCAGTACCCATGCCGGACACGAGCAGCGGCAGCCATCATGCACATGATCATGAACAATCTGGACCCCGCTGTGGCCCAGGTAATGACAGGGGAACCGAAGGCCAGCATAGTCCAGAGAAACGTGCCCTGAGATCCTGAGGAATGCTAATATGCCTTTAATGCACTTACAAAGCTGGCACAAGGCAGTCCCTGGACCTTTCTCTGTAACCGTAGGGCAAAATCAAAAGCAGAAAACAAATATAAAATAACAATGTATTTATATAAATGCACCTATAATTTTACCTTTCTAATGGCCACCTGAAAACAAAAAGATTTAATAATAGTTTATGATAGTATAGCTTAACATTGTTAATGAGATCCCTCATGTTCTCCCTTTTACACGGAATCTTGACGTGGAGGATGTATGTCACTTGGTCAGCCATACTCACTAGCCCACATGGCTGGTAGATGCTATGGGCCTCTTCAGGCTTCTTGCCTTGCTGCTACGTCATTGTTCCTTTGAGTACAGCTGCAGGTAGGGGTCCTGCTCCTCTCTGTCCACAGCCGTATCTCAGATGATGCCACATCTTCTCCAGTTTCCACAGGAGCTGGTGACCTATGGAGGAAATGGGCAGGTGTTCAGCAACTGGGCTCAGGTACGGTGGCCTGGAAGGCACTGAGTGGTCCATGGCGCTACTTGATGTCTGATGCTTCAGCGCTGGCAATCACCTGGAGATGCTTCACTTTAAGAAGGGGTAGAATGGTGTTATGGGAGGTACCAGGAGGATCTAGGCCAACAAGGCCACTAGGATGGATCAGCTAAGACCTGTAGGAATCCCTGGGTCTGAGTGTGGGATATGGGGTCCATGCGGGTGACAGTTCACTTACAGAGTCCTTCATGTGCACTGTCCATCCAGTTCTGGCTGACCATGTCCTACTTGTCAAAGATGACTGAGGAACAGACTCTGGTCATGTACAGTGGACACCCACTGGGCCTCTTCCCCAGCAGCCCTGGTGCCCCACGATTGGTCATCACCAACGGGATGGTGAGTCTGAGGCAGCAGGCACGGTGCCTACCCAGAGCCGGGCTTGGGAAAAGGGATGCTGTGGCTGAGGAGGAGATCCAGGCGGCCCTGCACCACTCACACGTGGTCCCTTCCTTTCTTCTAGGTCATTCCCAACTACTCCTCCAGGACAGAGTATGAGAAGCTGTTTGCCCTGGGGGTGACCATGTAAGTCACAGTGTCAGCTTACAGCTATGCGGTCTGCTTTAGCTGCGTTTCTGAGAAGACAGCATGACTGTGTTAAGTTGATTTCAGGGAATGCTTACTACGCCAGGAAAAATCATTTCATTCTCACACCTCTGCACGCTGGTAGCTTTGTGTAAATGCTTACTGTTTTCTATAGACACATAACCAAAGAAATATGCAATTTTGGATTCCATTGTTTCAAAGATTTTATTATGAGTAATCCCAGACATACAGGAAATTGGCCCACAAATAAAAACATCGTACAGCTGGTTCAAGGAAGACACACAAACATTTGCCCAGTTCTGTACTCTAAGCAGCTCAGAGAATTTCTGTATGGTTAGAATAAGGTGATTTTACTAATGAGAAAGAAAAAGTGAAGCAATTTTCAGGGCATGCTGCCAAAATCCTGTGGTAAAAGTACAGCTTCTGAGGCCAGGCATAGTGGCACATGCCTTCAATCCCAGCCTTCACAAAGGCAAAAGGCAGATGGATCTCTGTGAGTTCAAGGCCAGCCTCATCTACAATAACAAGTTCCAGGACAGCCAGAGCTACATAATAGAGAGATGCTATGTCTAAAAAAAGCAATCCAAAAAAGTACAACTTCTTGCTATAGATAGCATGTCTGTCTATCTGCCCCTTGATCCACCCATCCATCCATTCAGCTTGGCTTTGGATGAACTCAAAAGTCCATTGCAGATATGGCTGACTGGGATTTGATCTTTGTTTTGGGTCTCTTTCTTTTTCTTTTTAAAGTTATATCTACATGTACAGTCAACCGGCTGCTAATTGGAAACGCTTGTAATCAAATTCCACATTAACCGGACGCAGGCATTTCTTGCTGTTGTCCCCTGAATAACAAGTGTGGTTACCAACACTTGTATGACGTGAGCTATACAGGTTCTGTGCAGATAGATGTGGGTTGTTTGACACACAGGATTTAAGTGTCAGAGGACTTAGGAGTCTGCTGGGGGGTGTCTTGGAGCCTGCCCCTCAAAAGGATTCTGACGGACGATTCTCCCACAAGACACACTCATCCCTGTGCCCTGTGGAATGTGCTCTGACAAACTATGCAGCGATGTGACTCACCAGGTACAGGACCCTGTCACCAACCTGAAGAGTTTCCTGGACCCTGACAGGGGACGAAAGCTTTTGGTGTGTTGTAAAGCTAACCCAGGCTCTGCATCTAAAGGTTCCATCAAATGTCACAGGAGGAATTGCTCTGAGTAAGGAAAGCCTGTCCCACATGGGCCCCAGGGGACCGTGTTTCCTGTATCTCCAAACATCCTTCATGCCCATAGACTCTGGGCTAGGGGTCAAGACCATCGCAGTAGTCTCTGTACTTTGCCTTTTCCCGTTGACAATACAGCATGGAGTCTGTTTGTGGAGCACAGACTTGGCAATTCACTCTCTTCTGTGGTAGTCAGAGGCACCGTGACCCTTAATGCAAGGCTTTCAGACTTTAGCACAGCACAGAGGGTGCTCTGATATCCACATATTTGTAGACCTCTGGGATCATCACTCAGGGAAACACCACATAAAATGAAATCTGCAGAATTCAGAATGGGGAGCCAATGACTTAGCCTCCAGGTGACAATCCATAGTGTAACCACAGCACAGCACAGCCCACCACCACCATCACCACCACCAGTGTACCCTGGATTTACCAATCTCCCGAAACAGACCCCTTTAGAAGAGGAAAAACAGGGCCTCAGAAAACAAATCACTCTGCAGCTGGCTATAACCCGCCTCTGAGTCTTGCTCATGTTATTGGCCTGGAAACATTTTCTGCTCCAGAGGAAGCAGCCTCCGTTCAGAGGGCTGAGGGAGCACGTCCTGGCCCACCATTCCCTCACCATGTCCTTGGAATTGGCCCCACCGTTCTATTTCATAGGTGGGGACTAAAGTCCAAAATGGCGGAGCTACAAATGTCAGAGCTTGTCTGCCGGTGGCGCTGAGGGATTGCTACAGAGAGATGTGCGGACACTGACTGCAAGAGAATGGAAATCAGGCGGGGTGGCGCATGCCTATCACACCATGCCCTTGGGAGACTGACGCAGGGGGATCCTAAGGCCTAGCTGGGATACAGTGTTCAAAGATAGCCTGGGCTAGTTGTTTTTTTTTTTTTTTTTCTCACTGATGAAAAAAGTATGTTTTTCAAAGAAAAGCTGGGGTATAGCTCAGGGGTAGAGCTCTTGCCTAGCATGCCTGAGGCCCTGGGTTCAATTCTCAGTACAGAGCAAAGGTGGGAAGTGCAGCAGAAATGGGACAGGTTACTGTGTAAGGAGACTGAGACCTGGAGGCCAAAAGCTTCCTGCCATGAGAGTGGCACAGGTAGGCATGCAGGCAGATCCATGTGCTTCCCATGGGGAAGGATGGGGGAGCAGGCTCAGGCTGTTGGTTGAAGTGTTGGCAGAGGGGACATTCATAGGTCCTGTCACAGTGGACTGTGTAAGACTATCAAATGACAGGAACGATCTGCAGGTTGGGATATTCACATAATGCCAAAGCTCCTTAGAGAGCTGACCCCAGGGGGCTCATAGCGAGTTTCACCATCTTTAGATGACGTCTTTTTTTTCCAACATGTTCTTCTTGTGTTTGTGAAACTTATGCAGTCTTTTGAGAGAAGGGACAAGACGTCCTTTTTGTTTGCTTATCTTTTTGAGACAGTGTCTTGCTAGAAGCAAGAATTCATGATCTTTCTGCCTCAGACTTCTGAGTGCTGAGACTACAGGTGTGTACCATGCTTCCATACCTCCGTTTTTAGAAGAAAAAGCAAAGGTTCTGGATGGTCAGATGTATTGTGTGGTTGTGTGGTCGACCAGATATTCATTCATAGACTTGTGACAATGCAGCCTCCAATCACAGGAGAGAAGGGACTGGAGAAAGCCACTGACAGGCAGGAATCTAATAGGTCCAGGTCCTAATGAACTTGGCATTGAAAAAGAAGCAACAGAGAGACCTTGAGACCTAGTCTTCAGCAAAGAGTGCAACTAAGCTAGCAGCAAATGCTACTGTTCCCTTACACTGCCCAAAACAACATGCGCTAATTATCCAGCAATGATAATGGCCACACTCAGGCAGTACTGGTGATATCACTGGAAATTCAATGGCATATATTAATATTAGAAATATCTGTGTCTGATGACCTCACAGCCTTCTGGCCTGCTTGCTGCCCTGTGGACACAGCCCACGGGTGAAGGGAGGTCACAGGAGGTCATACCACTATAACTATTCATGCATTGACGTAAAAAATCAGAGCTGACAGGCTTCGCAGAAGGGCGGAGAGAACCATGTCTCTGAATGCCATCTGCTGTGAAGCCATGACCAGTAATGCCTGTGCTGACGTGGAAAGAACCCAAGGGCAGGCTGGGGAGGACAAGGTGCTAAAGCAACCCTTTCGGAATGGCGCCCAGACTCACTCAAACAAGAACCCAACAGCAGACCTCTCTCAGCATGCCAGCTGTGGATCTGGTGTGTAAGCGTAAGGATTCTCACGGGCATGTGTTCACTGCTATGACCTTGCCATGTGTCCAGTGCTAAGATTAAGCTCCCATTTGAAGATGCCTCACAGTTAAGCCTACTGGATATCACCCGAATGGAATCTTGCAGAACATGCTTTCCCATGTCCAACACCTTCACTGGGTCACGTGTCCCAGGGACACATCATATCCTCCTTTCTCATCCAGTTCTTACATCACAGTTCATTGTCTCCCCCCTCCACGTGTGGGCATTTCAGTGGTGTCAGATACTGGCCACTGCTGATAAATTTGCTGTGAATGTCTTTGTGAGTGAGTAAGTACTAGCGTGTAGTACGGGCCTGCTGGGCCATGCTCAGTCTTGCTCTGCCTAGCCCAATCATCCCCTTGCTGGTTTTTTAAAGTTAATTGTATGACAGATTTTAGAGGAATAAAACATGGCTGGAAAATACCGGTAGGTAGGAGGGTACAGGGGACTCTAGCTTATTATATCCCTACCTTTTCATTTTTACTTTAACTTTTTAAATATTTTGGTTAGAACACAGAGAAATGGGTTTCACTGTGACATTTTTATACATGTATGCCATTTTAGTGATTTTCTTAAGTTTTGTTTTTATTTTACATGTGTGAACGTTTGTCTGTGTGTATGTCTGTGCGCCATGTGAATGCAATGCCCATGGAGGCAAGAAGAGGGTGTTCAGTCCCCTGGAACTGGAACTTTGTACACTGTGAGCTGCTATGTGGGTGCTGGGAACCAAACCCGGGTCCTCTGCAAGAACAACCAGTGTTCCTAACCACTGAGCTTTCTCTCCTATTTTAGATAGTTCTTACTCGTCTTCCTGACTATTCCCGGATGTCTCTCGCTCTTATTGGTCCCCTTTATTCCCTACTCAGTCCCCAACCTGCTTTCGTGACACAGGCATTCTTGTTTCTTCCCTTTCAGATCTCCTTCCCCTCATAGTCTTCTTTCTACTTTTCAACACACACACACACACACACTCACACACACACACACACACACTACATATAAGAGAGAATATGGGATGTTTGTCTTCCTGACTGACTCTGGCTTATTCTGGTTAACATAATGATCTCTAGTTCTTCCACTTATTATAACACAGGAGAACCTTTGAGGTTGAGTCTAAAGTTCCTAAGCGCTGCCCTTTTCTTCCCTGCTCAGGTACGGCCAGATGACAGCGGGCAGCTACTGCTACATTGGTCCCCAGGGAATCGTCCATGGCACTGTGGTGAGAGATGGGCACACATGAGTGGCGGGTCCCTGCAGTAGGATCTGCCAGGCGGGGACAATAAGCACCCTGCCTCCCCTGCCTACAGCTCACTGTGCTGAATGCTGGTCGGCGGTACCTGGGCCTCGAGGACTTGGCTGGGAAGGTCTTCGTCACCTCCGGGCTCGGTGGGATGAGTGGGGCTCAAGCCAAGGCTGCAGCCATCGTTGGATGCATTGGGGTGATAGCAGAGGTAAGCTGGGGAGCTTCTGCCTGTCCCTCAGAACTCCTGACTCGTTCATTCATCCTCCCTCTCCCTTTCCCTCTATCTCTTCCTTCTCTGCCATCCACACCTTTCCTCTCTTCCCACACTCCACTCCCTTCTTGATTTCTCTCACCAAACCCCATCACCTCCTCCACAAAGCCTTATGCTACCTCCCTGGTCAGGTCCCTATGGCAACAGATGGCTTCTGCTTGCACAATGCCCACAACCCTCCATTTTCTATGCCCACTAACTTCCAACCCATGAAGCTTTAACGGTGTGTGTCCAACCATTGTTTCCGGTGTCCCTTCTAGATGAAGAACCTAGATGACAGAATAAATATTGTGAATTAAATTAGTATAAAGCGCCCCTCCCCCAGCTTTAGCAGCTAGCACTGGATGGAGGAGGCAGACAAGCTGCTCCTTCACAGAGGTGTGCACAGGGGGCTTGTGGCTCTCACATCTGTTTGGAAGATGCCAAGGTCAAGGAGGGAAGCAGGGAGCAGCAGAAGGGAGGAACTTTGAGCTAAGTCTTAGGGACACACCATTTCGGCTTAGTTGACACTACCTGTGTTGTGCTGGTCTGAGCTTTGCTAGGACTGTGTTGGGCTGCGGGTAACAGGGCAACTGTAGCAGCTTACAGAGTGACAGTTACTTTTCTCATGTTACTGACAATGTTGGTATTGGTTCAGCAGCTCAATGATATCAGTGCTAGCTCCTCTAGATTCTCCTGCGCTTCTCTCGTGGAGATAAAAATCTCCGCACTAGCCAGTCTGACCATCCACATTCAAAACAGAGAGAAATGAGAAGAGCTATGTCCACTGTAGCTGTCTATCTTAGCAGGAAAGTCGTGTCTCACGGAAGCCCCTTCTCCTTTTCCCATTGGCTGTAGTGACAGCTCTGAGTCTGCATCATGAAAGTGGGATGGGGTGCATGGGGTGCTCTTGAGGTTGTTCAGGGGAGATGTAATGGGTGGCCTATATGTATATTGTGACCTCAGGTTGACAAAGCTGCTCTTGTAAAACGCCACCAGCAAGGCTGGCTGATGGAGGTGACTGACAGCTTGGACCATTGCATTGTGAGACTCAGGTACAGTTGGCTGTGTGGGACTCAGAGCACTTGAACCTGGGCATTGGAAGTGGGGAAGAAAGTATGGCTAGGGCCGTTCTGGCCTGGTGTCTGGCCACAGGTGCCATCTAGAGGTTCCACTGTGAAGCATCATGGGAGAGGTCTCTGGAGAGACCCTTTCCCAGGGATTATTGCAGCTGGCTTGTGGGCAGCCATGGGGCTCTGAACTTGAGACTCTCTCACACTTCCCTCCCTAGTACTGGAATTGCAGATGTGTGTTACCATGCCTGACTTAATTATATTCATCCTCTTTTCTATTTCTATTTCTCCAAATAATTTTGTAATCATCATTAGTAAATCCTACCACTTCCATGCCCCACCCCATAAGTGAGTTCTATGAAGAGCCGGTTAGGGTTGAGATACCTGTTTCCTAGTAACCACTGCAGCTCAGCGCAACCAACTGGGACATTCCAGCCTGTGCTTTTCCTTTTCTTGTATCATGGGATATGAGAGGACATACCTCACCCTAGCACATGCCTCCAGGTCCACACTCATTTAGGTCCAAGCTCACATAGGCCCATACAGACCCACATGTACACAGACTCATACTCATACATAGGCCCACAATTACACACAGGCCCACACTTAAATGCAGGCTCACACTCACACACATGTGCATAGTCAACATGGGCCCGTAATCACAGAGGCTCACACTCATGCACAGGTCTCCAGTCACACACAGCTCCACACACTCACACACACTCACAGTCCCACTCTCTCACACAAGGCCACGTTCACACGCAGGCCCTAGGTGGCCTCCTATGTCTGCCACATTTGGCCGGCATTGAACTTCCTGTATGGAGGCAGAGCAGCTCCATCCAGGGCAGCTGAGCACAGGTTTGGGTTGTCTGTTCTGCTCTTTTGTCCTTCTAGGGAAGCAAGGAAAAAGAAGGAGGTGCTCAGCCTTGGATACCACGGCAACGTGGTGGATCTTTGGTAAGCGGTACCTTGGGGATGCTACTAAGTGTTTCCAAGCCACAAGCTCTGAACCTCAGCTCTGTCCTTCCTGGGAAGGCCATCATCCTTATCCAGACCCTCATAGGCTTTCCGCCTGTGCACTTTGCAAAGGAGAAAGAAGACACTCTCTGCAGGGTGTGTGGGTGGAGATGTGGGCTGCAGTTTCTGCTGGCTGGCCCTCCTCCAACCCATGCTTGCAGGCCCTGCTCTGACCACCCCACCGCTTCCCCAGGGAGCGCCTGGTCCATGAACTGGACACCACAGGGGAGCTCTTGGTGGATCTGGGGTCAGACCAGACGTCCTGTCACAACCCATTCAATGGCGGCTACTACCCTGTGCAGCTCAGCTTCTCAGAGGCCCAGAGCCTCATGTCCTCCAACCCAGCTGCCTTCAAGCACCTGGTGCAGGAAAGGTGGGTGACAGGAAGGAGTGCTCAGGGTGGGACAGCAGAGCCTAAAGGATCCTAACCTCTGAGCCTTGGCTTCCTTCTTTCAGGGGGGATCGTGGGCACGTTACTTTTGGGGATGATGGGACAAACTGAATTGATATTTGTCAGATTCCTAGGGCAGCTTACACTGGGTACACACTGGGATACCCACAGTACCTTTGTCTGGCACATTGGACCCAGGGTTCCAATGAAGAATGCTGGTTTGGGGGGACACTACAAAACAGGGGGTGTTGAGGGGTTTGGGGTTTTGACTAGACACGGGAATCAGTGGCACTGGGAGCAGTCACAGTGAACTAGGGGAGGCTGGTTCGCACGGAGACCTTCTGGCACTGGGCTTAGAAGGCCTTGGGAAGCTTGATGGGGTGGGGCTGCGGAACTGAAGGACAGCTGGGGGCTAATCACCTGTTTGTTACAGCCTGAGGAGGCATGTCTCGGCCATCAACAGGTTGGCCCAGGAGAAGTTCTTCTTTTGGGACTATGGTAACGCCTTTCTCTTGGAGGCTCAGAGAGCAGGTAGGCAGAGGGGAAGCTGGACAAGTGGTGTCTGGGGCCTATGTGAGCATACCTGTGTGCGCATACCTATGTGAGCATACCTGGGTGAGCGTACCTGTGTGTGCGTACCTGTGTGCGCATACCTGTGTGCGCCATACCTGGGTGAGCATACCTGTGTGTGCGTACCTGTGTGAGCATACATACCTGTGTGAGCATACCTGTGTGAGCAAACCTGTGTGAGCATACCTGTGTGTGCATACCTGTGTGAGAAAACCTGTGTGAGCATACATACCTGTGTTAGCATACCTGTGTGAGCAAACCTGTGTGAGCACCCCTGTGTGAGCATACCTGTATGAGCATACCTGAGTGAGCATACCTGTGTGATCATGCCTGGGTGAGCATACCTGGGTGAGCATACCTGGATGAGCATACCTGGGTAAACTTTTTTCTCCCTGTTTCATACCCATAGCTCAGCCACATGATCATCCTTCTTGAAGCTGGTCCTGCCAGACAGCCAGGCTTCTCTGGGCTTCAACTCCTCCTTACATTTTAAAAATATAAAAAACCCAGAGTCCACAAGAAATTCTCTCCTTCCAAGCCTTTTCTCATAGCCATTTGCAGGGCCACTTGTAGACCTAGTGGGACAGGCTCTTCTGGGTGGTAGCTCTGGGGCCGACACTGAGTCTGTGGGCCAATACATCCATACCCTACACCTAGACCACACGGATGTCAGTATACCATCCAGGGCTGCACTCTGCTTGTCGCTTCTTACTTTGCCTAAGGAAAAATCTTGAGACTCTGTTCCCAGACTCTCCCAGGTCCCCTTATTTTAGTCACTGTCTGTGTGGTCATGGGTGCTCACACAGATGGGTGACTCTACAGGAGCAGATGTCCAGAAGAAAGGAGCCAACAAGACAGAGTTCCGCTACCCCTCCTATGTCCAGCACATTATGGGGTGAGTGATGGAGGTTCTGTTTTGGGGTGTCTAGTACCTTTTCTGCTCCTCTCCGGACTTAGGACTTGGCCTTTCCAGCTAGACGGGCCTCCAACACTGATCACCACAGGGCTGTGCTGAGACCTCACCCAACTGGGAAGTAACCAAACAGTGATCACAGTATTTCCACATGACACACAAGTGCAGAGTGGGTTTCGGCAGAGCCTCAGTGAGAGGACAGGGAACCGAAGGGCCTGACAGCCACGGTCACTCCCTGTTCACACCACCCTGCCATGTATCCACTCATTTTCCTAAGTTATGTGGCCAGGAAGCCAGGACGATGATTCAGTCCTGAAGACCAAGACCCCCAGTGGCTTGAAGGTCTTGCGCCATCTGGTTGTTCAAGGCAGGTCTGAGAAGGGCCAGCAGCCCAAGAGAAATAGGGAAGTAAGGGACCCAGCAGGAAGCAGGGCCAAGGTAGACCAATCAAGGAGGGTGGACTTTTAGACTCACAGGTCCTGTGTGCACAGAGAGAGCCAGAGAAGAATGTAAGACTTCTCAGGATGGAGTCCAGAGAGGCAGAAGTTGTCTTCTGAGCTATACTACTGTTGGTGGAAGCAGAACCAAGGGTGGGCTAGGACACTGGGGTCCAGAGTGCTGGGTTTTCCTCAGAGAAGAGAAGCAGGAAAGAGATAGCAGGGATGTACTCAGCCGTGCCTGACAAGTATGGAGTTAGTATGGCCCGAGGTTATAGCATCCCTCTTCCCCACTTCAACTGCCACAGAAGCTGAGTCACCACGGAAGGCCAGGCCGGGTCAACACATTCACCCACTTTTCTCAACTACTTACTTTAGATGATTGGTCTTCGTGTAGTCTTTCTAAGAGCAGTTCGAGAAAACGTCTGTTTGTCTCTGTTCCATTTCCCGGCTCCAGTTGCTGGAGAAGTGAAGTGGTACAAGTTAAGAGATGGAAGCAGAGTCCAAGGAGGAGGCAGAGGAGCAAGGATGTCCTCATTGCTAAGACTTATTCCTTAGAAGCCAATTGTTTTGAGTTCATTCTGGTTGCTGCCCATCTCCCCTAGGCATGCCTACACACCGCTCCCTAGCTCAGCAAGAAGGTGCAGGCAGCCCAAGAGGTTGTGGCTAAGGAGACATTTGTCATTGCAGGGACATATTCTCCCAGGGCTTTGGGCCCTTCCGCTGGGTATGCACATCAGGGGACCCCCAGGACCTGGCTGTCACTGATCATCTGGCCACATCTGTGCTGGAGAAAGCCATTGCCGACGGAGGTGATACTTCTGGGTGGATGGTACTCAAGAGTGGGTGGTCTCCCAAATTCCCTGCTTCTGTAGGACAACTGGTGGCTAGTTTCATGTTCTACATAAATCTCAGGACCACAGGTTACTGCACAAGGGGACCTCAAGCACTTTCAGACTTTCTTCTCTCAAAGATGTTCAGAGCATGAAGCCCATCCATGTATCGGGCTCTGCCCCTCCCCCCAGCCCTGTGCTCACCTCTGCCTCTGCCTCTGCTGGTTGCAAGGCACAAGGAACTTTAAGTCAGTCAGCTGTCTGTCACTGTGACAAACACCTGAGTGAGACAACCTCCTTAAATTTGGGAGGTTTTCTTTTGGTTCTTGGCTTCAAAGACTTCAATGGTGGTCAGATGGTACCATTATTTTGGAGTGGAACACCCCGGGAGCCAAAGGGAAAAATAACGCCAACTTCTTCTCTAAGGCTACACCCCCAATGATCTCACTTCTTCCCTTTTCTTTAAGGTCCCATCATCCTCCAATGGTGCCACAGGCTGGCAACTGGACCCACAATCCCTGGGGTTTGCCGGATATTGATAACTTGTTGGCCTCTCTGACCCAGCTGCTCTCCTGAAGGCCCCGTGCTCCATGCATGGGGGAGGGAAGCATTTGAGCACTGGCCTTGTTTGATGCATTTCAGGAGCACTTCTCATTCACTTCAGCTGCCTTTTGTGAGCATGTCACCCCCATGCCAGGGCCTGTTGTCATCCACCTAAAGCTCAACTTCTCTGAGCACTGGACCCCTGAGCTCATCTTGTTCTGCCTCCTGGCTAGGTGGCTGTGGTCTTCCTGTGTCTGCATGTTTCTGCTGCTTCCTTGAAGCACATTGTCCTTTCTAAGGTACTTGACATTGTCGGTCAAGTGCAAAGAGGAGGCCAGACCAAGCCAAAGGAAGTAGCTAGGGTTTTATATTGGGAAATCTGGCCCATTGCCTTCCCAGCTTCTCTAGCTCAAAACAGCCGCCTGGGCCTAAGCAGACACAATTAGGTGTCAGCTGGGTGTCTACCACCCAGTGCTCTACAGAGAAGCTGGGTGCTATCACACTTCCAAATGTGATGGCTAAGAATCCCCAGCACAGCCAGCATCCAGCTACAATGTGACCTGCCCTTGCCAAGCAGAAACACTCCAGGAGCTTCTGCCAGGCAGAGCAGACAGATGCTAAGGTCCTCCAAGGCACAGAGCACAGCACAGGACCATAGAGTAACAAGCAGGGATGAGTTCAAGTGCGCCTTCACCCCGGACATAGTTTTCAAAGTGGGAGTTTATTTTAGTAAGATACCGATGTTCTCTGTGCTCACCTCTCACATCACCAGTCTGTTCTCATGAGCTGCTCAGACCTGTTGTCGCCTCCTCCTGGAGTAGGCCAAGGATTCCCACTTCCGGGGCTTTGTGCTGGATGTTCCCTCTGGAATTCTGTTCCACAGAGCTTCTCAGCATTGAGGACTCTGACCTTCTCTTTCTTAAGGAACCTTTATCCCCTAATGCATCAATCACCCCAGTAACCAGTGTCCCCCTAATGAATCACCCCAATAACCAGCATCCCCCTAAAGCATCGCCCCAATAACCAGCTCCTTACACTCTTCTTCACAGCCAACTGGCATTCTTGTCCCTGTGCCTGGCTCAGTGGCTGGTACACAATTGGTCCTCAATAGCTGTTCTTTGAGAATGAATGCATGAGCAATGGGCTGCACAGGCCCGTAGGTTAGTTCATGTTATCACTGCACTGGTTCCCAGATGCAGAACGGTTAGTGTAGGGGGGGATCACCCAAGGTCTCCAGGTGCCTGTGGCACACATCCAGCAGAAAAGAGAGCTGGGAACCCTGAGCAGCGGCTTCCAGGGCTTAAGATATCCCTCCCCTTTCTCCCTGCAGTGAAGGCATCCGTTAAGCTACAGTATATGGATAACATCCGCTGGATCCGGGAGGCTGCCAAGCACCAGCTGGTAAGAGCTTGGCTTGGGGGTAAGATGGGTACTGCAGAGTCATGAAGGAGGCTGAGCTGTCAAGAAACTGACCTGAAGCAGGATATAGTCACAGAGGTCTCAGCACAGTCGCAACACCCATCTTGAATGCCCTGAGAAGGTGCAGGCCCTGCATCAATGTTACTGCTGACAGCAGCAGTGGCAGCCACCTTATCCAGGAAAGAGCCTGTAAAAGGCTGTCTGGATAGCAACATGGAGAAACTGGAAACCTTAGACAATGTTGGTAGGAGTATAAAGCAATGTAATCTAGTTATTCCATGCTGGTTGTAGACACTGACAGGATTGGAATGGATTTCAGGGTGCTATAGATACTGAAACTAAAATGCCAAGGCAATCCAAAGGACTCTTGGCAGACAAATGGATCAACAAAATGTCTCTCCGCACAAAGCAACCTGTAAAGACATTCTGCCAGTCACTGACACCTGAGTAAAACTTAAGGATATGATGTTAAGAGAAATAAACCTGTCACAGAAGGACAAACCCTTGCAAGATGCCACCCACATGCAGCCCCTAGAGTAGAAAAGCCACAGGCAGGGAAGTGGCAGGGTATGTCCCAGGGCTGGGGAGAGTTGTGCGGAGTCACTGTTTCATGAGGACAGAGTTTTGGCTTGGAGCTGGATGGTGGGGCCAGCAGCACAGCACTGTGAGGTGGTTCATGCCACCAAGCAGCTTGCTAAACATTATTAAGGCAGTCAAATTTATGTTATATGCATATCTTAGCTAGGGTTCCTATTGTTGTCATGAAACACAGCCTGGAGGCAAGAGTTGATGTAGAGGCCATGGAGGGGTACTGCTTATTGGCTTACTCATCATTGCTTGTTTAGCCTGCTTTCTCATAGAGCTCAGGACCCACCAGCCCAGAGATAGCACCACCCACAATGGGCTGGGCCCTTCCCCATCAATCACTAAGAAAATGCCCTACTTCTGGATCTTATGAAGGCATTTTCTCAGTTGAACCTCGCCCTTTTCAGATAGTTCTAGCTTGTGTCAAGTTGAAACAAAACTAGCCAGGACAGTGTATTTTACTGATTTTTTTTTTTAATGGAGAGGATCAGAAGGGTGACTTGGGGCTCTAAAGCAGTTAACAAGGTCATCCTTCATCCAGTCACTTCACAAACAGTCTCTGGAGTTCTTGCGGGAAGTGAGAGCTCAGGCACCTGAGCTGGTTCTGTGGCACTCCCAAATAAATGCCCTGGGTGAGTGGCTCAACCTCCATCTATGACATGGAGGCAGTGGTGCTGGCTTGCGGTGGGCCTCTGTGATCCTCGCACCACACACACACACAGCTCTGTCAGGTCCAGAACTGAGCACAAAAGTGAAGGACATCACCTGTAGGAGAACGGATGGTTGATCAAAATGGTGTCTAATGACAGAAAACAGCCAGCAGGCCCAGGTTAGAGATGATGGGAGGACTGTGGAAATTAAATGAAGAAGAAACATTTGGTCCACACATGACTTTGCTCACCAGCAGGTTTCTGGCCAGAGGTCTCAGGGCCAGAAGGAAACTGTCCATCCCATGCTAGGGCTATATTTTGCATGTGTGTCTCCATGAAACCCCCAAGTGCCACCCTTGATCTCTATGACCCAGGTCCAAGCCAGGGAGCCTGGGGCTGGGGACAGAGTAGAGGGAGTGCTGCAGACAGAATACACAAGCCATCCAGAGAGGTGGGAGGAGGAGAGGCAGAGCTGGCAGCAGGGATGCTGCTGTCTGGGGCTGCTACGAGGGGTAGATTCAAAGTCAGCTGCACATGTCACAGGCCAGCAAGCAGAACGCAATGTCCACCTTTGATGGAAGTGATCTTTCTCTTGAAAGCTGGCAATTCTTTTTATCTATGATGTTCTTGATAAACTTGGCAGTTGTGTTCACTGTCCTCAGTGCTGTGACCAAATACCTGACCAGAAGCCACTGGAGGGACAACATTTATTATGGTTCATTGTTTCACAGCCGGGAAGCTATAGAGACAGGAATTCGAGGCAGCTGGCCACACTGTATCCACTGCCAGAAGGCAGAGGAAGATCGCTCAGTTTGCTTCCTGCTTTTTGTAGTCAAGAAGATGGTGCTGCTCACCTTAGAAGTCTTCCTTCCTCAGTTAGCCTTTCCTAAACTCCTCCTAGCGTGCTACCGATGTGTTTCCACGGTCATTATAAATTCAGTCAGATTCACAATGAAGATTAACCACCACAAGCCATTTTATACCAGTTCTTCCTTATTTCCCCCAAGAAATCTGAACACCTCACAGCACGGATTCACACTTGCAGGTTAAAACAAAACAAACAAACAAAAACCCTGAAGGCATCTGTAGTAACTAAAGCCATTTACATTTGCTAGACCCCGAGAAGTTACGGACCCCACTGCTGGGGCAACTCTGAACTCAGTTAAGACTTTAGTGTCCACGTTGCCTATCCTTGCCACCTTTTGCAGTTTTGGCCAGATCCCCAGGTAGGAGGGGAAAACATGCAGCACTTTCTTTAGAGACACTGTGGATTTACAGCCAGACACTACCAACATTTGGGGAGGAGGCATTTTTTTAAATTGCAGCAAGACATATATAAATATGCATAAATCTTATGATCCTCAAACTTTTTTTCAGGGTACAGCCCATTTAGGAATGTCCTGCTGCCCTTGCCATCCATTTCCAGAACTTTCTCATCTTTCACCTGAAACTCTGTTTCTAGTAAACACTAACCTCTCTCCCCAGCCCTAGGAGGCCCCCTTAAGAGCAGACAGGGCAGTACTTGTCTATCCCGATAGGCAGGTTCCAGCTGGCATGTTTCAAGGGCTTTCTATGCAGTTTGAGTGAGAATCCTCTGTCTTCCCAAGACTACAATGTTACAGTTTTCCCTCGATATCTGAAGTGGGGGGGGGGTTGGTTTCCAGATACTGATGGATACCACAGCCCACTCAGATCCTTAGTACACACGACCTTGTGTTGGCCCAGAACCTACCCAGGCCCTCCACATGCCTTACTTCTGGATGAATTGTTCGATCTAAGACAAGGTAGAAGCAATGCAAACATTAAATATTGAGTCACTTAGGAAATATCCACAAGAAAAAAGCTCATGCACATTCAATATCAGTGGGATGTTTTTTCCTGAATATCCTTTTCTCTTTCGTATGTTTATGTGTGGCATGCATGTGTGTATATGTGTGTTTGCATGTATGGGAACATGTGTGTGCTGATTCATGTGCGTGTATGTCTGTGTTTGAAGCCAGAGGTTGACACTGAGTGTCGTCCTTGACTACTCTCCACTTATTTACTGAGGCAGGGACTCTTGCTGAACCTAGAACTTTCTGTCTAGCTAGCTAGGCTGCTCCAGGGATTCCATCTCAGCCTATCGAATACTGATGTGAAAGAGGCTCAAAGGGGCAGGGTCCACAATAGGAATCCTGCATGGTATGCATGGAGTCAGTCTCTGGGCGCCTTTGGGAATGGACCATAAGGAAAAGGACATAGAAGAGAATGAGGTGGCCCCGACCTCAAGAAAAGTCAATGTGTGGGCATGCATTGCCCACCAATGTGGTATATAATGGGCTTTATGAGAGGTGCGCAAGAGTCCCATACTTTAGCGTTTCCATGCATTTCAGGGTCCTCTGAGCTCTCCCTAGAAGGGCCAGCAGGCTGAAGTTGGTCAGGTAACAGGGCTATAGTATCACTCACATCTTCCCATACCACTAGCTGGAATGCTTGCTTTTGGCTGGGGCCTTTCTCATTATCTCCTCTACAGGTGGTGGGCTCCCAGGCAAGGATCCTGTACTCAGACCAGAAAGGACGTGTGGCCATTGCTGTGGCCATCAACCAGGCCATCGCCAATGGGAAGATCAAGGTGAGGGAGATAGCCTGTGGTGCTTCAAGAGGCTTCACAGACACCTTTTCACCCAGGCTCTGCTTGGGGGCTTACCAACTCGGATCTCCTGCTCACCCTCAAATCTGCCCTCCCCACCTCTTCAACCTTCTGAGAAAGCTGCTTCCACCAGCACCCTGACCTAGTAGCAGGGAGCTTTTGCCCTCCCCTGGCTGAGTTCCCTGAAGGCCTTGGACTTGGTGAAGCAGATAAGCAGAGGGGCCTAGATAAGAGCTGCCCTGAGAACCAGTTCCTGCTTGAGAGGCAAGGAGAGCTTGGAGGGCCTAACATCCCCCCAGAACCCCAACCCTGATCATATGTCATTGTGACAAGGGAACTAGAGAAAAAGAGTGAGCAGCCTTGTTCAAACACAAGTCCGACAGTGTTTCTTTTGCTGTGACCTAGGCAAGTCAGGCTACTCTGACCCAGAGTTTCTCTGTTCTGTAGAAGAATAGCGTGCTGATAGCCCCCACGTAAGTGTGAGGATCAAATGAGTCACAGTCCACAAAATAATTCCGCACATCTTTTTTGAATGATCTTGTTCAAACCATGACAAATGTCCCCAGGTTTGCTTACTTTCCTCTCTCCTCTGGGGACCCAGAGCCCTGAGCTCATGTGCTTGAAGAAGTCGTTTGCTCCTTTCCTTCTTGTTTTGGGGATTGTGCCCTGTTCCTGGTGGCATTGCTCTGCCAGAAGTACTGGGAGTGTTACTCAGGTGAACTAAAGAAAGGTTGAGGTGTGGAAGGCCGTCCCTGCAGACGGCTCAGGGTCAGAGCCAGGGTGGCACCACAGCAAGAACAACATCCCGAGCTCTTTGGGGTGCTTCCCAGAAGCCCACTGGAGGGGTGCTGCTCAGAAGCCCCTGCTCACACCCCAGCTAGCACTCTCCCACTTTCGTCCACTGGACAGGTTTGATAGTTCTATTGTGCTGGTGCCTTTTTGGGGACACAGCAGAGGGTTTGATGGTCAAAGTTCCAGCTTGGAGCTGCTGTAATAAAGAGAGATGATACCTAACTGCAGGTATGAGCTAGGAGATGCTTACTAACTGCAGGTATGAACTAGGGGATGTTTACAGGTGCCATGAGGCAAGGGAAAACATGACCCAGGTGGTAAGATGAAGATCTATGGTTGGTCAGGACAGGCCTTCCTGAAGTTCTAGCATTCAGCTGAACGCTGAATGACCAGAGGTGCCAGGAAACAATTCCATGTCAGAGACGAAGTCATAGGCACAGCATGGCCTGCTCACGGAAGGCAAGAGTAGCTGGGGGTTTCTGAGTTTCATGGTGTCCTCGAGCCTCCCAGCATGTTGCATCATATTTGGTGAGCCTCTAAATTTCCAAGAACCACTGTCAATGGTTGGGAAGGCTAGCTGCATCTCTGAAGTAGATCAGTGCTATCAGGAGCAGACATATCTCACTGTCATAAAAAGCCTTATATTATTACAACCATCTTAAATGACATGTTCTGTATGTCTCTGAAATCTTTGAAGGTCACCTATCTATCTAAAATATATCTGTTTGACTTTGAAAACATACTTAACATGACTACAAGTTTGATTGGTTTTTTTTTTTTGGTAAGGATACAAGTTTGGTTGTTATAGATAACTAACTACTAACCCACATTTCTTAACTATCCTAAATAGTTTGTAATAATTTTCAAGAACTAGAACTTTACATTTTAAAATGAGCTGCATAGGTACAAGATATTATACAAAAGTAAAAACATATATACAGTATGTTATAACAAAAATAACCTTAAATTTATATCAATATATAAAAATCCATACCAAGGTAAAATATTAGTAGTTGCTTTTTAGTTTAAAAGTAGATGCAATAATCTACCCTTTAATCCTATCATTTCTAAGACTGGGTCTATTTTCAAGGGGAAAGAATCCAAATGGTGTCTGGAGTGGCCCCACTCTCATCCTCCACCTCATGCCAACAAGCCTGGGAGACACTATTGACGATATGCCCTTCCCTGTCCCCTACAGGCCCCAGTGGTCCTGAGCCGTGACCACCATGACGTGAGTGGGACTGACAGCCCCTTCAGGGAGACTTCCAATATTTATGACGGTTCTGCCTTCTGTGCAGGTGAGGAAAATGAAAGCATCGTTGTCCCCTAGCATTAGCCAGCCGAGGAGATGCGCATCCTTAGTCCCAGCACCTCTGGCAGCTGAGCGGCACAGGGAGCTTGAGCTTAAGGATTAGAAGCAGTAGCTTCTGATTAGTAGCTGGGTTGTGCTGGTGCACGCCTTTAATCCCAGCACTTGGGAAGCAGAGGCAGGCGGATCTCTGTGAATCTGAGGCCACCTTGGTCTACGGAGTGAGTTCCAGGACAGGTTCCAAAGCCACACAGAGAAATCTGTCTCTAAAAAGCAACAATAATAATAATAATAATAAAATTAGAAGCAAGCTGGGTAACATAGATTTCATCTCAAAGGGAGGAATTAGATTTCCTGTCTTCTAGATAACAGGCTGTATGCTCTTTTCCTTCCTCCTCCTCCTCTTCCTCACCCAGCACCAGGGAGAGTCTAGGTTCCCTGATCTCTGTGAGAACTGGGGTGGAGGGAGGGGAAGGTGGATAAAGAGCTACAAGAGGAAGCTGCAGTCTTATGCCTGTGTCTCCAGGGTGGCAAAAAGTGGCAACAGTCACTGACCTCCTTGAACCTGTCCTAAAAATGCTAGATGCTTAGAAGGCAACCAGCTGGGGCTTTGCTTCCCCTGGGTGCCTGGCTCCATAGTTTGCTGGGTACATGGCTGCCGTGTAATGCTGGGCTTGTCCCTGGTGCAGCAAAGCAGCTGAGGAAATAAGAGGTGCTAACTAATTACCTGTAGCCCATGGGGAAGCACTGGCACCACGGCCAAAGCAACAAAGGAAGCCAGAGGTTCTTCATTGGGAAAACTCATACAGGTTCATATAGAAAGACACCTCACAACTAAGCTTGCTCAAATGGAGCTCTTGCAGCTTTATACGTGGCCCATTCCAAAAGAAAAATGGATAGGAATACTTCCTGGGTAGAATAATGTGATAATAAACAAATTTCTCTCTAAGTCATCTAAAAAACTGAGCTGTCTGAAGTCATCGAAAACTTCTGGGTTTCTCTGGAGAGCCTTATCTGAAGCAAAAGTACTACTTAGAGGATGACTAACTTAAAGGGGCACTTAAAGTACTTAAAGGGGCAGCACACCCACTGTGCAAAGGTGATCGCATCTCAAATACCTGCCCAGCAGCCAATATGGGCACCTCACTTCTCTGATAGAGTCAAGAAGCATCCTTCATTTGCAATGCCTGCCCAAGGCATGAATGGGCATTTAGTGCAAGAGAGTACGGCAGTAGGGATGAATGATAGGTATGATAGGCCGTCCGTTTCTCTTGCTTCCTGTTTCCAGACTCCCCTGTCTCTGTTCCCCACTTGTCCACTGTCACACTGTTCTGCAGTCCCAAGAAACAGCATGGGTCTATCTGGCACCCAGACCACCTAGTGCAAGGAATGATGGATCATGTTTGCCCTGTTTCTACAGACATGGCTGTGCAGAACTTCGTGGGAGATGCCTGTCGTGGTGCCACCTGGGTTGCTCTTCACAATGGAGGGGGTGTGGGCTGGTAAGAAGGCGTCAGAGAGCAGGCTGTGGATTGGTGGAGACTGTGGGGACCTCTTGGGACAGAGACAGGTCCACGGGCCTGAGGTTTTTGGACTTAGATCTCTGGCCACTTGTTCTATTGAAGGTTTTATGCAAATGCAGTCCTCATGTGAACTGGGAACCAGAGGGTCAGTATGTCGGGGTGTGGAGGATGGAGGAACAGAGAGAGAGACTTCTATAACGCAACTCCAGTAGTTTGGCACAAACCTATCATATAGGACACAAAGGCTAGCATCAGCAACAGCCGTGTTCGTTTCTACATTCCAATTCCCACCATAACTATTTGACTTGAAAGAGTGGGAGCCCATGGCTGCCAGGACAGCAGGTTCTAGGCTCCCCACTCTCCCCAGCGCACAGTTATGTTCACTCGGGTCCCTTTCCAGCCAGCACTAGGGCAGGGTCATTAAGGACTCTGTGGTGGCCTCTGTGTTAGTCATTGTTCTTGCCTGTAACAAAAGTGGTCTCTAACTTGTGCAGGGGAAAGGTTTATCTGATTCACGGCTTCACAGTCCGTGGTCAGTCGGCCACACTGTTTTAGGCAGCACAGCATGGCAGGAGCCCCTAGGGGTAGGGATAGAGCCATTCATCCATGACAGGGAAAAGAAGAAGAAACTGAGATCCCATGTGGTCCTGCAAGGGCCCTTCCTCAGTGATCTGAAGACCTCCCATGAAGCCCCACCACCGCCCTCAAAGGAACATTGAAAATCCAGACTGTGGGGTTTCATTCTGATTGGCATTGGCCGTTCCTTTGCTGCCGAGAGTATTAACTCAGGTTTATCAGACACGGACAATGCAGCATCATTTGCTGACCCCTTTCGATCTTCCCTCTCACAGCATCAAAGAAAGGACACAGGCTTTTACAGATGAGGAGACTGGGGCACAGACGACTTGCCTCTGCTTGGGAAGTTTCCTGTCTGGGATCCCCTGGCTGCTATGGTCTCAGAGAGGGAGAAGACCTGAGCCAGTATGAGCTGGATCCAGGCCAGCCTTTGTCCTGAAGAGCCAATTCCTCCCATTAACCAGCTCTCCAGAGTATTCAGCTGACCCGCTTGGCCTCATGCCCACCAAGGCTGGAATGCCAAGCTGCAGCCCTGTCAGGTGGCTTTAATTGATGGAAAATGTGACCCTAGTGCACATCCTAGCTGGAGAACAGCGCAGACAAGAGCTCCCTGGTTGTGGGGTGCATGGGAGGGGACAACTGTGACGTGACAGAGGCTGAAGTTTGTCCAAAGCCTCACAAGGCAAAAGCAGCAGGCGTGCTAGGGATTTACTAGGGAGGATGAGGGAAGTCCTGGGTTTTAGCACTATTGCATAAAGGGTTGAGGAACTCGGCTCTCAGTTGTTGCTTCTCCAAGGACAAGTCACACCCAGTTCTGTGGCTTTGGTTTCTTCCTCATTTGGCAGGAATCTGTGTGTGTGAGCTGTTTGTCCTCAGGCTTCTTGACTTGCTTCTCCCCTTCCTGGGCGGTCTCCTGTGGACAGGTTCTTCTCTGTGCAGGGTCACCTCCCATAGCTGTGTCAATTGTAGGGCACTCCGTGACCTCAGCCTCCTCATGGTCGCTCTTTTGGAGTATCTGTTTAGCCACTGCCTTTGTGCCGTGTGTCCGTTGGTCATGCTTAGTGAGAACAAGAGTTGGCTGCAGCTCCCTGTGCGCCCGGATGTGTCATTTGGCCAGGTCACTGAGGACAGGGTCATTTGGCCAAGTCACTGAGTGGGAGAGATTGTATCTTCGCAAAGGCTTCTCTGGGCTCTTTCTATAGGAAAGGATTGCAAGGGGGTAGACTTCATGTCACAGGATCATTTCAGAGATCAGGTAAGTTAACACAGGCAGTCTTGGGGCAGTCAGTGAGTCTGGGTAACTAGCAGCCCACCTGTGGCATGGCATCTTGTGTGCCAAACAGCCTTCCTGTGTGCCCATACACTCTTTATGGCCACTTCAGAGGGCTGTAAGAAGCAACCTCCCTCCCTTCTCAGAGCACTGTCCCAGACCAGGGTGTAGCTCAGTACTGAAGCACTTATAGCCTGGGTACAATGAGAATGATTGCTTCCCATCCCGGTGGACAAACAGGCATTGAGCAGACCGTGATACAGAGAAGGTCTTGGAAGTATACTTGGAAGTATAGCATGACTGGCCAAGAAGCCAGGATGTTGCCACTCTGTTCTGATGACCACATGGCTCTGTGATGTAGAGGCCAATGGGGCAAGGCTCCCCCAAAGCTGATATCTTCTCAGGTCAATGCCTGTAACCTTGCATGATGTTTGCACTAAGCAATTCTACACAGGGAGTGAGCCGGGAACCCCTTTGTCTCTTGCAGGGGCGAGGTGATCAATGGGGGATTTGGCCTCGTGCTAGATGGGACCTCACAGGCTGAGCAGAAAGCCAGGATGATGCTCAGCTGGGATGTCTCCAATGGTGTAAGTACCCCAGAACTCCTCAGCTTCTCGCTCCCCCTTCTTATCCGTGGCTCCGCCTCCAGGTTGAAAGTCTGGGCTGCAATTCTGGCCCTTCCCCAGTAAGAGCCTTTACTCCCTTTCCAGACCTTCCAGGGCTCCCTCTTCCTTAAGAATTTATTTATTTTTATTTTATTTTATGTGTATGAGTGTGTCTGCATATTTGTACACCATATGTGTGCCTGGTGCCCTCAGAGGTCAGAAAGGGGCATCAGGTCCTATAGAAGGAGAGATACTGATGGTTGTGAGCCACCATGTGGGTGCTGGGAATTGAACCTAGGTCCTGCAGAAGAGCAGCTAGGGCTCTTAACTGCTGAGCCATCTCTCCAGACCGCAGGGTTCCCTTTGCACCACCCGTTCCCAACTGTTTCCACACTGTCCTTTGTGTCTCCTTGTCTCTAGTCTCACCCTGAAGCCTAGCTTCTATAAATGCGGCTGGACCCTGGCAGGCTCAGCCCTTCCACCGAAGCACCCCCATATTGTTGTTGAGGCTTCACTCTTTGGGGACTGGGATGGAACTCAGGGCCTCAGGCATGTTGAGCTCTGTCATTTTGCTGTGCCCTGGCCTCATGATCTCCCTCTTAAGACCCATTGTTGAAAGAGGTTTCCATCTGGCCCAGTCCCATAATAAACACACAGAAACTATATCATTTGCAATACTGTTTGGCCAATAGCTTAAGTGTCTTTTTAGCTAGATCATATCTTAAATTAACCCATTTCTATTATTTTATACTTTACCACAAGGCTCGTGGTTTACTGGCAAGGTTCCAGCATGTCTATCTTTGGCAGATGGCTACATGGCTTCTCACTGACTCCCATAACATAATACATACATACACATATATGTACACACACACACACACACACACACATCTTCCAGCCTGGCTATATTCTGTTAAGCCATTGACCGAAAGTAGCTAGCTTCTTTATTAACCAATGGCAATAAAACATATTCACAGCATACACCACCTCCCATATCAGCCCATCTTTCCCTGCTTTGTATTGCTGTTCCTTTTTGCTGCCTGGGTGGCCGTTGCCCATGTCAGGCAGGTGCTGTACCCCAGCTATGCCAGCCCTCACTGTCACCTTCGAAGGCAGCCAACGAACACACTTCCGAAGCTCAATGGGCCTTTCATCCTGCTACTATGACCCATCTTTGCAGTAACAGCATCTGGGGAGAAGGGTCAGATTCCTCTCCCAAACCACGTCACAGGCAGCCCAGAAGGGCTGACCTGAGGTCAGAGGTCAGGTGACAATGAGGAAAGGTATATAGGGTATGAGCAAACCACAGAGGGATTCTAGAGCAAAGCACCAGAGTGAAGACAGTAGCTCTAAATGACTGAGGTTGTACCCAGAGGCAGGGGAAAGGGCCTCTGGTAGGGCCACTCACCAGGAACCACTAAGCTTCAGCACTTCAACAGGAGGGGGTCTACATCCTGGCACTAGGAGTCGGAATGAGTCTTGATGGGGCTTCCTCCATGAGACCTCACTATCAGTGGTGTAGATATAGGCCAGAGGAGGCTTAGAGACGGTGGGTGGCAGATAGATGGGGAGGTGCCATAGTCACCACTTAGGACAGCCCAGGTATAAGAGAGGAAGTGGGCTAGGGAGGGATCGTGTAGCTGATGGCGAGGGTTCTGAAAGGGGAAAGGATGGGTAACCTGTTCTACCCAGGGGGTGTCCTCTATAAAGGCCAGGTCGCTCTTAGAGGTGGGAAGAGAGCTGGCCAGGATAATAACTGGTTTCAGATTGAAAAGAGGGCAAATTAGTTAGCTGTTCCAGGTAAGAGAGCAGGGATTCTGAGCCTGGCAGCTACAAAGGAGGTTCTGAAATCCCCAGGCAGAGGGCACAAAGTTTGGGAGCCAGGATACCATGTGGAGAGCCCAGTGATGTTGATAGCAATGCTTTGTCCTCGGCTTCTGCAGGTGGCAAGGCGTTGCTGGTCTGGGAACCCCAAGGCCTATGAGATCATCTGCCAGACAATGCAGGAGAACAAAGGACTAGTGGTGACACTCCCCCACGAGGGGGCAGATGAACAAGTGCTACGGCAGGCCCTGCGGCCCTGAGAAGAGCTGAGATCCTCTTGATGTCCCCTCCCCTTTGCCCTCCCCTCTCAGATCACTGCCCTCCCAACACTGCATCCCAGCCTAGTGCTCCTAGTGTCCCACACAGGAGCCGCAGAAGCCTACAAGGTGGAAGCACTCGTCTTTGACCAGCGGCTTGAGAGCCCTGCGACGGAGAGCGTGTCTCGTTTATGTGAAGGTCCTTAAACCTTATGTGAGGTAGAGTGGATTCCAGCTTGGATGGGAAGAAACATCGAATGCTGACTAAACTGGCAGCAGTCTCCCGGGACTCTCTGTGACATTCTCAGAGTGCTGTTCTGTCTTCCTGTCCAACACTGGTCCTACAGCGCTCTCCTAGCCATCCACCCATCCCACCCACACTAGGTCCTTGATGCTGAGTAAGGGGGGACAGGCAGGAAATAAAAAATAAAGTAGAGGCAAGTGTGTGTTTTAAACTGGGCAAGGGGAGTGGGTAGCGCCAATGTCTGAGCAAGATGGCCAGGTACTGGGACATGTGGAGAGATGACACTTTCCAGGCCAGCTGTGTGAATCTGAAAAACAGAACCAACCACTTCTTGAGGTTCCTGGGTGTCTGTTTGGGATCTGGGATCCTGCAGGAGTTGCATTGACTTAAAGCTGGAATCTTACACCCTTCTCAGAATGACCAACCAGATCTACACCGGGCTTGCCTCGGGCCCTGGCAAAGAGAATTGGATAGCTGTGCTTCCTTGGGCCTTCCTCTAGAAGTTACTACTACTTTATAGTGCCTCCTACCTACCCCAAACCTCAGCTTTCAGGGCCCCTCCCACTACCCTGTTGCCCTGTGCCCTCTCTTCAACCTTCACCAAGCCAGATCTCCTGCTGTGGGTACCATAGGCTTGTTGTCTCCTAAGCTGAACCAGGGCTAAGAGGAAAACCCAAAGGTGGATGAGAGAAAAGGAAGAGAAAGACTGGCCTGGCTCCAAAAAAGTTGTGCCGCTGAGTCTGTCTGTCAGGTTTGGTTCATACTGGTATAAGACCAGACAGAAGGAACCCTTTGTCTTCCCCAGAGTGCCATACGGAGGGCATCAGGGTCCTCCAGCAACCCCCGTCCAGGATAGACCATGATGCCCACTGTGGGAGCAGAACTGAGAGAATTGGGTTTGGTAGTTCTACTTCACTGTCAAGAGTAACCAATGGCTTTGCTGTGCAGTTGTTTAGACTTAAGGAGACACCGAGTCTTGGGAAAACGTAATTCAGTCTGATACAAACACAAAAAGATGCTTTATTAATGATGTTACTGTAATCAAATATGCAAGGCAATTAACATACAAAGAGAAAAGGGTGTTGTGGTTGACACTTCTGGAGGTTCCCACCCAAGATCAAGAAGTGATATTGCTCTGGCAGCAGCATCAAATGGCAATGGCAGGGAGCACATGACAGAACAGAATGCTTACACTATGAGCCAGGAAGCAAAGAAGGGAAGTTTGGACCCAAGTCCTAGAACCCCCCCAAGGGCATGTCCCGAATAACCCAAAGACCTACCACCAGCTCTGCCTCCTAAGGTTCCACCACTTCCTAACACCCTTTTGAATAAGCTGAGCCATAGCAGAGGTCAAAACTTGCTTTCTGGTATCTTGGTCTGTATTTCTTACATAAAACAAGAATTTTCCTACATTGAAAAATAGATGTGAAGCCAGACATCCTTCATTGAGAGATTAGGGTCTCTGAGCCCCCGTTTCCAAATATGCCCAGCAAAGCCAAGATACCTAGATCTCTGTTGAGATATAATCTTGGTTTTTTCTTTATCCTCTATGTGGTATCACAGCAGAGGATCAGGCAGAGGATGGCACTGGAGCAGCCCCCTCTACCCCCAGACCTAATGTGTGTGTGCACTGTTGTCATACGGAGCCCCAGCCCTTCCCTGCAGTGTGAAGGGTACGGTAGGCACCAATCAGCACCAGCTGCTAGCCCTCGTCTTCGGTAGAGTGGATACCTCTCATGTAGCATATTCATTATTCGGATGTGGCATGTGTGACAGGAAATTGAATTGTAAATTTTGACGGTTTAATTCATTTAAAGTAAATTTAGTTCTAGCTCATAGAAGTATAACTGAAATATAATGAGATTATAATTACATATATACCTGCTTTAGGCTGGGCCAATTCTATTTTTCTCCTAAAAGCCAGGAACATGTTTGCTTATAAAAATGCAGTCCTTATAAAAGGCTGGGGGAGGCTCAGTGGCAGAACACATTTTTAGTACACATACACACTTAATATACACCACACACACAAGTCTAAAATAAGTAAATACATATGGTAGCATTCAAAAACAACAAGTCACAATCTTGTGGAGAGCTTCTGAAAACTGTCCACCAACACAGCAGTGTGGAATGGGCCCTGTGCTGGTGTGGGACAGTTCTATATTCTATCAATTATATTTTAAATAAATGCTGATTGGCTGGTAGCCAGACAGGAAGTAGAGGTGGGGCAATGAGAACAGGAGTATTCTGGGAAGAAGGAAGCTCTTTCCCCAGTCCTTCCCAGATCACAGAAGAAGCAAGATGTGACCTGCTCCGCTGAAAAAGGTACCAAGCCATGTGGCTAACATAGATAAGAATAATGGGTTAGTATGAGTTATAAGAGCTAATATGAAGCCTGAGCTAATGGGCCAATGAGTTTATAACTTATGGAGACCTCTGTGTGATTTTCTTTGGGACTTGCCGGCTGTGGAAACTGGGCAGGACAGGAACCCCAACAAGCACCCCCTGATGCTGCACTGCGCTGACTGGCGTCCTCTGCTGCTTGTGAGGCCAGTTTTGCTTAGTGGTCTCTATGTAGTCCCTCGCCTTCATCCTCAGCCTAATTGGACTCCAGGGAAGATCCTTACAAATGCAACAACAGCATGTCCTACGTCCACCTGAAAACCAGAGTGGCTTCCCTGATCCTTGCTGGAGGCAGGACCTGAAAGGCAGCACAACCTGGAAGGGATGGCAGCAGAAAAACAGTATTCTTCGGAGACCTGGCTCAGGAGGCCTAGAGAACCAGAGGAGAGTGAGCAGTGCAGGATCAGTAAGATGGCTCCTTGCAAACTCAGGAGGCTGAATGCACCCCATAACAGACATCCTAAAAGTTACAGAGACATTCTTGAAACAGCAGGGAACATAGAATAACATCTTTATGCTAGCCTCTGCTTTCCAGCACATTTTCTTTCATCTATTATTGTAGTAAAACATGCATAACAAAGTTACCACTCCAAACACATTCCAGGGTGCAGTGCAGTGATCCAAAGCAATGTAGCAGTCGCCACTACCCAGGTCTAGGAGCTTGTCATCGCCCCCAAGCTGATACTGTCCCCTCCCTACTGCTTTCCTGATGGAGGAAGGTCATTGGTTAATTAATAAAGAAACTGCTTGGCCTCATAGGTTACAACATAGGTGGGTGGAGTAAACAGAACAGAATGCTGGGAGGAAGAGGAAGTAAGCTCAGATGCAGGGCAGCTCCTCTCAGAGCCAGAAGCGATGAAGCAAGCTGCCAGGTCAGACATGCTGAATCTTTCCTAGTAAGACTGGTGCTACACAGATTATTAGAGATGGGTTGATCAGGATATGAGAATTAGCCAGTAAGGGCTAGAGCTAATGGGCCAAGCAGTGTTTATATGAATACAGTTTGTGTGTTGTTATTTCGGGGCATAAGCTAGCCAGGCGGCTAGGAGCTGGGTGGCAGGAATGCAGCCCGCAGCTCCGTACAACATCTTCCTATGTATTCTGTGCTCCAGAGGCCTCACAAATACAGTGTCACATAGTACTTGCCAGCTCACTCAGCCAGTGTCAAGTCCTTGGGTCCAACCACATGACAGCATATAGCAGAATGCCCATCCGTGCTAGACTGAGCAAGACTGCATTGCATAGAGGACCACATTTGCTTAGCTATTCGGCCACTGTCCTCTGATCCCCACCTACTATGGCTCACTGTGTGTGAGCACAGGTGTGCATCTGTCTACCTGTAGCATGAGTTCTAATTGGTCTTAATAACAAAAACCCAGAGTCAGATATTAGGGGTGAAAGCTGAAAGATCAGAGAAGCAGAGTGGCCAGCCACTAGTTCTTACCTCTATGAAATCCTCAGACCAAATGAGGTATTCTGTCTCTACAAGTCCTCAGACCAAACGCTGTCTCTAAGAAACCTCAGACTGAATCCTGAGCTTCTGTATCCTCCTGCTTTGTATTCTCCTCTCTGCCCAGCCATACCACTTCCTGTCTCCACCACCCTTGTGCTGGGATTAAAGGTGTGAACCACCACCTCTTGGCTCTGTTTCTCTTTTAGACTGATTCAACCTCACTTAGCCCAGGGTGTCCTTGAACTCACAGAGATTGGTCTGCCTCTGTCTCCTAAGTGCTGGGATTAAAGGCGTGTGTCACCACTTCCTGGCCTCTATGGCTAACAAGTGTGGCTAGCTCTGCATTCTGATCTTCAGGAAAGCTTTATTTGTTAAAGCACAAACAAAATATCACCACATCCACCCAAGCCCCTGCTTTCAGCTCTTTTGAGTCTGCACCTAAAACTCTAACTATAAGATCGTATGATAATTTCATGTTTTTTTAAGGAACTATCAAAACATTTTCCCGATAAAATAATTTCTAAATCTAGAATTGATTTTCTAAACTACTTGTGATCTAAAACAAATCAACTAAGGCCAGTGAGATGGATCAGTGCTTAAAGGCACCTGCTACCCGACCTGAGGACCTGAGTTCAACCCCCAGAACCTGCATGATGGAAGGATAAACTGACAGCTGTGAGCTGTCCTCTGATCCCCACCTACTATGGCACACACACACACACACATCAGACACACACACACCAGACACACACACACACACACACACACACCACAACTAAATAATAAACTCAATGCCAAAGAGAATCTAGGGTGTACTAAAAGACTCGTTCTCCACCCCACCACAGAAGTGGCATCAAGGATCATTCTAGAAAATTTTTTCAGAGTACATGCACAGATATTGCAATGCTCTCTCATACAAACAAATGGAATATTCCAATTTCAGTGTTGACTTTTAAACATTCTTTTTTTAATTGAAGCATACAAAAGAGTCATTGCTGACAAGTTTGTCGTTAGTAGTTTTGTATATCCGATGTGCTGTTCAGTGAGCACCTCTAATGCAGAAACCTTTTGCCCCACAGAGAACCTGTCACTATGAGAAGTTAATCCTAATTCCCCATCTCCCCCGTAGTCACCAGTGCCACTAATCTACTGTCTGATGGACTTAGCTCTTCTGAACATTTCCTATACATGTCATTATTATAATACATCTCCTTTCAAAACTGAAATGTTTTTCTTGGTTGGGGCATGATATAACTTGCAATATTTTATGTTATGGTTCAAAAATATTCCACTGTATAAACACATATTCATCTGATGATGAAAAATTGGGTTATTTCCCCTGGGGACTTGTAACTAAGGCTACTATGAATATTCATGTAGTTTATGCATGGACATATTTCCATCCCTCTTGGAGTAGATACAGGGGGAGCAGCATAGCCTTGCATAGTAAGGGACAGGTTGGTGGGAAATGGGGATAAATCAGTGTGGGTGCAAAGGGCAAGTTGGTAAGGTTTTTATAGTATTTTCACCTTCATAAGACTAAAGCCTTCCCTGCAGAAAACAGACCGAGTGGGAGGCAGTTGAGTGAAGGGAGGCTGAAGACTAGCCCCTTAGTTATTTGAGACCGAGAAATGAAATAGGTTTGAATTTGGGTGGTGATGACAGAAATGAAGGGACTCCAGACAAATCCATATGGGAGAAGTAAGGCAGCAGAGTCCAGGGAACAACTAGAAAGTCAGTAGGCTAACTGTGTCAAGGCAACAAGAGAATGCCCTTGGTGGCATAGGCAGGGATCCCATCAGGACCTGCTACAGGGCAAGCAAGGGCTGTAGTCCGGTAGTACCAAGTAGGTGTGCACTTCGGCGAGGTCATGGAGAAGATGTCAAGCAAAGTGGAGAGGTTCAAAGCCTGCCTGCAAGTTCCGGGCCATGTGGCTGCAGATAAACCTGTCATCTGTTTCCTCACACCTGGCAATCACGGATTGAATTAGCTCATATTTTCAAATCACGGAAGACACGAGAAACTCTTACGAGCTGGGATTAGTTTTCATTCCTTTGCATTACCCAATAGCAAAAGGAAGAGCCAAAGGCTGAAGAACCTTTTTTCTCAAACTGGAACTCACACCAAAGTACACAGAAGTTGGAAGCCCCGCCCCCGGCCCCACCCCCTGGCGCCCTCGTGACTACAGTCCCGACAGCCCTCGCGCGCCACGCCCACGGCTCTTGCGCACGCGCAGCTCGAGATGCGACTCAGGGCCTTACTCTACGCGGAGCTTTGACAGAGACTCCCTGAGGGGTGGCGGGGCGGACCCTTGGCGTCGCGCGCATGCCTGGCAGGGCCGGGCGGCTCTTCTCCGGAGGCTGTGGCTCTGAGGCCTCAGCTGGGCCTAAGATGGACCTCCCGGCCATGCTCGCAGCCCCGGTCGCGCGGGAAGACCAACATGGCGGTGGGCCAAGCCGACTTCGCCGCGGCGCGGGGCCGTCCTTCGGTGCGGGCCCCGGGCGCCGCCGCCTGCTGCTACTGAGGGGCCCGGAAGATGGCGGGCCCGGGCCGCGTCAGGAGGAGGCCCCGGGGCCGGGGCCCAGCCCGCCGCCCTCCGAGGACGGCGGCGACTCCTTCGTGGTACTGCTGGAAGTGCCGCGCGCGACTGACGCCCACGGGCAGGGGGAGGCCGAGCCGGGTCCCGGCGCGAGTCCCCCGGAGCAGGTCTCGGCCGCCGCCCCCGGCGCGGCTCTGGCGGGCACCGTCACCATCCACAACCAGGACCTCCTGGTGCGCTTCGACCGCGGCGTCTTCACGCTGGCCGCCGCGCCCGCGCCGGTCGCCCCGAGCCTGCATCCCGCGACCATCCCGGGCCCAGAACCCTCGAGCGCTTCCGTGGTTCGCCGCGGAGCGGTAGCCGCCGGCGCTGGCTCTCCAGCCTACCGCTGCCCGGAGCCGCAGTGCGCGCTGAGCTTCGCCAAGAAGCACCAGTTGAAGGTGCACCTGCTGACGCACGGCAGCCTCCAGGGCCGCCGGCCCTTCAAGTGCCCGCTGGATGGCTGTGGCTGGGCCTTCACCACCTCCTACAAGCTCAAGCGACACCTGCAGTCGCACGACAAGCTGCGGCCCTTTGGCTGCCCGGTGGGGGGCTGCGGCAAGAAGTTCACCACGGTGTACAACCTCAAAGCGCACATGAAGGGCCACGAACAGGAGAGCCTGTTCAAGTGCGAGGTGTGCGCCGAGCGCTTCCCCACACACGCCAAGCTCAGCTCCCACCAGCGCAGCCACTTCGAGCCCGAGCGCCCCTACAAGTGTGATTTCCCCGGTGAGCGCGAGCCGCGGACCTGCGGGGGCGGGCGGAACCAGCCGGTGTCGCTGTCTGCGCAGGGTTTACCTGGGGATGCCCTAATCTAAGTGGGGAGCGTGCAAAGAAACACTCCCGTGTTTGTGTTCACGTTCCTTCCAGGTAGTTAGATGTGAAGCCTTGGGTTCCTACAGCGAAGTGGCAAGCATAGTCACAGCTGTCCCTGGCAGAGGCCACAAACCCTTTGTTAAGATGCTTCCTCTGAAAATGACTGCTTCTCAGAGTTGATTGAGTTGGGACTTTTTCTCAATCTACTCAAGTTTATTAGAATATGCTAGTAGATCCAGGACTCATAAGGCCAAGTATGTCTCCTTAAATTACTGAGGATGGCCGTACACGTTAGTGTTTCTCTGGACCCTCTCCAGCCTCTTTGAAAGAAAGGCCCACGAATTAGCCGGCACAGAGCCCCCAGGGATACCTTGTCCGTCCCAGTATTATAGAGAGTGATGCTCCTTCACCAGGGTGAACCTCTGCAGCCACCATCAGGTGTGTGGCACAAATGTTTTTGTGTCTTCTTATGCTTTATTTTTGTCAGACTTCTTAGTTTCTGGGACATGTATACACAGTTTTAATAATAACGCATTATAGAGTATGCTCATATGTAGGGTTTGCAACAAAGTCTGGTATTGTATTCTTACGTGCCCACAGACTATCTGATACAGTATGATTGAAAATCTGTGTGCTGTACTGTGTGAAGGACAGGGATTCACATAAAAGCATGAGGTGCCGCTGAGGGTTTTGTGTTGGCTGATCAGTTGGGTTTCCATAGAAGCTGGGAGAGGGGCTGGGGAGCACCATTACGTGTCCAGTCAAGGAAGGATTCTTTTAACAACACGAGCCAGGAAGTGGTTGTGGGAGTGGTGGGGAGGCTTCAGGTAAAAGATCACAGAGGCAGGATAAAAGAGCATGGCGATTGATTGGGGGTGATGAGGGCTGTTGCTAAGGCAGAGAATGCTAATGTTCAGATTAGCCTAATCAGTTGCATCCTATGTAGCAAAGGGAACAGATTGAAGCTAAGTATGGAAGAGGACTTTTGGATGGGGCAGAGATTCCCTGGGCTGCTACTTTTATTCAGGGTTGTGCAGTGCTTCACAGCCATAGTGATAACATTTTAGGGACTTTGAGGAAGAGCTTCAACAAAGATAGCTCCTAAACATCTTTCAGCTTTTTGTTTTCCACCCTGTTTAAACACCAAATATTTCTGTCAAAGAAGTATTGATGTAGGAATTGCTGAGGTGTAGGTTGCTTGGGTTAATGGGGTGGGGTTGGTGGGTCTATGCGGATGGAGGTGAATATGACAAGAACCTGAGGAAATGCTTGAGAGAAAAAGAGAAAACATGGTAAGATGTGGGGCTGCCCATTGCAGAGGCTGGAGGATGCAGTATCCCCCAGTGGGATAGAAAATCTTAGCTAGTGGGATGGTTGCAGCCCTGCAGAGCTGTCCAAGACTAACTCTTGATCATTAGTGCATTTTGTCCTGCTGATTTCTTGGGTTTCACTCAGACAGCATTGCCAACTGAGTTTGTGGAAGACACACATAGCTTATGCAGATTGGCTACAGAACTGCCTGGCCAAGGCTGTGTTTGGAGGACACTTAATCACTTGTGCCATCTCCACATAACTCTGCAGCAAGTGGCCTGTGTGTGCTACCCCTACTAACTTCTAGAAAGTTAAATATTGGTGGGCAGGGCTTTGCAGAGATGGTTTCCAAATCATGTCTTTGTCTGCTCATTGTGAATGTGCCCCAGGCTGTGGACAGTGTAAGCTGCCCTGTGTGCTTTTGTCATCCTATGAGCTGAATTGTGTTTTCTTTATTCAGGCTGTGAGAAGACATTCATCACAGTGAGTGCCCTGTTTTCCCATAACCGAGCCCACTTCAGGGAACAAGAGCTCTTTTCCTGCTCCTTTCCTGGATGCAATAAACAGTATGACAAAGCCTGTCGACTGAAAATTCACCTGCGAAGTCATACAGGTATGAGCTAGAGGGTGCACCGCAGTGTGGACCCATGCTTTGCACTGGCTATTGTGCTCATAGTTACACTGTGTCACTTTTTTCTTTTACAAGGTGAAAGACCATTTATCTGTGACTCAGACAGTTGTGGCTGGACCTTCACTAGTATGTCCAAACTTCTAAGGCACAAAAGGTAAAGCTTACATTTTGTTATTTAGGTTCTGAAAGCACATGAAGTATGTGTCATAGAACACTTTGAGTGAATCACTTACAGATTTCAGACTGTTTAAAATGGAGCTCAGTGTCAGTGTTGTAGAAAATCAGAAAACTGTAAGGAAAGCACTAAGAATCTTACTTGATAGCAGTTGTTTCCTGTTAGGTTTGGATTGGTTTACTGTCATACAATTACATTTTTTCCTCTTAGATGTTTTAGAAATACTTTTTTTCATGTTCTTACAGACTTTCGGTAGTGATATTGACATCTGGGGTCTGTGTACCCCTGATGTGCAGTATGTTGTCTCATTCCATCTTGGTCACAGCTCCAAGATTAGTATTATTCAGACTTAGGGAATGGATGGCCCATGCTGCTTTGCATACCTGGAATCTGAGGTGCTCAGAGCGAAAACATTACTTAGAAAAGGACGATCTTTCTAAGTTGACATAAGAGGATTCTTTCCCACTGTTGCCAGGCGCACTCTTGCTCCCCCCCATCTCTGTGTCTGTCAGTCTGTCTGTCTTCTAGCCATTTGTGGCTTGGAAAGCACATAGACCATAGATACTTCTAAACAATTTAGATTGCTGCATTCACTCCTTTGGGACTCACCTAGTCCTAAATTGTTGTAGCATTAATTGTTCTGTGTCTGGCTATGGGGCCACCTTAATTATCAAAGTTGAGTTTCTGATTATGCTGCAGCCAAACAAACTCTGTGTGCACATTCTGAAATGCACTGATAGTTCTGAATGGAGAGAACATGCTGTTTCTGTGTCTCTGTGAGTAGTAATTGTTCCTTCATTTTTGTTTCAGGAAACATGACGATGACCGGAGGTTCACCTGCCCTGTAGAAGGCTGTGGCAAGTCATTCACTAGAGCAGAACATCTGAAGGGCCACAGTATCACCCACCTGGGAACAAAGCCATTCGAGTGCCCTGTGGAAGGTAGCATTTAAAATGTCGATTTAGCTGTAGACAAAGTGCCACACCGACACTCATGTTGAGCTATAAATTTGAGTTGCAGAAGCAGTAAGATAATTGCCAGTCACAGCATTGATAGAACCCACTCTGACAGAAATCAGCAGGGTGTGCCTAGGAGGGGTCACTGAGGCTAAAGAAATGTTAGACTGAGAGAAATTATTAAGACAGAAAACACAGCATAGATTCAGGGGACTGCCAGCTTACTCTGGCCAGTTTCAAGTTTATTTCAGAGCCTGCTTATATACAAAAGCAGAGCAAAACACAGCACAGTCAGTCAGTATCTAACCATAAGACCATTCCTGTCCTTGAGTGAGCAGCCTCCTATCTGACTTGTACTTGCTGCTCAGAAGCAGCCTTATATGATGTTCCTGAGGTTTAGCATCAGCAGCCTTCTTTCTACTAGATAGAGTGTTCTTTTCTCATAGGCAAAGTGCTCTTTGCCATGGGCTAAATCAAAAGTCTCTCACAGCCCTCAAGGTTATTGGAAAAAGCAGAACAGGCAAGCTTGAACTCAAACAACTTCTATAAGTCAGAATTGACTCCAGATGGAAACTGAGTCACACGTGGGCTCCCACACAGCACTGTGTTTATTTGGTTGGTTGAAAGTGCTTGCACACCGTCTTAGGAGTGTATTGGAAGAGGTACAGGTTTGCCTTCTGCCCTGATACTCAGTCTGAGGCTCTAGTTCCACTACCTGTTTAACTTGGTGATTATGAGGAACGGGTGAAGTGAGGAGAAGAACGCTTCTTTACATGTAGTCTGGCACATAGCTTGGGCTCACTAAATGACAAGCAGCTAGTCTTATTGCACCTGGACAGAAATAAAGTCTATCTGGTTTCTTTTTTTTCAAGGTAGGGTTTCTTTGTGTAACAGTTCTAGCTGTCCTGGAACTAGCTCTTGCAGAACAGGTTGGCCTCAAACTCACAGAGATCTACCTGCCTCTGCCTCCCAAATGCTGGGATTAAAGGCATGCACCACCACCGCCTGGCCTGATTTTTTTTTTTTTTTATAAGAGTATTGCTGAGGCTTTGTCTTAGTTAGGGTTTCTATTGCTGTGATAAAACACCATCACCAAAAGTAACATGGAGTGTGTTTCAGCTTATACTTCTATGTTACAGTTCATCATCAAAGAAAATCAGGGCAGGAACTCAAAAAAGGGACCTGGCGGCCGAAGCTAAAGTAGAGGCCATGGGGTAGTTCTGGTTACTGGCTTGCTTCCATGGCTTGCTCAGCAGGTTTTCTTATAGCACCCAGGACCACAGGCCAAGGAATATTACCACACACAGTGAATTTGACCCTGCCACGTCAATCATAAATCAAAAAAAAAAACCCTCATAGATATAACCACAAACCAATCATGCGGAGATATTCTTCTCAATTGAAGTTCCCTTTTCAAAAAGACTCTAAGTTGTATAAAACTAGCTAGCACAGGCTTTTTTTCTTTAAAATGCTAAAATGTAATTTATTTGCCAAAAATTTGTATGACCTGTTCATGCCAACCCTGCTGTTCACTAAGGAAGGAGCAGTCCAGGGTGAATCAGATGGGCCCTAAATTGATGGCCTCAGCTAAATCTGTGGACTTTAGTTATCTTAGCTGGAGAAGGATAATAAAGACCACTTAAAGCCAGCACCAGTTCTTACAGAATACTGAACATAATACAAATGGTATGATCAAGTTCTCCTTATCAGTATACTAACATACAAGCTCCTGAGATGTCTACACTTCATCCATACTGCTCTTGAGAGAGTGTGAATGTCCTGGTCAGCTTAAGGAGGAAGAGCTAACCAGACATTAAAGGATGGCTGTTGGAAACGGAGAATTCACAGCCGTTAGCTTGGAGACAAAGCCTAGTCTGGTCTGTGGAGAGGCACTGCAGTCACCCTGGGCTGGGGGCTAGCAGCTCAAAAGAAGAGAATCCCATCAACAGCAAAGACAGAAGTCAGAGCATGCTGTAATGATTTGGACCTGGATGAGGGAGGGACAGTAGTTGAGATCAGTGTCTCAACTAAAATTGGGAGGGGAGAAGGGTTTGGTCATATGGTATATAAAATGATAAACTATACCATCAGCTTGACTTAAGTTACTCAGCAGACTGTGTGTCTGCTGCTGGCTTAGAACAGGCTGGACTACAAGTGAGGCAGGTGGGATACAGGTCCTTGCATAAACCCTGCAAGTGGATGAAATTCTCAAGCAATTGAAAGTGTAAATTTGCCAGGTGGTGGTGGTGCACGCCTTAAATCTCAGCACTCAGAAGGCAGAGGCAGGTGGATCTCTGAGTTGGAGACCAGCCTGGTTTATAAGAGCTAGTTCCAGGACAAGCTCCAAAGCTGTAGAGAAACCCTGTCTCAAAAAAAAAAAAAAAAGGAAAAAGAAAAGAAAAGAAAGCGTGAATTCTGGATTCTAGTCCTAAGTCTGCCATTTGTCTGGCTCAGAGAAGTCTTGGGATTAGCAGCTTAAGCTCTGTGCCTCTTTTCCTATCCATAAAGTAAATAAAACCTTATAAGGTTCTTGCAGAGATTCAACTAATTAAAACTTTTAAAGCTTATAAAAGCATTGATACTGTTCAGTTCTGATGATTGTAGTGATTGCTATTAGGTGGAGTTTTGTTTCCTATATTTTAAGCCTCGGAGGAGAGCCACATGCAGTGGTAGAACAGTGGAAAGGCTGTCCTGGTGGGAGCTCTAGGCAGGGTGCTAAACCAGAAGGATAACTGTGGAGGGCCAGCTCAGAATGCTGAGGCCCACTAGTGCCATTTGGTTGTTGGTGGGCAAGTTTTAGTAGGGTAACTCAGGCAGGGCTGCTGATCAATGGGCAGGGGACTGCTTATTTTTACAGCTTTTCTGGAGGTGATTGGTGGGAGAAGAAAGGGCAGAAGTTCACTGTTAAAGAGAGAGCATTTGTTTTTGAAGTTCTCAAGGAGCTTTGAGGCATTAAGATAACCAGCCTCAGCAGAGAGAAAAGTAGCAGAGTTTGGTCAAGGCCTCTGCACAAGGCCATCGAGCCTGGTGCAGAGACTCCAGAACCTCTTCTTACTGGACTAAGTGAAGCTAGGGCCTGTGTTGAGAGTGACATCAGGCCCATCCTCAAGGTGGTGGGCAGTGCCAGTGCCCAGGACCTCCAAGTGGGCTATTTAAGGAAAAATCGAGCCATAAGAGGAAGGACCCTGGCTATCTCTGTGCAGTTTGGGACTTAACTTCATTCTCACATGAACCTTCAAACCTGTTTCTAAACAAGCTCTAAGTCTGTTCCTTATCTTGACCCCATGCATCTCATTTTACAGACAAGGAAAAGCTGCTCTGCAAAGGGTCAGAAATTTGTCCATAGGGCTGGAGAGATGGCTCAGAGGTTAAGGGCATTGCCTGCTCTTCCAAAGGTCCTGAGTTCAATTCCCAGCAACCATATGGTGGCTCACAACCATCTGTAATGAGGTCTGGTGCCCACTTCTGGCCTGCAGGCATATACACAGACAGAATATTGTATACATAATAAATAAATAAATAAAATATTTTTTAAAAAAGAAATTTGTCCATAGCCGTGGAGTAAATGAAGGTTGCGTGCAGACAGCCTTAGCTGGGCAGCTCCCTGGACTTTTACACCTTTCTAGTCCAGGCCTCGTCCCATCACTCACCAGGGGCGGAGTCACCCACCTTGCCCAGGCACCTGTGTCTCAGTCTTCTCAGAAGCTGTTTCTACAGAAGTCATTATTTTAGCACTGATCTTGTTCTGCCTTTTATTCTAACTTAATATCTACATGCTCAGCCAACTCACAAGCCTCAACTCTGCCTCCCCTTTCTGGGTCTATGAAGTGCAGAGCACCAACATGACAGGCAGTAAGAGATGAAGGTAAGGTAATCAATCGTAAATGTGTATGCCTTCCAGCATTTGAATCCAGATCTGCTGTGTAAGTGAGTTGAGCTCCACTTGTACCTGTGACCTAGAGACATTTGATCAGTTTCTGAGCTACACAGAAGTGAAATAGGTTGGGTTGCCTTTTGGTCACGTGTTGAGATAGTTCCAATTCCTAGAACTGTAGCATTACTTTTTTTTTGGTAATTGCTTAATAGAGGTGATTATACATTTTTGCAACTAAACTTTGGAGGAGTTGTTTTGACTTAACTCTGAGCAGTGGATGGAAGTGGAGTGAGTTTGATCTGGTCACATATCTTATACTGACGTGGTCTGCTTATTCCTTTATAATTTTTCCTTTATCCCGTGGCTCCTCCTAGGGTATTTGGTATATGTCATTTGTCACAGGTCAGTGCTTGGGAGCGTAGTGTCATGCTTTATATTAGTTGGGGTTCTCTAGAACAGAATTGCTGAAGTGGCTCCCTCTCTTTCTCTTTCTCTCTCTCTATACATCGATAGACATACAGATATATTGATTGATTGATTGATTTTAAAAGGGTTTATTAGAGTGGTTTACAGGCTGTAGTTCTGCTAGTTCCAACAGTGACTGTCTCCTGAAGTAAAGTTCAAGAATCGTTCAGTCCACAAGGCTGGATGTCTCAGCTAGTCATCAGTATACACTGGAATCCCAAAGAAGTCTCTAATGCCAGTGAAGGAATGCCTTGGTGTCAGATAAACTTGCCAGGGATGGTGAGGGTAAGCAGGCAAAAGACAAAAACTTTCATATTCTATATCCTTTTATATAGACTGTCACCAGAAAATGTGGCCCAGATTTATGGTGGGTCTTCTGACCTCAAATCAAGAAAAATCCCTCACAAGTGTTTAGTTAATTCCACATATAGTGAAGTTGACAACCAAGGTTAGCTTTCACAAAATCACTCCTTGTCAACTTGGTACACAATCATATCTCCTTAAGTCATTAAGAGGTTTCATTTCCAAATAAAATCAATAACCAGGCCATAATTACTCCTAAAACTGCTAACACGTTATCTATCTTAGACTAGCTGGTAATGTCCCTTAAGGGACATTCTTTAGTATCTTGTAACTTTCATATGATAACCACTGACACCTCAATTGTGTTATATAACATGATAAAGAAATCTAGGGAAGAAAGCACAAATATCTTTACAATACATTCTTAACAAAATGTGACAGAAACATATGTCAATTATCATCCTCAGTTTTGCAACTGGTCACGTGGCATTGGTAGTTATTGCAACCTTCTTCTGCTACTCATTCTGTATTTCTGTCACCCCAACAAGCACCTCATCAAGTCTTGTTTTCGTCGTTGTTTTAATGTTTTATTTTTTTATCCTTAAGTGACCCATACCTTTATTCTTGAAAGATCTGAGCCCTTTGTCATCCTGCATGGATTGAGTTGTAATTCCCTATTGGCTTAATTTCTGTCTTAGTTAAGGGTTTACTATTGCTGTGATGAAACACCATAACCAAAAGCAGCTTGAGGGTAAAAGGGTTTATTTGGTTTACATATACTGAGTCACAGTCTATTAGAGGAAGCCAAGGAAAGAACTCAAGTTGTACAGGAATCTGGAGGTCGGAGCTGATGAAGAGGCCGCAGAGGAGTGCTGCTTATTGGCTTGCTACTCATAGCTTGTTCATCCTGCTTTCATATAGCGTCTAGGACTACCAACCCAGAGTGATACCACCCACAATGATCTGGGCCCTCCCATATCAATCACTAATTTAAAGAAAAAAAAAATGCTTGACAGGCTTACCTATAGCCTGATTTTATGGAGGTATTTTATCATGTGGTTCCCTCCTCTCAGATTATTCTAGTTTGTATCAGGTTGACATAAAACTAGTTGACACATGATTCTTAATTGCAATTGTGGGTGTGGGAGGTACGTGTGGCACAGTGGATCACAGTGTATATGTGGAGCTCAGAGGATAACTTTGTCGAGTTGGTTTCTTCCTTTCATCTTCATGTGAGTTCTGGAAATCAAACTCAAGTCATCAGACTTGGCTGCAAACACCTCCCTTTTGAGCTATCTTACCAGTTCATATCATTTTAATGTAGTTAGGAAGTATCCTTGATCATCCTCAGATGTAACTCTTGTTTTCCTCTCTGTTCCAGGGTGCTGTGCCAGGTTCTCAGCTCGAAGCAGTCTGTACATTCATTCTAAGAAACACCTGCAGGATGTGGGTGCTCCAAAAAGCCGCTGCCCAGTGTCCAGCTGCAACCGACTCTTCACCTCTAAGCACAGCATGAAGGCACACATGGTGCGGCAGCACAGCCGGCGCCAAGGTTTGTGACTGTGGCCCCTGAGAGCTGCAAAAATGTACACGCCTGAGCATGAGAGAACAGGGATGATGCCTCTCCCTCTCACCACTCAGTCATGTGTAAACCATGAATTTAGAGCTGTGGGTTACCACACAGCCATGGAACTTTTGCACTCTCTCCTCTCCTGCTACTTGCATCTTACCACAGCCCCTTTGTATTTGGTTTGCCCTTGCCTGTGAAGTCCTTCCCATCAGCCTGTCTGCAACTGGACACTTTTCCCTGTAACTGCATCCTCTGAGTCTGTCTCACCATGTCCACTGTTCCTGAGCACTGAGTCCTGTCTCTTCCTCCTGGTCTTAGGAGATAGCGGATCCTACACAGAAAACTGTTCTAAAGATGGGCAGGAAACCCTCCAAGCCCAGAGCAAAGTTGTGTCTTAGGAATGGACTGAGGTATGAGAGACCTCATGATAGTGGTCAAGGGCATGTGGCAGGGAGGATGCTGAGCATGCAGGACCTGACCTTCAGCATCTGTGGTACAGTGCTTAGAAACTTGCCCCTCTAGGTCTTATCTACAATCGTATGCAGGACATCAAGAATGTAGGAGAGGCAACAATGTCTGTATCTCTCTAGTGCATTCACAGAGACAGTTCTCTCTGGGATGAGGTAGGTTCTACTGTTGGTATGGTAATTGGTGGAGGCCATACATGTTTCTAACCACTTCCCCCTCACTGTGATCTGAGAAGCAGACAATACCATTTAGCCTATTCCCAGTTGGTGTCACCTTTCCTCCCAGAGGGTCTCAACTACTGTCCTTCTCTCCAGCTCTGAACTGGTGCTGTATGACCCCACAGGCCTCAGCATGACATTACTTCTTAAACTGTATCTCCCTTTCCCTAAAGCTAGCTAATTCAGGTTACTTTCACAAGTTTTCCCTAAACTCTGGATGGGTGAGAAGCCCTGTTAGCAGACCTATGTTTATTGTATACATCAACTGACTCATCTAGCATTCCTCTTGCCCATTGTCAGTAGAGGACCAGGAACTCAGAGCAGTGTGATGACCGCCACCTTGTGTTTCAGTTCACTTCACAACTGTCCTGCTGCTGCAGAAATACTTGCCAAGGTCACAGTAAGAGGGAGTGCTTAAGCCAGCTCTTTACTGGGATCTATTTGCTACCCAAAGGCACAGTCCTAACCATTAGCACTACAGTGATTTTTCTCTAGTATGTCCATTTATGGTTGACATTTATGGAATTAATAAAATGTTAGGTTGATTTTTGAGTAAGTGGGCATCTTCTATCAAAATCACTCTCTACAAAGAAGATAATCGTCAAGATGTATGTTTGTTGATTTGTTTTTAATTTTGAGAAAGAAATGGGTCATCTATTTCACTTTCTAGAAGAAATCACTCCCATTTCCTCTCAGAATGTTGTATTAGTATGAAGATACTGGTAAAGAAACTTTCTGATATAAAAACTAAAGAGAGATTCTGACTTTGGTTTCTGTTCTTATGTCTAGACTAGACGTCTTTTGTAGGCTTGAGTTAAAAATGCATGGTGGTACTCGCCTTTAATCCTAGCACTTGGGAGGCAGAAACAGGCAAATCTCAAAAAACAACAACAACAACAAAAGTGCATTATGCACTCTGAGCCGGCCTTCATCCTTAGAAAGTATGCATTTGTGGTTAACTTATAGTTGATGTGGAAGAAACAGCTGAGATCGCCTTCCTCTGCTTCAGGCACTGGGGCAGTTCAGAGGCTGCAATGAGGCAGACGAGAGGTCCCCTTTTCTGAGTTCCATGCATCTGCCTAAACCTGGAGTTTTCAACCCAGCCCAGACAGCCAGTTTTATTCCTTGATTAACCCCAGAGGTCTCAGACCATCTTGTGGATGACAGTAGATGTGAAGCAGGGCACGGAGTTTTACAGAGATGACTAAAGCTAATTTCACAAATAACTCCAGAGCCAGACTTGGATCAGAGCTGACTTATAGAAGTTTCATGCTGTGGGATGGATTGAAACCTTGGTTAGCTAGTGCAGCATAGAAGGAAGGGCAGGCTTTGGAACATAAACACAGATTGAGGACATGAAGTATTAGATGAAGTACCTGTTGTCAAGCCAGCCCTTCCTTTGGTGTCTGCTATTCACTGTATGCCAGCATTAGGTCTTGCTTTACCTAGGTGGCAAGGTCTAGCAAAAGGGTAGTCAGTGTTGCTTCAAGGGGTGCCTGCTAGTATCAAGCAGGAAGAAGATTTCTCAGTCTGGCAAATAGTAACTAGAATATCCATTGCTTTCACAGATCTTGTACCTCAGCTGGAAGCTCCAAGTTCTCTCACACCCAGCAATGAACTGAGTAGCCCAGGCCAAAGCGAGCTCACCAACATAGATCTAGCAGCACTTTTCTCTGACACACCTGCTAACAGTGGCAGTTCGACAGCTGGGTCAGATGAAGCCCTGAACTCTGGGATCCTCACCATTGATGTCTCTTCTGTGAGCTCCTCTCTGGGAGGGAATCTCCCTTCTAATAATAACTCCTTAGGGTCCATGGACCCCTTGGTTCTGGTGACCCACAGTGATATGCCTCCGAGTTTAGACAGTCCTCTTGTTCTTGGGACATCAGCCACAGTTCTCCAGCCAGGCAGTTTCAGTACAGATGATTCTCAGGCCATGAACACAGGAGCAGTAGGCTGTCTGGTGGCTCTGCCTGTGAGGAACTTGGATCAAGAAACACCAGTTTTGACTCCCAGCAATAACTTGACAGTCCCTAACACTGCACCAACCTCTTCAGGCACTGCCCAAGAAACTACCAGAGTCCCAGATCTGCTGGTTCCAATAAAGGTGGAACAAGACTTGCCTCCTGTCCCAGATGTGGTCCAGGGGCCAGAAGAAAGCCATGAGCCATCCCAGTCTATGCTGTCCAGCTCTGCAGAGAGGCCAGGGGCTCAAAAGGACTCAGAGCTCAGTGCTGGCACCCGCAGCCTCTACTTGGTATGAAGCACTATATTCCATCACCACCACTAGCTCACTCCTCTAATGCACCTTGGATCATTTTTGGGATAAATCCTGTCTATGCAGACGGTTCTTTCTGGTGTGCAGAAGGACAGATGGAGCCTGGGCAGTAGTCTGGAAACCTGACTGACCTTGATTCTGAAATTGACATTCTTACAGCTTTGTGCATATCACTTAACCTATCTGAGCCTTAAATCCTCAATTATTTCTAAAATAAGGGGTTTGGGCTACATTGTTTTTATGGTTCTTTTGAGTTCTGTGATTTTATAGTTTTCTTAAGAAAACTTGAGGCATTTCCTACTAATGAAATGTTCACATTCATGCTTTTCACACAGTGACGAGTCCTAGAAGAGCAGTGTTGGCATCAGTCATCGTAACAGTTCAGTGAGAACTTAAAAGCTACATCAGGATATTTTTATTACAATTAAACAGTGGTTCCTGAACCTTCATTCTTGAAGGATTATAACAATACTCCAATTTTGATGCTGGACAGTTATTGTATTCTATATTTATATCAATTATACCTTTAATATAATCTAATTTAAAATAACTTAAAGATTACTAGAAAGAGTCTGACTTTCCTCAGTCTATGATGGAAATGATCATACAGGTTTCTTTGTAATGCTGGTTGAACTTTGTTTTGACATTTATCATGTTAAGATTCATGTATCTTACTACAAGCATGAGGGTACTTAGTAACCAACCTACTGGAGCCGACTTGGATTTCTCTCAATGTGAGAGCAGCACGGCCTGTCTCTCCATTTCTGGTGTCTGGCTTGCTGGTGGCAGAGCTACACTTGCCAACATCTGTTTAGGCTACCATAGCTAAGAACAACAGGTGACTTGACAGGGACTGGAGGTAACCACAGGTCACAGTGCGTGGGAAGCCTGTCCCTGGCACTCTGTGTCTTCCTGTATCTCAGAGCCAGCAATGGGTGGAGGTGGAGGAACCAGCAGAGCTTGGGCTTGCCCTTGTTTGTTCTCTTGCTAGCTGTGTGGCATTAGGCTTCCTTGCTTCTCTGAGTGGGAATGAAGTTATGAATGGGTTTCTGTGTACCATGAGCTGTGGAGGGCTGGTTTCCTTTGTCCCTTGTAGGTTTAAGAATGAAACTTTTTCTTATTAAGTATTTACAAATTTTAAATATCTTATTTGAATACTGTTTCTCTGGCACTTCAATAAGTTTGCTGAATTCAGTGACACTTTCTATATTGGCATATGTCAATGTGGCACTTGCTGCCAACACTGCCCAGGACTGCCGTGACATAACCCTGGCGTCAGAAGACTTGTGTTTTAGGGAGCAGGGCAGTGTACAGCGCTTAGCAGCCTCTCTCTAAAATATTTTAGTGCGTTTAGACCTTGGAGGAATGACCTTCACTTTTCCAGGTGATGAAGCTGTGTGCATTTTCCTGTGCTAACAAACGAACGTGTGGTTTCCCGCGTGCCTTTGCTGGTGACTGATTCCTGGAGCTCTGATACATTCCCAAGGCAGACTTAGGACGGTTCTCTAGTCCCCTTGCTACCCTCCCTCTGCTGTTTAGATCAAGCAACTGACACACTTTTCTTTGGTCCCAGGAAAGTGGGGGCTCAGCAAGAACTGATTACCGAGCCATTCAACTAGTCAAGAAAAAAAAGCAGAAAGGAACTGGGAGCGATGAAGGTGAGGCTGAGTGTGCTGCAGTGCTGGTGGGCAAGGGACTAAGGTTTCTTGTGTCACAGTCACAGGCAGAGGAAGCACACAGAACAGTTGTTTCTGTGTTCTTTGTCTTCTATGTTCAAAATGCCCTTTTATCAATTTCTTAGCTTTATATAAACTTAGAAAACAGGTAATAACCAAATCCTCAGCATGTCTGAACATGCTTGACAGGTCTAAAGAGGCTCTGGGAAAGTGAAGGGTTCAAACATTGTCAGTTCTGGGAGGCTACTGAATAAATGAGTCAAGCCAGCCAGGTGTCAGGAAAGCAGGAGAGTGGCTAGATGCTAAGTGGGGCCTGGTCCTGTGGTAGAAACCATGGGATAGGACAACCATTGTCTCTCTAAGGTAGCTGTGTGACGGCAGCCTGTGCACAGAAGTCTCTGGTTGAATCAGCCTGAACCTTTAAGAGCAGCAGCTCACCTGAATGAGAAAACGAAACAAAACAGTATCACATGAGTATCACATAAGTCTGTGGTCTTGAGTGCTGCCCCTTCTGCACATGGGTTGAAGGTACAGTGCTGAACGGAGACTGGTGAATCCTGTTTAATGTCAGCAGAGCTCTTTGGTGTTCTCAGGCATCATTCATCTTTACATTTGCTTAGACTTACTTGATGCAATTTTATGTCTTTCTGTTCTTATGCCATAGCTCTGATTTAAAATAATAGTTTTCTTCAGGCAGCTGTTTCCCAGTGTTCCTGTCAGTGTCACTTGTGACTTAGAAAGAACAGGTCTGTGGCGCAAGAATCCAAAACTTGTAGTGTAAAACTTGCAGGGAAAATAAAGGGAGACATGGAGGTCTGTAGAAAAAAAAATTATCACATGCAAGCCAAATTCATTAAGAAGTCAGATGACTTTATTGAGCCCAGTCGTAATTAATTGTGGAATTGGAGGAAAGGGAGTGCTTTAGACTTGAGGTGCAAAATTTATTGCTCTCACTACGCTGGGGCAGTATCTTCAGAGATTAATTACTTGGTTATCAACTGCAGTATGACATTTTAAAAATCAAAGACACTTTTAAAGTCCTTAATTTTGGTATTTGGCAAATGTTGCGGGTTTCAGTTGTCTAAAATTCCATACCCACTGCTGACACCTGTTGCCATTAGAATCCACAGAGGAGTCCAAGGCTGTACTTGGCAGCTACTCTTCTGGTTTAGAGCCATAACGGCTCTCTCTCTCCTACTCTCCCATGTTTGGTGGAGTGCTGTGTGGGTTGGTCTGTCCTGCCTGCTCAGGTGGCTTTTGCAGTTTGCCTCACTGGTGTAATTGAGCACTTCCTCTCGTTATGTGTTTCCCTCAATTAGCTATTACATCTTGGGGCTTGATCTGATTGATTCCTTTAGGGAGAGGAGAGTTAGTAAAACTGAAGTGATGCTGGGCTCTTTGTGGAGTCACTTGAGCTGTTTCATAGTACCTAGCACCATTAGATTCCTGGGGTCTGCAGAGAAGGTGATAATAGTTCTGCCTTCTTCTTATTAGCTAGGGCATTTGTCTAAAGAGTGGCTTCTTGTTCTTCACCTTGAGGTATAATTGATAGGAGAAAGTTGAGGTGCTTAAGTCTGCGTCAGGTCTTTGTGAGTATTTTCTGGCCACCTTCTGTGACAATCACAGCATTTCATGTATTTTAATTTTAAAATTTTTATAGACTTTGAAGGGAAATAGAACTATGGCATCTGCAAGGTGTCTAGCTTTTGTGGGTGAAAAGAAGCAAAATGTCCCTGCCAGGGTGAAGGATTATCTCTGCCACCTACCTGTCTTTCTCAGAAAGCACTCTTGAAATCCTGTGACCAGCCAGGTGGGAGTCCATGTAGAGTCCCACGTTTAAATAGTCCTTGAAGCCACCTGTGCCTCTCCTAATATGTACTGTAAGTTCACACTTACAGACCCTTTCTGCCTCAGGTGACCGTGCACAATAGTAGTGTCACCAATAATGTAGGAGGGTCTTCTGTCTGTGTGTTACTTTCATTGGTTAAATAAAGAAGCTGCCTTGGCCTTTTGATAGGCCAGCCCTTAGGTGGGTGGAGTAGACAGAACAGAAGGTTGGGAGGTGATAGAGGAGGGTCATCTTTCTATCTGTTGTTTCATTGGTTAATAAAGAAACTGCTTGGCCTCTGATAGGACAGAAAATTAGGTAGGCAGAGTAGACAGAACAGAATTCTGGGAGAAAGAAGCCGAGTCAGGCAGTCGCCATGATTCTCCCACACCAGACAGACGCAGGTTAAGATCTTTCCTGGTAAGCCAGCTCGTGGTGCTACACAGAATATTAGAAATGGGTTAGATCAATATGTAAGAGCTAGCCAATAAGAGGTTAAAACTAATGGGCCAAGCAGTGTTTAAAAGAATACAGTTTCCGTGTAATTATTTCGGGACATAAGCTAGCCGGGTGGCAGGACGCCGCCCGCTGCTCCTTCTACAGGGAGGAAGAAGGCAGTGTGGCAGATGCATGGCTCTCTAACCCAGTATGGACGTAGGTTAGAATCCTCCCGGTAAGCCATGACGTTGTGGTAAACACAGATGAATAGAAATGGGTTAATCAAGATGTGAGAATTAGCCAGTAAGAGGCTAGAACTAATGGGCCAGGCAGTGTTTAAATGAATACAGTTTCTGTGTTATTATTTCCAGGGCTAGGCTAGCCGTGCGGGAGCCAGGCACGACGAAAAGCAGGCCTGCTCGCCTCATCACTACACACCATCACATCCATAGCTGTAACATGTCACCCAGCCACTCCTTGCATCTTCTCTGTAGCCCCGGTGAATCTGTTACTGACAGCATTTGCTGTCACAATCATGGGACGTTCACTCTCAGCTGGTATTCCCCATGTCCTGTCTCTGCCTGGGACAAAGCAGACTCCTGGGCTCTGTTGTCAGGTCTTCCTGGTCTCCAGGCATGTCAGGGCCTCGACCCTTCTTACCTATCATGATGCTTTTGAAGAATACAGTTTCTTGGCCTGCAGACTTCTTTGTTTAGACTGAGGTTCAGGTCTTTTAGAGCTGGAGGTGATGTGCCTTTGTGCATTGTGCTGGGTATAAGTGTATTGACATGACATAGATATTTTGCAGTTATGTGCCTCCAACTGTATTCTTAGCTTCGGTCATTCTCTGGAGCTCACAGCCCACTGAACGCCCTTGTGCTCAGTCAGTGTTATGCGGTGAAATGACAGGATCAGACCAAGAGCAGGATCTATGTGAGGACAGTGTGAACTTTTTCCAGCGCTGGTGACCAGAAGAACTCACCTGAAGCATGCTATCTACAGCGCTTATTGGGACTCAATTATGTAAGGCCCAGCCCCTCCAGAGATAGGGTTGACAGTTTGTGACCCAGGACTATACTATACATCACAATGTTGTCATTGGCTCTCTGAAATGGCTTAAGTACCCCAGGGAAACATAGCATTCTTTGTTTGTTTGTTTTGAATTTGGGGGGGGAGGGTGAGGCTGGTTCTTACTTGTATGTATGTTCATGTACCACGTCTGTGCCTGGTACCCTTATAGGTCAAAAGATGGCATTATATTCCCCTGGAACTAGAGTTGCAGGTGATTATGAGCTAGCAAATGGGTACTGGGAATCAAAACTTAGTCCTCTGCAAGAGCGGCCTATGCTTTTAACTACAGAGCTATCTTTCTATCCAGGAAGCAAAAACATTCTTATAGGCGGGACATTCTGGGGCCCCTAGGTCATCTTCCAGGAGCTCAGCAAGGCTAATTGTTTACTATGTGCAGAAGATAATCCTGTTTCTCATGTTTTCCACAGATAACACTAGACAGTGAGTCTTGGCTGTGACAGTATGACCCTGATGTTCTGCAGGTGATTTGTATTAGGGTTCTTCTACAGATACATGCTCTCCCTCCCCACTCACTGATGCACTCTATCACTCTCGGCATAGACTCAGGTTATAGTATGGCTAGCATTGGTTTTGTGGCTTTTGAGTGTCTGGCTCTGCCCGTTGGGACTTCCTGAAAGTGTATTCTTATGCCCTTCCAATGTAACCTATCCTGAATTTCATATCGTGTACTTGTCCCAGCCTGCAGTCAACCAATTCTCCAGAGAGCCCTGGTTCATTTACTGGAAACTGGTATTTACAACCAGATTGTGGGTCCAAGACTGTGCTGGCTGCTAATGAACTGTGTGCCCTAAGTTCTCAGTGGCCATGCTAGGAAATATTTGTAAATATCATTTTTATTGATCTCTATGCAGAATGTTATGATTTTTTGAAGGTATGTACACAGTATTTCACATTCTTTGTAACTATATTGGTATTTATAGTGAAACATGTGAGATCAGCTCAGACTAAGTGGCTTCTCGTCAGGTAGGGTTGTGCTGATATTTTGGCAACAAGTTTGAGGGGAAAATTTAGGTTTCTGGGGTATTTGCATTTTGACATTGTGATGAGAGATTATGAATTGTATTTAAGTCTGAGCACAGAAGTCCAGTATGACTACACCGTATGTGGCTTTAACAAACAGAAAGACATCATTACTGTAAATGTTAGCCCCACACTGCATGTGCATTCTCAGAAAATATGTGGTCTGAAATCCAAGGCTACTCCGAGTGTGCTGCTGCTGAGAGTAATACAAGAGCACTGCTGGCACCTTCAGCTCAGACATTTAGCTGCTCCTAACAGAATCGCCAGTGTAAGAAATCTCAGTGTGAAAATACCTTTGGAGACGGAAGGCCATTACTATAGATTGAATTTAGGTCCTTGCACATAGTAAGCAGTGAGCAGTGGCTTAAGAGCAGGAAAAGGAAAGGAGGCATGGTGTGACCAAAACCCGAAGGCCTCTGTGTCACTCTGAAAGTATAAACAAGTCTTAAGTGCATTGCCAAGAGACAAAGATTGAATACATCTAAGCAAAGCACAACCTTAGGGAAATGTATGGGAAGGCAAGCAGTGACTCAGAACAAACTCCAAAGCAGAGGTAACGTTACCAGGGAGAGGTCGTTGTCTTTAACACAGCAGAGTTAAAGAACATTTATTCTGAAAGCTTAGATCTCAAGTGCAAAATGAAATATGGTAGAAACCTAGGGAGAGAATGAGTAAAGGCCTAGCAGTATTGAAAATGACTCTTATAACTTGTATGCAGACAGCAGAAACAGTGAGGCTGTGAAGGATGTTTATTCATGCGGCTAATGAAGTTGATTTACTAGATAGACTATATATAATCTGCACCCAATGTTTGTAGACATAGTACATGAAAGGAGGAATGAAGAAAATTACAACTAACATCTTCATAGGGAAAAATCTTGGCAGGGCTTTGTTTTCTAACCATTTGTATAAATTACAAAGTAAAATTATTTGGAATCCAAAATAAAGCCTGCTAAGCCTTTGGGTAGTAGAATAAAAAAAAAAAAATGCCTAATAACAACAGAAAGTGATAGCCATGGAGTTATCTAGTTTGATCCCTTGAACGGTAGCAACACTTGTTTGGATCTCTTGTGGAGATTAAATGAGACTGTAGCTGTAGGACACTTGGAGTATAAGCTACTGATGACTCTTCCAGGGATGTGGCTGGAAGATAGGTACAAATGTGTGCACAGGCAGCCTCTTAAGAAAAGGAAGTACAAGGTGGAAAACAAGTGCGTAACAACCAGTGCTGTGTAACCATCTGTTCAGGTTGGAACTTTTGACTTGGGTGGAACAAAGCATGTTCTTAAATGCACTCAGCTATCCAGGCCATTGGTTTCCATTTCTGCTGACTTTGAATCAAGGAAAAACAACAAAAGAAAAGTTGCACTGTCAGTGGAAACAGAAATAAACATATCAGACACACTGTGATAGTACATTATAGTACTTGCAACAGCACAGCATTCTGAAAGGCAAATGTGAACACTATAATATGGAAAAGGTACATGCATCAGTATATTGTGCAATTGGCTACATACCGTACTCTACCTAGGATAGGAACAGCAAAGGCTGTCAACCACACAGACTAGCCATAGGTGCTTCCTTAAAAATAATAGGTAAAGTGTTCTAAACAGCATCCAGAACATCTTGTATTTACTATATTCTGACTAAACACAGAGACCAGTGAAGAGCCCTACTGTTTTCTCAACAGGTATGTTTGTGCACGACTAGAGGAGGGAACATCAGCAATCCCACACTTTTCACTCCCTTATTTCCTTGAGATGAGCCTCTCACAACCTGGAGCTATCCCTCTTGTCTTCTAGCTAGGCCCAGCAATTCTGTCTCTATGCCTTCCCCTCCTGTCACTTCTAGGGTTACAGGCACGTTCAGCCATGCCCAGCTTGTTGATGTTGGCTCTGGGGATGCAAACTTGGACCTGAGTGATATATAGTAAGTGCTCCTAGCCACTGAGCCATCTCTCCAGCCCTCAACAGATCTTAAGTTGTGTTCCCTAAAAAATTAATAGGCATCACTGGTGAAAATAGAAATTTCATGATGATTTCTGCTGACTGGTGTCACACATCTGTCATAACCAGTACTCAAGTGGGGACAGGTTCAAAGTTGTCCTCAGCTACCTGGTGAGTTTGAGACTAGCAGCCAGCACCCACTCAGTGCTGTGCTTCAAGGGCACAGGTGTACCCAGGTCATTGGGGAGTCACTCCTATTCTTACTCTTTTGTTTTTGTTTTTCAAGACAGGGTTTCTCTAACTTTGGAGCCTGTTCTAGAACTAGCTCTGTAGCCCAGACTGGTCTCAAATTCACAGAGATTCACCTGCCTCTGCCTCCCAAGTGCTGGGATTAAAGGCGCACACCACCACTGCCTAGCTTTTATTCCTATTCTTGCCATAGATGTTTATATTCTTCTGAAGGGTTTTGCCTTGAAAATAAACCAAAAATAGGAGTAAGGTGGATTCTTTGGAGGAGATTGGTAATTTATAGATGACTTCATTGTTGAAAAGCCTAAGAGATTCGGCTAAAAAATTAGCAAAAGGAGATAATTTAATGTCCAGTTAAAGAATGTCTGCCATCTGGAGTTCTCTAAAGGGCAGCAGTTAGCAGTGAAGAAATGTAGTTGCAGGGTCACAGCAGCCCTGCAGGAGGAAATTTCACAAGCAGGCAGGCATTCTCCTACATGAAGAAGACAAGAGAAGTTAGCTGAAAGGCAGAGATGGGTTGTTCCCTGGTGGTGTAATTTCTTCCCTCCAGTACACCAGAGAAACGTGAGCAGTGGATACCCAATCCATCGAGTGGAATGGAAGTACCTGATGAAATCAAATGATGAAACTAATGAAGATAGAACCAGGAAGGGGTGAGAAGAACTTCAGTTCTCAGCAGGGGAGACGGGCATCAGAAAAGATAAAACCTGGAGATGAGAAGGTACCACAGGGATGGAAACAGTGGCAAACAATCTAGGGAGGGCCTGAAACTGCAGTGTGGTTGGCCTGTCCAAAGAGAAGTAAGGCTGACCTCACTAGAGACTAGCAAGGCAGAGCTAGAGTGGAGGCACTAAAGTGACCCAAGCTGTACCCCTTATAAGCCATAATCACATCTCTGGTCTTTACTGCAAGGGTCAGTAGAAAAGGGACATGATGTCTTAAAAGACCATTCCGCCTGCTCTTTGGACAATAAACAGACAGATGTCATGCATGGAAGGAAACAAGAATGTCTAGGGATTTCTGTGGTCTCCAGCTGAAGCCAACATGTCTAGAGGTCAGTGGTGGCCAAACAGTGAGAGGGAGTTGGGGCCTGTCTAGAAGTAGGGGCCCCTAAAACTGGGTGTGAGGAAAAGGAGTGTTACAGGCCTGACACTTATCCCACAGGGTGATGACACTCTCACTTGGAAGTCCAAGGAGGCTTGAGGACAGAATGAGGTAAGAAAGCAAGGGAATGTCTAGAGACTACACTAAATGCTCAAGTCTGTCACATGTCTACCACAATAGCCCAGCAGAGAAAGAATGATGGTGTATCATGGGTAGAGTCGCAAACCAGAGCCCAGGACACAGAAACAGGGCCTGGTGCATCTTTGCATGTGGCAGAGGTGACCCTGTGTACTTCTAACAATCGAATGCTATCCTTTGTGGATTTCAAAGGGTTTGGGGCTTTTGAAAACTCTGTAACAACAGCCAGCACTTAACTGCACTCTGCTCTACCTGCTGTAACAGAAGGACCCATTTGGTCTCACAGTCACCTTGACAGGTTAGGCAAGTCTTCACATGTTACACATGTGCTGGCACGAGACCCAAGGCACCAGAGGCATGGTAAACACATCTTGTCAGCACATTTGACCAGAGCCACATCTGATGAGAACTCAAGGTGGCGAGGCAGATGAGCACTACCATGAACAAGTGTTTGCAGAAGACTGCCAGCGTGGCTGCATAGGCATCCAAGAAGGCCCTCCTGAAGATGACCTGGGTGTCTACAGGGTCATTAGGTGATGATTCCAAGAGGAAAATAACAAAGCTGGGTAATGATTACATGTGCAGCTGCACCTTACTGTCTGGCTTATGAAGATACCAGGAGTCCGTGTAAAGGACCCATCTGCAAGCTGCTATTCTACCAAAATTTTTGATAAGAGAATATTTACAACTCAGATGTATGACAACAAAACCGTACACTTTGTGAATGTTTTAGTGAGTCAGTCTATAAGAACGATGGGTGTATGGATGGACATCTGTGTATATACTTACATAGAAACAGAAGTTAAGTAAGACATGCCCATTCATGGATAGTCTCACCCAACACTGGGTGTGAAGATTGTGAATATTTTACTGTGGTCATTTCTACTTTTTGTATTTGAGAATACATAAATTTTATAATTTTAAAAACTGAAATTAAAACTGTCACATTAAAATAGCAAGCAATAGAGTAGGCATTTCTTGTGAGTGGCTTGTGAAGCTTTCCCAAGCTCTCTGGTGTCATTAGTACACAGAGATGTGTGATTCCCTTTCCAGAGAAGCAGGAGAAAGAAGCCAGGGTAGGCATGTGCTTTCCACTCAATTGCTTTGGTAGCCCTGGGGTGACCTACTCGTCCCAGCAAAGCCTAGTCTATAGCCAGAGAGCTATGTGACTGTGCCATGTGCATGTGGCTGAAATGCCCGAGTGAGTTGGTGGCTGAGTTGAGGCTTGAGTCAGTGATCTTGCCCTCATTGTAATCTTTTCACTTTAAAACAAATATCTTTGGCCATGTGTGTCACAGGTTTCCTTTGGCTGCCATCATGAATGAAGAAGGGACTCCTTGAAGGAAGAGGTTTGCTGTCAGCCCAGGAGTCACATTGCTGTCACTTCTTTCTATGAGCGAATTTAGTGACATCTATAAAATTCCATGGAAGTTTAAGTGCAAAGCACTAGTTGGGTTTGGATTTCATGGAGATGTCATTTAGCTACAGGAGCTCTGGCCCACCTTATGGGACACACACACACACACACACACACCTAGAACATGCAGGCCTATAGTTGAGGTGGCTTTGGGGAACCAAAGTGGAGTATAGACTTTATACTGTCACCACATGGTTTGTCCATTAGCCAGGTGCCTCTGCTCCAGCTATGCCTAGCCTCTCTTCTCTGTGTGTTAAGTTTGGTAAAGCTCTTTCAGGCACTGGCCTTTGAGGACTGTTAAATAGCTGCTCTCTACAGACTGTGTCTGTAAATGATCTTGGGTGGGCTCTTGTCATTTCTGTTCTGAGCCTGAGCTCTTTCATTCTCCTGACCACAACTAAAGGCATCATTGCAGGCAGCCACTTGAGCACAGTGGCGCTAGTCATTGAGAAGCAAACATGCAGGGTGACCATAGCAGTAAGGGACTACCCCCTACCAAAGAAGGGACCAAGAAAAATGTTGTCACCAGAGTCTAGAAGAGGAACAGTACAAAGAGACAAGGGAGATATTTCCTGCCACACAACAGCAGCCTGTCTGGTTCCCTCCCACCTGAGCCTCATCTCTCTGATCTCAGGATCAGGTTCCAGGTGCTACTGGGGGAGCCCGGGTAGTAAGTAGTCTCTAAGGACATGAAGGCTGAAAGTCTTCTGTCCTTGTCCCCATTGTTGTCTCCATACTGCTGGGGTGGTGGGAGCAGGGTATACTGTAAAGGGTCTCATTATGTAGCCCAGGCTGGTCCCAAACTATCCTATCTTAAATGCTGGGTCTAGTGGTATGAAGCACCATCAGCTACCACTGCATTTTGATGATAGGTTTACAAGCCTTCCATTGGGAGCTCTGGGGGAAGTATCACATGATGAAGATGTAGATAATACTTGCTAAATGAGTAATAAGACATACACAGATCACTAGCCATGGAGCACATTTAAAATAGTTATATTTAGTGTATGTATAAAATACCCTTCATATTAAAACCTGACAGAGTTGTTGTATCTAAGGTTTTTTGTGCACCTGACCTGGTTCTGAGTCATTGTATTGTGTCTATTAGCCAACCCTAGTCCTCTCTAAAACTCTGAAAGGTATATGTCCTGTTATTTCCATTTCTGGATGAGGATCTTGGAACATGAAGCAGTAATAGCTAATGAGGATCAATCCCAGGACTAGAATCTAAGGCAGACTGGTCCCAGGATTACCCGAACCCATAGGCCATGTGCTATGTCTGCCCTCCCTCGGTTGAAGTGGACTGTAAGGAGTGGGTAAGGCTTGCCTAGAGCTTCAAGGGGCTCCTGGTTAGTTAGGCAGCCTGCCAGCATGATTGGCCATGTCAAAGACCGGAAAACCATGGTGTCTCTACAATCAATCAGTAACTGTCACAGTCTTTCAGGCCTTAATTAACTGAGAACCCAAGAAGTCCCCCTAATAATAGTGGCCATTGCCTGTTTGTTTGTTTGTTTGTTTGTTTGTGTTTGAAACGGTTTCTCTGTAGCTTTTGTAGTCTGTCCTGGAACTAGCTCTTGTAGACCAGGCTGGCCTCGAACTCACAGAGCTCCACCTGCCTCTGACTCCCTAGTGCTGGGAAGCCATCACCATTTTTATTAGAGAGCAGCCAAAGACAATTCCCTGAGAATCTAGGAAAGACATCAAAACAACTTCGTGGCAGTATTTGACTCTCTGATGGGAGGTTTACAGAGGTTGGTGAAGAGGAACATGGTGATAGCTTATCATGATGCTATCATTGAACTTGGAAAGGCCTCAGCACAAATTATGAATACTCTCAAGAGACCTGTGGGAAAGAGTGGCACTATGATGGGCCACTCAGCTCATTGCTTTTTTGTTGAACAGGAAAGAAGATAGTGGAGAAAAGTAGATGGTAATGACAAAACAAAAATAAGACATTCCAGGGCAACAAGGGACAAGGACAGGCAGGGTAAGGTCTGCCAAATTTTTGGCAGAAAACTTGCAAGTCATATTATTGGCTTATTTTGCTCAGTTTCTTTTTTAAAAAAAAAATCTCAAATTCCAACAACCAAATAGTTAAAAATTCACCTGTCAGTTTTAAGTTCACTGGGAAGGATAAATAGGAAGTCATATAGGTGGCAAAGGAAAGGATAAGCCACTGTGAGCACCTGGCTTAACAAGGTGGGTGTCCAGCATGACTGGGATTGAATATTCTGGAAACATGAATTCCTTACACTCTTATCCTTGCAACAGCTACACTGAAAAACACCCAGGCAAACCTTAGGACATGCAGTGTAGAATACACACATGCACACAAACGGCACACACTAGCTATGTCCTTATTTTTATGCCAGAGAAGCATGCTGGGTTAATACGAAATTTAAATCATAAAAGTTCACGTGTGTATAGTTCTAGAGCTGAGTAAGATAGTATAGATGTTCAAGAAGCAGTGACTGGAAGCTTCTTGCTTTGACAGACCCAATTCCAACCCTGATCTGCTATGAACAGAGGGAGCACTTAGGCAGGAAAACTGCATAAACCAGGGATTTTGGCAGAGACTCTGGCAGATGAGTTGAAACTATAGTGGAACCACTCTTCCTGCAATGAGGAGAGCTTAGTCTCTGCTTATAACATGGGCTCTCCTCACCTGGTCCATCAACCTAGTTAATATTTGCACTTTAAGAAATTGTTCCTTAGCGCCCTCACCTCGCCCAAGAAAGCAGGCTGTGAGAAAAGCAAAGGGAAGTCCCAGGTATCATACCAGCCACAAACATGAGTACAACACACTCAGGACACCACAAGGTGCTGGTGACCTTCAGGAGTGAGGTAAGCAGGTCCGTGGGAGTTGTGTGCCTTGCCGAGGGCTATGAATTTTTTTAGTTTGGTTTGGTTTGGTTTTTCAAGCTAGGGTTTCTCTGTGTAACAACTCTAGCTGTCCTGGAACTCACTTTGTTTACCAGGCTGGCCTCAAACTTACAGAGGTCTGCCTGCCTCTGTCTCCCAAGTGCTAAGATTAAAGGCTTGCTACCACCGCCCAACCTCCATGTTTAAAAAAGAAAAAGAAACAAATCTTGCTCCAACTAGAAGGCCTGCTGGGTGGCAAAGCCAGCTTCCATGGCACACCTTTGTGTGCAGAGTGCTAAAGCTTTTGAGTTTTCTACCTGCCAGGAGCTATGGGAGTTTAGGGACATGGCCTTCAGAGAAGGAACACCTAGATTCAGGTTCTGTCAGGCAAAATGATTATAATAGGTTTGGTAAGTTTTCCATTAAAATCTGGTGGGTTTGTCTGTTTACCTCTTGCCTCATGAAAATTTCTTTGGAACAATGTTCAAGTCAGTGAAGCTGTATGGGATGATGGGAACCATGAAGCCTCTTCCTCAAAAATCCTCAGTCAGGGCCAGAGCCCAGCCAGGGAAGCATTGTTAGATGTGCTGTTTTTATCTGCTTGGTTTTAGGAACATCTGAGACTGCTCATGGGAAAATGAAAGGCGGCGTGGCCAACCATCCTCATGTCCACTCAGGCCAGCACAGTTGTTTCTGTGGAAACCTCATGGTACCCAGTGGAAGTCTGCCAGCACCAGCCCCTGCAGCTGGTCTGCAGTGTGTCCAGATCCCTGTTCTGCAGGTAGGAACCACCCACGTGAATGCTGAGGTCTGCAGGGGCAGGATGGTGGAGGGGTGGCCGCTGCCCTTTCAGTAAACTGCTCCAAGTCCTGTGTCCTGTCCCAGCCATCTTAATAATCCCAGCCTCTCTCTTCTTCCCAGCCTGTCTCACTGCATCTGTGCAAGCCCTTGCCTTTGTTAGGACTGACGTATCAGGTTTGTGGCACTGTGTTACCCTGTGTCTAGTTCCCTCAACCTGGTCCATCTTTCCCACATCTCTTGGAGGTGTAATGGCTTGTGCCTCTGTCTTGCCAAGGTCTGCTTGGGACCATTTTATGCAGACAGGAGGCATCTGAGACTGCCCAAGCTGGCCATATGTAAGCCTCACAGCTGCTGGTATTCATGTTGCCCACCTCTACCCAGACTCTCCTATAAACTCTCTTTAGACTGCTCTGGCCATGCTTCTAGGCACCACTGCCTGCACAGCAGCTGGTACAGGCTTTCATGTGAAAGTGGTAGGACCTTTTTGATTTTTCTGCTTTCTCGTTGCTCACTGAAGATAGGGCTCAGTCACCTCTTTGGGGGCTCAACAGACCTTTATTTGACAGCCATCTATGGGAGCTCACTGCCAAGTCACTCAGCAGCCCCATACATGCCTGCACTACCAGGATGACCTCTGAGGAGGTGGAATGGGGAAGGAAGAGGTTTGGAAGCTGAGAGATCTGGCTATATTTGACTCAGTCGCACACACCTGCATGGTGCACACCACTTAGAGTTGCAGATGAAACTCCAGTAGGCCAGTGCAAATCTAGTTGTCAGAGACTGAGGGTGGAGCTGTTCCTGTTACTTCGGAGAGCTTAGAGACAGGCAAGGTCCATCTGGGAGAGAACCATGAAGGAAAGAGGTGGGATCAGGGGTAGGAGGCTGTAAAGAGCCTACAGGGCTCAGATAAATGGGGGATGGGTGGCAAAGAGTGGCCTGGGGAAAGAGGCAATGAAAGGGTTCTAGACCAAAAAAGAAGCATGTGAGGGTTTAGTGGGCAGAGACTTGGGCTTGTGTAGAGAAATGAGCTGAAAATCATGCTCCTCCCTTCTAGTTTGACCCAATGGTAGAACAGTTTGGAACTGTGGGAGAGATCAAGGATTCCTAGAGATAGGGACAGCGAAAAGAGTGGGAGGCTTGTCCCAAAGTAGTATAGCCACAGTGTGCAGGTCAGCTTGCAGAAGGCACTCCCAGGGCTCAGGGTATAGGGTGAAGAGGTTGTAAGAAAAGTGCCACCACAGGCAGAAAACGAGCCCACTGGAAAGTGTGTGCACCTGGGTATAACTCTTTCACCTGTCTTTTGACAGCTAATTGGCCCTCAGCTTCAGTTTTATTGTCAGAGATGGAAATAGCACTTAGAAGGTCCTTGGGGAAGTGGGAGGATGGAGTGCTTAAGAACAGAGTGCTCAGTTTGGAGGTGGTAGGCAGCTGTAATTAAATGTGCTGTAATTAATTAATGAGAAGGCAAAACCATTCTTTCTTGACTTGCTTCTGGGGACCTGGCAGCCTCATCTTGGGATGTCTGCTTTCAGGCCTCTGGCCCATAGGTAAGATGGGAACAGAGAGAAGGCCTTCCCATGGACTTGAGAAAGTACCAGGGCGTCCACACAGAATTTATTTAATACACTATAGGAGGAGCAGTACTGTTGGGACAGGGAACAGTTTTTGAGTGTTGAAATAAATAATAAACATAGGGAGTCAGGCAGCAGAAGATTCCAGACTAAACTGAACTAACTTTGGACTGGATTCAAAGTGAGAGCTATGGAGAGGCCAGTGCTTCTGCTTCCTGATTACCAGTGTGTGATAGTTCTTGATGTTGCCTCCCCAGGATGACCCCTCAGGTGAAGGAGGCTTGCCACTGGCCCTCAGCCCGCAGTGCTCTGCCTTCCATCCCTACTTCACCGTGGATCTGCCTGTCTACGTCCTCCAGGTCAGGGTGCCTACAGTTCTTGCTCTTATCAGTAGAACGCATCCATCCCAGGATGGACAGGTTTCCCATGTCAGGAGGCTATAGCAAGGGTTAGCAGCTGCCATAGACTTGCCCTGGAGATGCATTGGGTTCTGGTCAGGTCCAGCCACCTTGAACTTTTTTGAAAAGATGGGGTCACAGCTTCAAATAAGGCTTGGTTGACACTGCAGTCTCTGTTTGTAGAACAGGTGAAACGTAGTGTGCCTGTGACCACTGCACACTCCAGTTCTAAATTCCCATGAGTGAGATGTACCCAGATAAGTTCAGTAGCTGTGCTAAGTAGGTGGGTGGTTAAGCTGAGAGTGGGCAGCCACAGTGCAGCTCTAGGTCTGAATGAAAGTCACTTTTCAGGCTGCCGACCTTCCTCAGAAATGTCATTTGTACTGTTCTAAGCCCCTCAGAACACTATTCCTAAAGAAGGGAAATCTGAGCCAGACGTGATAGACATAGGTGATACCCATTAACCAGGAGACAAGGGTTGGAGAACTGCACATTTGAAGCCACTTGAGCCACATAGCAAGAATTTGTCTCTAAAAAGCACGGAAAAGGAAGGAAGAAGATATGGGGTGGTGGGGAAGAGAGCAAGAGGCAATAAAGGAGGGAAGTACAAACTACTGGTGACCTGAGACCTGCCCACTACAGCTTGGAGCCTACAAGACCAAAGTAGGAGTGCTGGATTCTAGCAGGAGAGTGATGGGTACCAACCATGGCCATCTCTCTGCACGGGCCTCCTACTGCCTGCGGGCTATCAGCAGATATTATCTCAATTTTTTGGTTTTTGTTTTGTTTTACAGGAATGTACATGGGTGCTTGAATATATATAGACCCATCAGTAAGCCTAGAAGAAAATCTGGGAAAGCATAATGGTTCTGAGTTCACATCTTGTTGTTGTTTTTTTGAGTATTTTGGGTTTGGTTTTGTTTTATTTTGTTTTTGAGGCAGGGTCTCACTATGTAGCCCTGACTAGCTGGCCTGGAACTCACAGAGATCTGCTTGTCTCTGCCTTGTGCTGGGGTCAAAAGAATGTTCTTTGAAGGGGCAAAGTATGGGGTAAGTCTTTGCTGTGCCTTCCCCTTCTCTTCACTTTTCTGCTTGGTTTTGCAGGAGGTGCTTCCATCACCAGGAAGCACTATCAACCTGCAGGACCTTCAGTGACAGCGGCCTGAGCAAACAAGAACTCGTTCCAGGATGTGTTTCCGGACCTCAGATGACTGTGGTGTGGACCGGGAGATTTCATGTGACTTCTGCTCAGCAGTTCAGCCTGATAATTTGAGACTTTGGGGTACATGCATGGAAAGTGCTTTCATTCTGCTCCAGCAAGAGCCAATATGGGCTATACTCTTTGAAACTGCCTCCACAGGTTGCCCACGGTGAGATAGACACCATGTCCATGCCATGTGTTTGCATTCCAGCCTTTCCCAGGTCCCCATGGGCCTGAGCTGGGTAGCACTTGTTATATTAAAAGATTCCTGCAGTAAGTGGGTGGAGCATGGCTCCCTGCTCAGGTACATCTCTGCACTAAGTCTAGACAGGGCCTTCTATTGTAGTGTGTTAACATTTTGCCCGAGACATCTAGAAATTTGGTTCTTTTCTGAGATCTTGTGTGACAGACTGCTTCTCACCTGCTAGGATGGTCTTGGTGGGTGTGTTGGTCTCCCTACATTGTATGCCATGGTGAAGCCAAATTCAGGCTGAGGCAGGTTGCACAGGCAACTAGTCTGAAAGGCGATTGGGGTGGCCTGGTGCCCACCAGTGGCCTGCTAATAGACCCTCTTTCTAGACTCAGACTTTAAAGTCATTTTTCTAAACTCTGTATTTGGAATTCTTGGTAAATAGTAACTTGTCTTCAGTCTCTATAGTGAGGTTCTGAATGTTGTATGTTAATGTGTAGGGCTGGAATGATAAGTGTGTTTTATGGTTGAGGTTGAAGATAAGGATATTATGTGACCTTAGCCTTCTGTGTTTTCACAGTGATTCTGTCTTCCCAGGGGAGATGGTTGTCTTGCACATATTTATTTGTTAGTGAAGACTGGATACAGGGTCACACAGAAATGCATTTTTCTTGGGCCTTTGGAGTGTGTACTTACTCAGATACTGCTTTGGTTCTGCCCCATCTGAGTTGCTTTGTTTCTTGGATTTGGGGAGGGCCCTGAGTTTGGGCATGAGTCTTCTCTGGATGGCTCTGTGGTGCCATCTGCCTAGGTGCTGCTCCCTACTCAAGTAGGATTGTGAATCCAACTTGGGAAGGCTTCTTTCCACAGGTCTCTCCTGCATCACAGGCCCAAGTGTAGGGACTGGACTTGCCCACCTGTCATCAGGGCCCTCCCCACTCCATGGGCAGCCTGGTACCACTGTCACCTGCTTCCAGAGCCCACCTCACAGAGAAGCTTCCTTCTCCCACAGCCTCCAGGGTGTGTCTGCCAAGTGACAGAATGGGCTGTCATGTTCTGAGCACTGGAGCTTCCTGCTGCCACACACCCAACTCTTAGTACAAATGAATAAAAGTGTTTGTGTGTCATGTACCAAAGGTTTTGCTCTGGTTTCATTAAAGGTATGTGCATGGTGTTGAGATTCTTGCCCCTTCTGCCCAGCTGGCCACCAGTTCTTTTGTCTCCAAGAGCAAACAACATCCTGCCCTCCTGGGGGACAGGTTTTGAGCCTCTCTCCAAGCAGCTACCTCTGATGAGAACCAGGATGGTGTTCTGTCCCTCGAACACGTTTTGGGTGAAATAACAAAAGAGGGGTTCCAAGAGGCTTCCTTCAACAGGTCACTCAGACTCCTGAGAGACATGGTTTTATTTCCTTTGAGTAAGGAGGCTGACAGGAGAGCATGAGATGGAGTTAGTCCCTCCGGCTCGCAGTCCCTGCCTTCAGTAACTACTGACCTCTTCCTGAGCCTTCGGCCAGCTCTGCTGCTAAGTGAAGAAGAAGAGCATCTCCTCCTTGTCCTTGTCCATTATTACGTGCTCAGACTCCTCCTTTATTCTGATGACTGGTGGACGGGAGCGGCTTACCAATCTCCTGCCTCTCTGCAGGGGCAATAAATATGGTGAGCCTATGCTGCCTATGTAGATGTGCTGTCCACGCGCCCTGCCATAGGGTTCAGGAAGGGGCCAGCAAAGCCTGGTCATGCAGACCAGCCACTCAAGGGTGGCAGTGGCTAAAGGGACCTAGAGTGTGGGTCAGCCTAGCAGTCGCCATGCCAGCTCCACGGAGCACACTTTCTGAAGGGCAAGAGTTAAAGTATTTCCTAGCTCAGGGCTTCCACAGGAGACCCTGCAATGTGACAGAACACATTAGAGGTCGGCCTGTAAAAGACAGTGATCCCTCTTAAAAGGCCCAATTCCATAACCTTCAGCTCTGAGTTAAGCTGTCTGTTCTATGTCCAACAATAGCCCCTGACCGATGGTCCTAACCAATACGTAACTCCTCCATGCTCTTTGTCACATACATGTTGAACTGAATCATGTAATATGAAGCTGTCTGCCAGCCTCCCAAAACTTAGCTATCTCCTTTGTTCTTGGATTTGCTTGGGGAGGTTCTCTGAAAGCTGCTTTCTGAAGGGGCTCCTCTGCCCTGTCATCCCTCTCGTGGCAGTATGTGTTCTCTTTCTCTTCCCCTCTGCCCCCAAACCCTTCTCTTAATAAAGCTCCTCTCCAGGAAGGAAAAGCCTCCCCTTCCTGCTAAGGCCCTGTTAGGTTTAGACCTCCATATATTGTCCTGTTTTCGTCTAATGCTCTCCTTGCCATCTGAATCCTGATCACGGCCTGGTTGCCCTTTCTCCTAATGAGCTGCATCTTCTGAAGGGAATTATGTGTTCAGCTTTCTTTCCGAACTAAACACTGGGATGTTTTGTACTATCTTATTATTAATGGTGTTCATCTTTCCAAGCAATAAAATGGACAGCCATGTTTCATAGAGGCCCACCCAGCTCCCCTGTCTCTCAGGGACCATGCTTGGCTCCAGGCCTACTTTCAGGGCCAGACTTTCTGCTGTCACATCGAAAAGGCACAAGGATGCCATAGTTCTTTTTCTGTGGGGCAAGGGCTTCAGACCCCAAAGACACAGGCCTAACAACAAGCAGTTCTTTGACCTGGGCTCTGTTTGAACACCGGAGACTGGGTGTTCATGGGAGTTCTGTGGCTGAGCATCTGCACCTGGCAGGGGCTGTGTGAATAGCACATGTGGGAGATCGGTCCTGGTGAGGACAGCTCTAGCACAGGGCACTAGAAGCGCCTGGCTTTGGAGACTGTTCTACTCCAGCTTGGCACTGCAAGCACCTGTGTTTCTTCAGGGAAGTAATTTGCCTTCAGGGAAGCCTGGGAGCTCAGGCTGGAGAGCCTAGGAGGTACACTCTAGAGTGGCCCTAGAGCCACCTCTCACCTTCTTTTTTATTTCAGCTTGGGCCCTGGCTCGAGCCCGCTGCAACCGCTCCTCCTGCAGCTCCTTCTGCATCCTGACCTTCTCTTCACGAAGCCTGGAGACAAGAGGTGGCTTACAGGGACCCGGGCCTAGGAGGAACCCCTTTTCCCACTAAGACTCCAGGTCAGTCCATGCCTTCCCATATGTAGAAAATGCCCCCTCTGCCCTTCCTGTCATTCGTAGACAAATCAGCCAAAGCTTGCAGGCGAAGGCAGATAGGGGGTGTAAATGCCATACTTGAGAGTGACCTAAGGTTTAGACCACAACCCCCCAAAAGCACCTTTCCCTAGATCCACATCTTTGTCTTCAGTCCCTGTGGCACCTAGCTAGGACATTAGTCTTAAGGTGCTGGGACCCCAGAGGAGATGGCCCCATGCTTGGGAGAGACAGACTTTGCAGATAGTTGTGTCCCATGACCCCTGCCCTCTGGAACCCACAGAGGCCTGGCCTCACATCACAGAGACCTGAACCTGTTCTCTCTGGTCAAGAAACACACAAGGGTGGATGCTGACGAGCGTCCTGCACCCAAGCCAGAGCTGCAGTCATAGAAGTTTGGGTACAGTGGCTCACCTCATGCGCCGCTCCCTCTCCTTGGCCTTCTCAGCCTGCTCAATCTTAGCCTGGGGCACTCTCTCCAGATTCTCTAGCAGCTCATCCAGCTGGTGCTCCACCACAGTCAGCATCTGCACTGTGCCCAGGTTGGCCTCCTGCTGCATGCCCACACACTTCCGATACACATCCAGCACCTTGTGGTTCAGGCTCTCCAGCAGCTTGTCCTGAGGACAGTCAGCCAGCGGTGTGGCATGGCTGCAGGCCCCGTTCACCCTCACATGATAGCCTGCCTACACCAGCAGTCATTGCTTGCCAGCCAGGATGGAACAGCCACAGTGTGGGCTCAGAGAGTGGGGTGGAGCAATGGTACCTGCTTTTCTTAGCCAGAATAGCTCTAGTGCTCCTGTGGCACGCTATGACTCATCTCATATCCCAGCCCTTCCTCCAGCTTCTTTAGCAAGCCCATTGAGGCCCAGTCCCTGTTCCAGGGAGCCCCACAGGACCACATTCTGTGAGGCCCAGGGTAGATGAACTCACTCCTCTTGAGCCTGTCTGACATTGAGAAAGCAGGTAGCAACTGCTATGTGGGTATTGAGTGGGTATTGTTGAGCAGCAGCAGACAAAAAGGCTTAGTCAGGCCTGGCCATAGCCAGTGCCCAGTAGCTCTCGACCAGGCAGGAGTCAGGCCCCTGAGTTGGCGTCTGCCACACAAGGCACTGGGCAGTCCTGGAAAGAGCTAACACCTGAGTGAGTAAATGATATTTCTGTGCTAGTGTGCTGAGCTCCTGGCCCGCCCTTGTCCCTGCTATTCAGAGTCTGGGAAGCAGTGCAGGCAGCTGAGGGAGTAGGTGAGCAGACCCCTGGGGCACATGCCACACCAAGCACACAGAGCATAGGGAGTGAGCAGGGCCTGAGGTGATGGCCTGGGCCCTGCTCTGATACTCCTGTCCCTACCTGCTGGTCACCCTTATACTCCCCGAAGTGGAAAACGCGGGCTTTGAGCTGCAGCTCTGCTGCTGACTCCTCCTCCTTGGAGATTGATATCATCATGGTGGTGATCCACTGCTTCAGCAGGTTGACCTCCCTGTCCCTGCAGGGTCAGACAGTTTCCTCAGCACCTGGCTCCCACTAGGCATGAGCTAGTAGGCAGACTTCTGTCCTGAGGCCATAGGCGTAGTTACCCACCCTTTGCACCCTTGCAGGTCTTGGGCCCACCCAGAAAATTTGCTTTGGTGGATGAGCCTGAACAACACCATCACCCAGTACCCCAGCCCAACCTTCCCTAGTCAGTCCCCTTGGGCTCTGGAATGAGCAGAGGAGGAAACTGGGATGGGGTGGCTGGTGGTCACACCCTGTAGCAGGGATTATGAGTCTGAGCATCCAGTGAGCTCCGGGTGGGAGTGAGACCAGCTCCTGCCTCCCCTGCTGCCTTGTTGACTACATCTAGGACCTTGGGTTTCTCTAGGGTCTTTCCATTGCCCTGGTCCCTTGCTGTGCTAGACAGACTTTGACAGACCTGTCTTCTCAGGCCCCACCCATCCCAGACTGACTCCAGCCAGTCAGGTGGCCCTGTGCCTTCCCAACAGCTGTACCTCTGCTGCTTGGTGCCCACCCAAATGCTGCAGGTCCCTAGCAAGGCACGTCTTTCTTTCCTCACATCTTGGGGCCAGGTGTGTGGTGTGAGAACCTCTGATACATCCCCACAGCTGAAGTGTCTTGAAGGCCAGCTTCTGGTCCCTTCCAAACCATGCCTGCCTGAGGGCCCTAGGGTATGGTGACCTTCCACATGGCAAGGCTGGCTTCCCAGGGCCTGGGTTAATGGCAGAAGGGCTGAATGGGAGGTCCACAATGCTGCCTTCTGACTGAAGGTGGCTCCAAGGTCGTGGTATCTACCCAGACCCTATACAAGGAAGGGGCAGCTGATAGTGCAATGGGGGCAGGAGTGGCAAGGGGGCAGCACGGTGACCTACATGCGGATCTGGGTGTTTTTCAGAGTGACGTTCAGATCATCCAGGGCCTCCTCCATCTCCTGTGTGTTCTGAATCAGGGACAGGTTCTGTTCCTCTAACTGTGTGAAGACATCCAAGAGCTGCTGGGGCTCAGTGAAGTACAGTGCCAGCTCCTGTGAGGGGTAGGCAGAGAGGGTGCTGTATAGGACGGGGCCTGGTGGAGCAGTGTAGAGTACTTGATTGGGGGTGCAAGAGGGGAGAGAGCCCTGCCACAGACCTCCCCATCGCTGTCAGTGTCGTCTTGTGATGGCACAGTAGGGCTTGACCTGAGGACAGACAGTGGGATCAGAGCTCCTGGACCAGTCTAGGCCACAAGTGGCAAGGGGGGAGGGGGGCCAAAGGACTAAAGATATGGATGGAACGTGTTCCCTACCTCTCCCTTCCCCCATATTGCACCAGCCCCCATCGAGGTCCCACAGTCAAGAAACACTCAAAGTTCAGTCATGAGTCCCCAGTTAGAAGACTACCTTCTCTTGGTCCACTAGCTTACTCTACCCTGATCTACACCTTCTGTACCCTCACTTACATCGTACGTACCTTCCTACTTACCATTTGTTTTGAGTGCCCCTCTGAGGCCACCTGGATTGGGTCTGGTTACCTGCCTCACTCATAGCCATTAGGCATACCAAGCTCTTCCCAGCTGACTGCAAGCAGCACCACACAGGGCAGGGACTGTCCTGAGACAGCTCACAGGGATGCAGAGGCTGCTTTGCCACCACACTGCATGGACGCCACGTCTATGTGCTTTCCAGCCCTTCCCAGTGATCCCCACCCACTCCAACTGGACTGTGCCCAGGAGCTACAGGTATGTTATCTGGGGGACAGGTGCCCAGGGATGTGAGGTGGAAATGGAGATATACAGGTGTATAGGTCAGCTCAGTCACTGACTCAAGGAACTTCAGGAGACTGCTGTGCCCCGCTGCTTTGAATCCACCGCCAAAGGGATATGGTCCTCTCAATTGTGACCTTGTGCAGTTCACAATCCATCCAGTTGTGTTCACCTAGCTCCCCGCTTTTTGTTTTGTTTTCTTTTTCGAGACAGGGTTTTCTGTGTAGCCCTGGATGTCCTGGAACACATACTATAGACCAGGATGGCCTCAAACTCAGAACCCACCTGACTTTGCCTCCTGAGTGCTGGGATTAAAGGCAGACACCACCACCACCCCGCCTGGTTCCCAGCTTCTCAAACTGTGGGTCCCAATCTCATGGGGGTTATGTAGTTAAATGTGAGGGGAAAAACTGGGCAACAGTGAAAGATCTCCTAACATGCAATAACCAGAAATAATTAAAAGTCAAACATAGGAAGTATAATTAATCTGGGGTGTTTTGGACAGCACTCACCCATGTTGCATTGTGCATTCATTGCAGACTTGGTTCTGAGTACACACATGCACTTTTCACTGTGCATGCTGTTACACCATACACCACCAATAATGTTGCCTGGAACCACCTCGGCTCAGATCCTAGGCTCAGGCTCAAGACTACATTGCAAACTGCAAGGCTTTTACTGTGCATCCAATATTCTGGGACTCTGAAATATGGGGCCTTGCTGAGCCTTCTGGGATAGCCAGCAGACAGGAAAAGCTACCCTGCCCCTGGTACATGTCTTTCATTGAGGAACAGCCCCTCCACTCTCCTTTATTGTGCTGTCATTAGGGCTACTGACTATCTCAGTCACCCCAGGGCAAGAACCAGACACCTGGGGCAGCCTTATGGGGTGACCTTCAGCTGGTTTCCCTCTCCTCACCCTCCCCAATAGTCACATGAAATTTCTTGCCCCTCCCCTGTGACCCAGTCATCCTGGCTGTCTACTTTAATGGCCTTCGCTTCCCCCCAGCCCCTGGAGACCACTCACAGTCTGGAGTCCAGCTCACTGTACAGGCTGGGGTGGCTGAGGTGGCCAACCTGCGGGAGGCTCTGACTGCTGGATGGGGCATGCCCAGACCGTGTAAGCTTTGGGGATTTCTTCAAGCTCTGAACTTCTGGGAGAAAGGAGGAGAAAGGTTTGTATGTGCCCTTGGCATGAGGTGTATGTCCCTTCTGGACTGGGGCAGTCATACCTTTCCACAGCAAGGCTGTCTTGCTCTTGCCAGACCCTACAGGAAGCAAATGAAAACCCCATCAGACCATTGCTGGACCCAGACTTTCCATGGTAATTCAGGCTCCCAGCCCAGGAGAAGAAGCAGAGAAATGCTTGGGAAGAGAGCCCTTGGTTTGACTGGAAAGCCCATGTTCCTGTGGGAAGGCTTGAACTGTGAGCTCCTTGGGTGTTCAAAGTAGGTAATCCTATGTGTGGAGCCAGTCATGAAAGAAAGGACCAGATGGGGTCCCATGTATACAAGGTTCCTTCAAGCTGGGTACAGGTCTCTAAACCACTACCAGGATCCACCCTTGGGTGGGGGGGCACCCTTCTCTTTGCCCTACCTTTTTCCCCTAATAAGGTGGCCATACTGCTCTCCTTGGTGAACTCCCCAGGCTCCTTGGCCTTTTTAAGAGCTTGGCGCTTCATCTCCTGCTCTTCTAACCACTCCTTGGGTGACAGCTTGTACAGGAAATCCTTGTAGATCTTGTAATGCTGCAAAGTATCTTCGAATTTGGAGATTTCACTAGGCTCAGAGAGAAATGCAGAAAGTTAGGCAGTGTCCGCCACCAAGTCCTAGCTAGACGCAGCTGGGAAGGGACCCTGCCCTGCAGGAGTCAGAACAGTCAGGATTTCCTAAGTTGTGACCCTCTGTGACCTACAGGGTCTTCATCCATGGGGATAAATGCTGCTACTCTCAGCCTGGACCACAATGGTCCTGTGTCCTGATGGTGTGGCCTCAGGAGAGCCACTGAGTCTCAGCATCATCAACACCCATAAAACAGGCCACAGTTTCCCACAGAGTTTAAGTGCTTGAGAGGCCTTTGTGGTCCTAGGTAACCCTTGAGTCCAGTGAAGTGACAGAGAAAGGTGCCCCCTGTATTCTACCTTTTGATGGCCATGATCTGGCCCGTGAGTTCCCGGATCTCAATGATCTTCTCCACCTTGATCTTGGTCTCTTTCTCAGCCCTGGGGAACCAGGAGGCCAATTTAATGGATCATTAAAGATCAATCAGAAATGGATGAAGCCATTGCCTTGGCCTCGGGCACAAGTCAGGTGGGGAGATAGGGGTGTAGCTAGGGGTAATGACCATAGGTTGAAATCAGGGCCTGGCTAGGGCTCAAGGTTCAGGTCCAGGTAAGATTGGAGTAGACCTGGTTCAGGTGTGGGTTTTCACTGGCAAGGTCACAAGGGCCTGAAGGCTCACAGTCTCATGGCCTGCACTGAGCTGCGGTCATTCTCCCTAAGGAACTCGTCAAACAAGTTTGCATCCTTCTCCAGGAACTTCTCAGCTCTCTCCAGCCTCCTCTCCTCCCGGGTTGCCAGCATTTCTAGCCGCTGGATTTCGTTTCGCTTCATTGCCACGGCATACTGTGAACCATCAGAGCATGAAGGTACCTGGCTGAGCCAGAGCCAAGCTACAGACCCTCAGCTGGATATAGCCATTCCCACCTGGAGGAGGAACATGTTTCGCTTCTGTTGCATATAGTTGTTCAGTGTTTCAGGCTCCACATTCTTATCTGCAACAAGACCCAGAAGGTGAGTAGGGGAGAGAGGCTGGAGCCCAGGCTGGAATTAGGTACCTAAGACAGTCCGCAGAGGAAGCTGGGGTCCTGCTGCCTACCCAGGGTGTTACAGTAATGATGGGGCTGAGAAAAGGGAGAAAAGGCTCCCTCAGCATATAGCCAACCTCCCACATCTGTGTGATGCTTCCTTGGATTCAACCAATGGATAAGTATATGGAAGAGAATCATATTTGCACTACAGTTAAACAGAATTCCTTTGTCACTACAGACAACTGTCCACATAGAATGCATATCGAGTCCACAATGTATAGATATATGGATGATTTAGAGAATACAGGTGGGCATAAATATAACTTGAACATCACTGTGGGTTCTGATACCAAGGGGGCTCCAGGAAGTTGTCCCCTGGAATGCTGAGAGGTGATTGCTAAGCTCCACATGGTTGGTGACTATCTGCCTTGGGCCTCTCTTATGATAGCACCCCCACAACTCATGAGGTTGGCATAGAGAGAGGAGTCCAGTGGTGGCCATGACCTATCAAATGCTGCAGTGTGACCAAGATGACCAAGACCTGGAAGGCAAATTTCAGTTATGACCTCCTCACTGTAGTTGAACTGCCTGTTGCCTGTGATTGGCTGGTTGTTGGGTGGGCCTAAGCCTCTACAAGCGGAGCTTGCTCTACTGGTACAGACCATGCCGTCTCTATGTGATCAGCATGTCCTAGAACTGTGGCCCATCAAGACAGAGCTCTCCAAGGTATGTGGTGTCAGACACACAGAGAGAGGGCCTTTCTTAATCATCCCTTATTCCTGCTCCTGCACAAGGTAGGGGTGCTATACCTTGGGTCATGGCCAGCTTCCAGGCAGTGTTGTTGCGGAAAGAGTGCAGCTGCCGGGCCTCAGCCATCAGCTCCTGGTCCTCTATCTCCTCTTCTAGCTGCAGCTCCCGGCGCAGGCTAGTGTGCTTGGCGGACACCTTAGATGCGAACGTCATCTTCTGGTGCACCCTCAGCATCTTCTTTTGTTCACGTTCCTGTGGGGGTGACAGGCAATCAATGGATCCAGGGTCTTGTCAGGTGCATGTCTCCAGCGTCTCTTATCTAATGCCAGAGGCTGAAGGGGTCCACACATAGGGAGACACGCACACACTCACACGTACACCTGTGCTGAGCACTCTGTTGGTGGTGCTCTTAGAGAGGCTGTGGGCTCTTGCACACACCCTCTAGGGTTGAACAGGACAATGACCACCTGAGGATGGGACTGGGAAGTGGCAGCTATACCAAACACAGATGCCAGTTCAATGTGCAGCCAAATAACAAATAGTACTAGCATGGCATGGCTAAGAGATGATCACCTGTCCCTTCACCCAAAGTCCCCTTTAACTGAGGCTAAGAATTGCTAAAACTGACAAAAGGTTTAGGGAACTTAAACCTGTTTCCAAATGACTAGTAATTCCCTCTGCAGAATGTCCTGTCAGCTGGCTGGAAGCTTACTGACTGGCTCCACTGCCCTGCTCCTGTGTGCTACCCACAGGGAGCTCTCATGATCTATCTATAGACACTCCCTGTCTATAGCAGCTCTCAAGCCTAAGTGTTGTCTAGCATTGTTGGCTTTGCAATGAAGTCTCCCCATTGAGAAAGATTCTCAGCATCAGTCTGTTTTCTGCTGGGACTCACCAGTTGCCACGATCCATTATCTGATAATCCTGAAGAATCTCAGCTGGGTACAAGGGTGTGGTACTCAGTGAGGAGGGGAGTAGGTGGAGGAGGGGTGCAGCAGGTGAGGAGGGGTGCAGCAGGTGGGGGAGGGGTGCAGCAGGTGAGGAGAGGTGCAGCAGGTGGGAGAAGGGTGCAGCAGGTGAGGAGGGTGCAGCAGGTGAGGAGGGGTGCAGCAGGTGGGAGAAGGGTGCAGCAGGTGAGGAGGGGTGCAGCAGGTGGGGGAGAGGTGCAGCAGGTGAGGAGGGTGCAGCAGGTGAGGAGGGTGCAGCAGGTGAGGAGGGGTGCAGCAGGTGAGGAGGGGTGCAGCAGGTGAGGAGGGTGCAGCAGGTGAGGAGGGTGCAGCAGGTGAGGAGGGGTGTAGCAGGTGAGGAGGGGTGCAACATGTGGGGGAGGGTACAACAGTTAGAGAAGGGGTGCAACAGAAGGGGTGTGGCAGGTGGAAGAGGGGTGCAGCAGGTGGGGGAGGGGTGCAGCAGGTGGAGGGCGGGTGCAGTAGGTGAAGGAGGGGTATAGTAGGTGGACTGCATTGTCTGGGCTTGTCTGCTATTCTGTTTTGGGCCTGTGGGATCCAGGACTGCCCTGGATCCAGGTCACATGACTAAAACAAGAGGCAACAAGCTGGGATGCAGGTAAGACGGGGGTTGGGGCACTCCCTGTGGGATTCCAAGCGGGGGGAAAAGTCCAGAGGAGGGGACCTGTGAGATGTGAGACAGGCCTTGAAGGACTTGAAGAATGCTGGGCGAGAATGTCATTGGACACAGGGAAAGCGGGAGAGGTAGAGAGCAGCCGGGAAGCCACCTGATTGAGGCCCAGTCAGAGACGATTGAGGGAGAGCCAAGCAGGGTCTGCACTTGACTTCCTAGGGAAAGCAAGTGCTCTGGACTGAGTGGGTTGAGGAGGGAAGCATTTACCTGAGACAGGAAGAACAGAGCGCAGGGAAGCTTCTCAGAAGAGACTGACCCGGGCCCAGATACTTACTGCAATGGCTTTATTCCGCTCCTGCTCTCTGAACAAGAAGAAATCCACATCCCCTGACATGTGGAAAGGGTTACTTGAGGGATCAGCTATAGTCACATGCCCTGGAGAAGGAAAAAATAGCTCATGTCTCAGGGTCCTCGTGACTTTCTACTCCTCATGGGATACAGCACCACTGAGTGTTCTTCAATCCAGCCACACCAGAATCTTCTCCTGGGTCCTTAAGCCCCGTAAACTTGCCTCTGTGGTTTATCTTAGGGGAGCTGGTCTCCTGCCTGGCATCTGTCTCACCCATCTGCCTCCAGCCTGGTGTGAAAATCCCAGCAAGGCTCCATTCCCAGAGAAAGGAAGCCAGAGCCTCTGGCCAAAAGTGATGGAACTGAACAGGTTTCCTATGGGTAGGGGCAAGTGGGGTGCAGGCCAGGCCAACTCCTGGAGGCCCCGGAGAGATGGGCAGAAATCCATCCAGGGAACCAGAAGCGGGCCCCAAGCCGGGGCTCATGCTGGTCATGCCTCTCTCTTCCACACTGATTCAGATCCCAGTGTGAGTTCCAGGGGTCCAGGGAGTCAGAGGGTGAATGGCACACAGAGTCCCCCGGGTCCCATCTGTGTGAAAGTCCAGGACAACTGTGGAAGGCAAGTGGAGTACTGGTGTAGAACAGACTGTTAGAGAGCTCTGGGAGAGCGGAAGGGTGTGTCTGCTTTCAAAGACCTCTGCAGCCACACTTACGGCCACGAGTTTTGGTCAATGGAATGTGAGCCACAACTGTTCAATGGGACCACTGGGATGGCCCTATCCATCTGAGGCTGAGGTAATGAGAGCGTCGTGTTTGTAGTTTGATGTGGGAAGACTCAGCCCGTCATGGGCAGCACCATTCCTTGGGTTTGGGACCTGGACTGAACAAGAGTGGAGAAGATGCACTCCAGGCCTGCAAGCCTGCATTGATTCCTCACTGCTCTTGGCTGGCAGTTTTCAGTTCCCGCTGCCTTGGCTCCCCTACTATGAGGGACTGTGACCTGGAGCTGGGAGCTAAGGTAAGCCCTTTCTCCCTAGTTGCTTTGAGGGAAGGGGCGCATTTTGTCAGCAATAGAAAACAAGGGCTGGGAGTTTTCTCTTTTTGGGTTCCTTTCTTCCTGCCTTGAGTCAGACACGGTTGTGCATATCAGCCCTTCCATGACCATGAGACAATCTTGTATTTGAAAATTCTGGTGAGACAGAAGGACTTAGGGCCTGGTCACCCAGATGCCTTCTCAGGGTTTTGAAGCTCAGATCTGACTCATTTCCCACTGATTACTTCACTACCAACCCTCACGTTTCTGTTGTGTTTTGCCTAGCAGGAAGATTAACACCCCCCTCTGCTCTGCACCTTGGAAACCAACCTGATGCACCCTAGGAAAGGGGCCACGCACCCAACTCCACCCTGCACCCTGGAGGTCAGCCTGTCGCACCCTAGAAAAGGGACCAGGCTTCGCCTCACCTACCCTGCTGGGGAAACTACCTTTGCTTTTCTTTCGAGGTTTCTTTTTATCTTCAACGAAGGAAGAGGAGCTGTTGTTCATGAACTCCAGGGTGCTTTCTGGTGAGACACAAAAGCAACGTGAGAGCCACAGCGACGGCGCCCTGGCCCTGAGAGCTGTGAACACACAGCAAGAGTGGTGCTGGGTTCCAGATGCTCAGGGTGCCAGCTTAGCCACCTCTCTGAGCCTCCAGGTCTACAAGTGAGATGCAGATGCTGGCTTTGCTGAGAAGAAAGACTGTATGAAGCCATGAGCATCCCTTCCCTGAAAACCGGCAGGAGGCAGCTGCTTCACATCTTCCCTTCCCTCAGCCCCCTTGATATCTCCCTGTAAGCAACGTGCCACTGACTCCTCCCCTCCCATGGCGGAATGGAAATGTCAATATCACATTCCTTGGGAAGCCCCGCCCCTCCCACCTGGAAAGGGTTTTGCTAACCTGGCCCTGTTACAAGAAACCTAAGGTGAAGTTAGTTCCCTGAGGCTGGTTCATATCTTTCTTCAGGTGACTTCAGGCATTGAGGTCCAACTACTTTACTGACCTTGTCACCTGACACCCACAGCGAAGGGCCTTGCAGGCCCCTCCCAAGACAACTAGGACTCCAGTATCCTGGAGCCCCAAACTGATGGAGGAAGGTCATTGGTTAAAAATAAAGAAACTGCTTGGCCCTCATAGGTTAAAACATAGGTGGGTGGAGTAAACAGAATAGAATGCTGGGAGGAAGAGAAAGTGAGCTCAGACTCGACAGCTCTGCTCTCTGGAGCAGACGCCATGCTCCCCTCTCCCCGGCAGATGCAGGGCAGCTCCTCTGAAAGACAGACACCATGCTCTCCTCTCCAGAGCAGACGCGATGAAGCTCCGACCCAGGATGGACGTAGGCTAGAATCTTCCTGGTAAGCGCTCCTTGGGGTGCTACACACATGAATAGAAATGGGCCAGGCAGTGTTTAAAAGAATACCGTTTGTGTGTCATTATTTTGGGGCATAAGCTAGCCAGGCAGCCATGAGCTGGGCTGTGGGAAGAGGCCCGCAGCCCCTACTACAGATGGCGCTCAGACATGGGGCACTGAATCTACAGAAAGCCTGAGAAAGCTTGGGAAAGAATAAAGCATGTTTTCTTGGTAGCAGCAATTTCTCGGGTCTGCTCTGCTTGCTAGAGGCAAGCAAGCGCTCTCATCTAAGAGAGGCTTCCTGACTCAGCTTCAGCTGCAGAACCCTGAAAGACTCTAAATGCATTTGTAAGCCCCCTCAACCCTAAGAAAATGTAAAACTTTAAGAAAAATCTAAAGCCATTTCTGATGACTCTCAGTACTTCCCCACCTCCCCTGGGAACCAAGGACATAACAGCTATGCATGCACGTACTGAGATGTTGGAAACTTTCCATCTCCCTGAATGGGGGCATGATAACCCTTAGGTTATGACTCAGTTACTGATGTTTTGACTTAGTCCCTGGGAAGGGGCAAAGTGACCTTCAGAAGTTTCCCTTTACCTCATCTGATCTGGCAATCACTCTCCAGCTAATTATTGGTAATAGCCTTTTTGAATAAGCCAATCCAATAAGTTACAGGTTCCGCCCCCTTGTCTCTGTGGTTTTTTGCTTTAAAAGATGGGCTGTAACAGCTATTGATGTCCTTCATATCCCGAACCTGAGGGACCCTGTCATGACAGAATAAAAAATCCTCTTGCTGTTTGCATCCGCACGAGTGGTCTCGACTGATCCTTGGGTAGGGGGTCTCTCCAGAAGAAAGACATCCTTTGCGGGGGTCTTTCACCCTGCAGCTCATTAAGAGGTCCTGCCACGAAACACTTAAAAGGTATTGATAAAAGCTGACTGCATGCTTGTTTGTTTTCAGACGTAGCAGGAAAAAAGTTGTGCTGTTCTAAAACTCTGGCATTCTGGTCCGTCCTGCCAGGGCAAACTCTGACTCTGAGGCAGGAGGTCAGCCACAGACAGAGCATTTGAGTGTTGTAGCTTGTTTGCTGGCAAGGACCTTGAAAAGCCACAGAGTTGTGGTGATAAACAGGGCTACAGCCGGTACCTCAGCCATGAGGCTGGAAAGCTAAGGAATGGCTGGATCCAGCCGTCAAAGCCACGGCTTTCATCCTATTGATATTGCTCAGTAAATTAAAGACTCATGTGGTCAGAAAAAGAGAGATATACAGTAAAGAGAGATTCAAAGACAAAGAAAACTTTAAAATGATTTACAGTGTGTTTAAAAATATAAAGTTCTTAAAAGAAAAAAAAATAAGGAAGAAAGAAAGTAGTTGGGTGTGGTAGTACGCACCTTTAATCCCAACACTTGGGAGGCAGAGGGAGATTGACCTCTGAGACTTCAAGGTGTGGTAGCACACGCCTTTAATCCCACTGCCTGGGAGGCAGAGACAGACAGATCTCTGAGAGTTCAAGGACAGCCTGGTCTAAAGAGTTATTCCAGGACTAAGATATACAGAAAATATAAAATAAAAGTAAAAGTAAACAAAATAGAGTTAAAATAAAGCTGCACAAAGATGGAAAATACACAGAGAATCTTGATACTGCATGCTATTATGCTCTCTTTGAATTGTTTTAATGCTGAGGAAGGAGCAACAGATGCTAAAAGATATTTGTTTATAAATGCTGCTGAACTAATCCAAGATAGATATTTTCAAAATACCTTGACTTCAGAATTTGGATCTAAGGATATGATACTTCGGAAAAGAGTTTCTTCTTTTGTTTTCACAGAGGATGAGACTCTTTGGATTGCTTCTATTCCAATATGGTATGATAGACCACGCCCTCCTGAAGGGTTGCTGTGAACACCTTCAAAAAATTACTTTGCTCAACTGCCGACTGAGAGGAACCTAGCACACAGGTTATACCATGAAAGACCTGATTAACAGCGCCCCCATTCAGCAGGAAGCAGTTTGGAGAGAAATAACTGCGCCCATATTCCCAAATATTGTTTATAAATGTTCTTTTACATTTAAAGGGGGTTATGATATAGGTATGAATAATTTGCATTGATATGGATTTTGCTTTAGTGATTTAGATTTAAGGTCAATTTTGTTATATGTATATGTATTTCTGATATTGATTAAGGTATTGTGATTGTGTAGTTCACTTAAAAATGTAATGTATATAGGTTGCTAATGGATAATTATTAATAATAGTCAAGTTTGTAGTCATGTTAGTTAGATTTTCTAGATGTGCCTGGATATATTTCAGATAGGCATTCATCATATCTTTCAAAGGCTATAGAATATGGAATATAAGTTTTAATAACTTAGGGTTTTTCATGACAATGAGACACTCTGCTCCTGGCAGCACCAATCTACTTCAAGCAGAAGATGGGCATCGAAGAGGCTCCTTATGGAGTTTGATAGCCATTTGGGCAAGAAACTGCTCTTGCCTGGACTGTTGCTTAAACTGGACACAAAGAACCCGCAGGGAGAGGACTGCTGAACTTGCCTAAAGGTGAGATGATCTTTCGGGGTTCCTGATTTATGAAAGAGTCTGCGAGACATTCTGCAGGACACAGCAGATAGTGACTGAACTGCCTTTGAAATTTCCTGCTTCATGGAAACATCTCTGGATACTATGGGCCTGAAGGCTGAAGATTGATGCCCCAACAGTGCAGAGGAACTTTGGGTGACTGTACAGGCAGCGAGATGTCTCTGTCATTTCTAGAGTTTTGAAAATTGCTTACTTTTTGTTTGCTTAGGTAATATTGTATTCTTCTGGAGTCTTTGATGTAGTTGAAGAATAGATAGTTATAGTTTTCCATTGTTATGATAAAAGATAAAATAAATATAAATATTGTAACTGTAATTTTTACTTGATAACTGTTTTGTTATATGTGATGTTGCTATGTTAAAGTTAAAGCCTTCCTTTTTTTTTTTTGTTTAAACAGAAAAAGGGGAAATGATGGAGGAAGGTCATTGGTTAAAAATAAAGAAACTGCTTGGCCCTCATAGGTTAAAACATAGGTGGGTGGAGTAAACAGAATAGAATGCTGGGAAGAAGAGGAAGTGAGCTCAGACTCGACAGCTCTGCTCTCTGGAGCAGACGCCATGCTCCCCTCTCCCCGGCAGATGCAGGGCAGCTCCTCTGAAAGACAGACACCATGCTCTCCTCTCCAGAGCAGACGCGATGAAGCTCCGACCCAGGATGGACGTAGGCTAGAATCTTCCTGGTAAGCGCTCCTTGGGGTGCTACACACATGAATAGAAATGGGCCAGGCAGTGTTTAAAAGAATACCTGATATAGATATGAATAACTTGCATTGGTGTGGATTTTAAAGTCAATTTTGTTATATGTATATGTATTTCTGATCTTGATTAAGGTATTGTGATTGTATAGTTCATTTAAAAATGTAATGTATATAGGTTGTTAATGGATAATCATTGATAATTGTCAAGCTTTTAGTCATGTTAGTTAGATTTTCTAGATGTGCATAGATATATTTCAGCTAGATAGGCATTTTTCATATCTTTCAAAGACTGCAGAATATGGCATTTAATGTTTTAATAACTTAGGGCTTTTCATGACAATGAGACACGTCTGCTCCTGGCAGCACCAATCTACTTCAAGAGGAAGATGGGCACCGAAGAGGCTCCTTAAGGAGTTTTATAGCCATTTGGGCAAGAAACTGCTCTTGCCTGGACTGATACATAAACTGGACACAAAGAACCCACAGAGAGGACTGCTAAACTTGCCTAAAGGTGAGATGGTCTTTCGGGGTTCCTGACTCATAAAAGAGTCTGCGAGACATTCTGCAGGACACAACAAAAAGTGCCTGAACTGTCTTTGGAATTTACTGCTTGATAAAAATGTCTGCTGGATACTATGGGCCTGTAGGCTGAAGATGGATGCCCCAACAGTACAGAGGAACTTTGGGTGACTGTCCAGGCAATGAGATGTCTCTGTCATTTCTAGAGTTTGAAGTTTCTTATTTCTTGTTTACTTAGGTAATATTATATCCTTCTGGAGTCTTTGATGGAGTTAAAAAATGGTTAGTTATAGTTATAGTTTTCCTTAGTTATGATAAAAGATAAAATTGATATAAATATTGTAACTGTAATTCTTGCTTGATAACTGTTTTGCTATATGTAATCTTACTATGTTAAAATAAAAGCCTTTCTTTTTGTTTAAACAGAAAAAGGGGAAATGATGGAGGAGTTAATTTCATTGGTTAAATAAAGAAACTGCCTTAGCCCTTTAATAGGACAGAAAATTAGGTAGTTGGAGTAGACAGAACAGGATGCTGGGAGAAAGAAGCCGAGTCAGTGAGTCGCCATGATTCTCCCATTCCAGACAGACGCAGGTTAAGATCTTCCCTGGTAAGCCAACTCGTTGTGCTACACAGAATATTAGAAATGGGTTAGATCAATATGTAAGAGCTAGTCAATAAGAGGCTGGAACTAATGGGCCAGGCAGTGATTAAAAAAATACAGTTTCCATGTAATTATTTCGGGGCATAAGATAGCCATGTGGGCGGCTGGGTGCCGGGGACGCAGCTCCGCCGCTCTTATTACAACAAATACCGTTTGTGTGTCATTATTTTGGGGCATAAGCTAGCCAGGCAGCCATGAGCTGGGCTGTGGGAAGAGGCCCGCAGCCCCTACTACACCAAACCCTGCCAGGGGAACCAGAAGAGAGTAGAACTGAGCTGTGAGGGTAAGTCAGGAATGACTGTGGTCCCCAGTGCCCTGGGATGGAGGAAGTCAGGCCTGAATGGTCCCAGGTGGAAGAGTAAGGATGAGCAGAGCCCTGGAGACCCAGCAATGTGTCTGAGCACAGGAACACTCAATCTGAAGCCTGGGATGCTACAGGACTAAGTACAGTCTCACCGTAGCGAAGGATGGGGCAGATGAGGGGTGAGCTATCCTGTGTTCCCCAGAGCTCCCTCCTGACTACTTCCTAGAGTCTATGGGAAGTTTTCCTGTAGTAACATTTGATTATCCCATCATAAAAATTAGAAGATACTAAAAGCTAAATGCTAAACACAAACACAACAAAGCGAACCAAAGTCAAAACTGTACTTCAAATCTTCATTCTTAATTGAAAAAAAAAGCCAAATATATTGTCAAAACTTTCCAATTTTATGGGAGCATCCTCACCCATTCTTTCTGCTCAACAGAGGTATTTTCCCCTGTGAGAGAGTCTTCCCTGTGTGTCCTAAGCTGGCATCAGCCCCACAAGGGTGCTGTATCTCTAGTTTATCTAGATATATGTATCTCTAATTTATCTACATATATCTCCTGTATATCTAGTTTATCTAGGTAACTCTAGCTTATCTGGATATATCCTCTATATCTCTAGTTTATCTAGATATATCTCCGTATATTTAGTTTATATAGATATATCTCCTAGTTTATCTAGGTAACTCTAGCTTATCTGGATATATCTTCTATATCTCTGGTTTATCTAGGTATATCTCCTGTGTCTCTAGTCTCTATAGATACATCTCCTGTGTCTCTGGTTTAAAAGAAGACTGAAGACTTGAGGGCTGGCAAGTTGGTTTAGCAGTTAAGAGCATCAACTACTCTTGCAGAGAACCCACATTCGGTTCTCAGCACCCAAATGGTGGCTAACAACCATCTGTTATTCAAGTCCCAAAGAATCCAATACCCTCTTCTAGCTTCTGAGGGCACCAGGCAAACACATGTACATATAAGCAAGCAAAACATCCAAACAAATCTTTTTAAATTTTCTCAAAAGTACATTAATTTGAGGAAGAGGAAAGGGGTGAATCTGGGATGAATATGATCAAAATACATTCTCATAAATTCTCAAAATTAAAACATTTTAAGGGCTGTAGAAATATCTTGAGAGTTAAGAGTGATCCCTGCTCTTTGCCACCTGTGACTCGAGCTCCAAGGGAAGCCCTCTACTGCCTCCCAGACACCTACATGCATATGACAAACACACTTATACATAAATGCAGGTCAGGCGCCAGCATTGCTTTGGGACTGTCATCAGTGCCCAGGATGAGCAGCTCCTGCGTTGAAGCTTTGTTTTTAAGGAACATTCTAGCACCCACCAGCTTAAGGTGATGGGCCCTGTAAGACAACTGAAGCCGACAGCAGACAGCTCACCTGCCCACAACCTTTACACACTCTCCCGAGTTATTGTCCCTCGCACTGATTTCTGACTCACTTTACTATAGAAAGTTCATGTGAGCTGACCATAGAGGCACACACTTTTGATCCCAGTGCTTGGGAGGCAGACTGGTCTACAAAGAGAATAACAAGGCAGTTAAGACCCTATCTCAAACAAAATGTCCATATAGCTACTTTCATGGCAGAATGGGTGTCTTAGGGTTTCTATTGCTATGATGAAATACCATGACCAAAATAACTTGGGAGGAAACGGTTTATTTCATCACAGTCCCACATTAAGGAAGAAAATCAGGACAGGAACGTAAACAGGGCAGGAACCTGGATGCAGAGGCACAAGGAGGATGCTGTTTACTGACTTGCGCATCCTGCTTTCTTATAGGACCCAGGACTACCAGTTGTTGGTGGCTTTATTCATTAATCAATTAAAGCAACATATACAAGGGCCTCCCACACCAGCCAGTCCAGGAGTAGCACCATCCACAATGGGCTGGGCCCTCACTTATCAATCACTAGTTAAGAAAATGCCTTACAGCGGGATCTTATGGAGGCATTTTCTCAACTGAAGCTCTCTCCCTTCAGATGACACTAGCTGTATCGTCTAGCCAGGGCAATGGGTCACTCCAGGTCACCGGAATCTGTTTTCTGAGACCAGAGTTACAGATTCTGGTGATCCGCCAGCCTGTTCCCAAATAACACAGACTTATTATTAACGTAAGTGCTCCCTTTTCAGCCAGCTCTTATAACTCTTATAACCCATTTCTGTTAATCTGTGTGCTGCCCTGAGGCTCGTTCATCTCAAGTACCTACTTCCCATTCTGCTCTCTCTCCTTGTGACTCCACCCTCCTCCCAGCATCCTCAGTTTTTCTCTCCCACCTAATCTCTTCCTGCCTAGTTGTTGACCAGTCAGCTCTTTATTAACAATGAGAGAAGCACATTTTCAGAGTACAAAAGAATTATTCCACAGCATTTCCCCTTTTTTGTCTAATTAAAAAAAAGGTTTTAACTTTAAAATAGTAAACAAAAGCAGTTATCGAGTTTTGGCAAAAAACAGAGAAAATACTCTTTTATCTATCTTATCTTTGTAAGTCTAAAGTTTTATACCTAATTTACCTTAACTTATAACTAAGGAAAACTTTAAGTCTATTTAGTTTTTCACTCCACCAGAGACCCCGGAAGGGTGTAATATTACCTGTTTCTTAATATATAGTTTTAGTATGTTAAAGTAAAAAACCTTACTTTTTAATTAAACAAAGGGGGGGGAATGTGGAATATTTCTTTATACTGTGTAAATATACATCACTATGATTGGCTTAATAAAAAAGCTGACTTGCCAATAGTTGAACAGGTAGAGGTTAGGTGGGGCTGGCAGACATAAAGAGACCATGAAGAGGAGGAGGAGTCTCAGAAGTCATGAGGAGATGCAGAGGAAGTAGGAGATGAACTTGCTGTACTAGGGAAAGGTGACAAGCAACATGGCAGAGTGTAGATAAGAAATATGGGTTAATTTAAAATTTAAGAGTTACTAGCTAGTAATAAACCTGAGCTATAAGTAATAAGTCTCAGTGTGGTTATTTGGGAACTGGCTGGTGGGAGAGAAAAGTCCATCTAAACATGGCTTCTTCCACAAACAGGTATTTCATGTTGGTTCTTGGAACTGCGGAGACATTTTTGTTTTGGACAGTGAGGGTAGAGCTGGATGACAAAGTCAGCTGTGCAGTTGTCTTTGCATTTATTGGTTCAGATTGTCTATTTTATGTGTCTTTTAATGCAACTTAAAGTCTATGTCCATGGCTCATTCACATGACTCGCACACAGCCCCTGGGAGTATTTTCAGTCTTTTACCATTTCCCAGCTTTGCGATGGGTTCTGTGGATCACCAAGGTTAGCACTATTGGCCCAGGTCCCTTGCACTGCCACCACTGCACAGCCCCAGGCTGTGCTCTGCACACTCCTGCCTCTGAGGACCCACCAGCAGACAGGCCTCCACAGCCACTCTGGGTCCACTCAATCTCCTGAGCGCTCAGAGCGCCCCCTGGTGGTCAAGAGGAAGCTGTTATTGGCGCAACCAAGGCAGTCCTTCATGCAAATGAGGGACTGCCAAAGGAAAGGACAGTTGGTGAAAATGCCACATTCCCTTTCTGGATTTAGATACAAGGACGCACCCTGTTCTAGACTTGGTGCAACAGTAGCAGAAGGCTGCAGCGGAGGTGGGGCCGAGAGAGGTGAGGGGGGCTCCAATGTGGGCAGAGTAGACAGAGACCCCGAAAGACAATAGAAACAGGGGAAAGGTTGAAACCCAGGGAAGAGAAACTGCAGCCAGGCAACAAGAGGAGTTCCTAGAAAACACCAAACACTGAAGACTGAAGGCAGGAGTTGCAGTACTGAAGCCTCCCCTCTCATCTTCGTGCAGCCTCCTGGGATGTGCCTTGCCTACTTCTCCTCCAGGAGTTGGGCTCACGAAGAGCAAACAATTAGGACGTCCCTACTTCAATCAGTGGGGGAACCCTTGCCTGACCCCATTGACCTTTCACCAAACAAGAGTGTGACTGCTTTTTCTCGGGGTGCCCTCTCCCCAGCATGGCCAAGAGACTTATGTGCCCAGAACCAGTTTGCCATTCAGAGGGCCCGAGAGGTTCCCAAGAGAGGGAAGGCTGTTACCAGATCTTCATGGAGCCGGTGTGGCTTATACTCTGCTCACGTGCTGTACCCCCAAACCCTTATTTCCTGGGGGCTTCTCTTGACATGACTACCGAACTTTCCTCTAAGTCAAAAGACCATTTGGGGAAGTTTTGCTGGGCCTGCCAGCAAGAGACTATCATAGCTGGGCTGTTGGATCATATTAAAAAGGGGAGGGGAAAGGTGATGGAGCCCTCATCAGAGTATCCAGCCACCCCTCCTAACCAGCTTCTATAGACATGTAGTCTTGGGTCTTGGGAGAGGGGGGCTCCATCTATGTGACTATAGGAAAACCATCATCTCGCCTTCAGGGAAACCACCCACCCTCCTGGAAGTAACCCCTCACCCAGGCTCTACATTAGTGGTTCTCAATCTCCCTAATGCTGTGACCCTTTAATACAGTTCCTCATGTTGAGATGACCCCAACCATAAAGTTAAGTTTATTGATACTTCATAACTGCAGTTTTGCTACTGTTATGAACTGCAATGTAAATATCTGTGTATTCTGGTGGTCTTAGGCAACCCCTGTTCAACCCCCCAAGGGGGTCAACAGCCACAGATTGCTAACCACTGCTTTATAAGGAAAACCCATAAACCCACTGGTTCCAGACGAACTTTAGTGGAAGCATACCTCAGTTTGATGTTGGTGACCTTGGTAGAAGGGAGTAGACACTGTTGGTATCTCTCTCTGGGAAGGGATTTTAGTCACAAGATACTAAAATACTTCAGGAACTATCTGTCCTTTGGCAAGGGACTTGCAGATCAGAGGCATTTTTGTTTCATGGGTCTCTAAGGCATAATAATTAAACCTTGAAATGTAACTTTGGCTCTCACTCCTGTCTCAAAACACATACAGAGAGAGAGAGAGAGAGAGAGAGAGAGAGAGAGAGAGAGAGAGAGAGAGAGAAGAGAGATCGATTCCAGGAAGGCTGGAAGCACGACAGCCCTAGGAGGGCGACTAAAGTTTCTGATGGAGCGTCATGTGCCAGGGAGACCAAAGTGACCTTATCTTCTAGAAACCTGGGCCAGGTTAATTGCTGATGGAGCATCAGGTGGCCGAGGGTCAGGCCACTCCCTCAGCCCCACTGACTCTTGCTCTGTGTCCCTCCCTGGGACAGTTAGACATTGATCTGACATTTTGAAATCTTTGATAGAGTATCAAAAGACAGAATTTAGAAAGAACCCCTACAGCTTAACCACAAACCATAAAGAACCCATCCCCAAGTGAGCAAATGACAGCCACTAAGACCTTGACAATAGAGAAGTTACAGTCAAACCCCTGATGAGACGCCACATCGCTTGCATTAGGGCCACTTGTCAACAAATGACTAATGCAGTGACAATTGGTGTTGCCAAGGACGAGGACCAGGAGCGGTGGAGACATAGCTACCAAGAAAGCAGTCCGGCAGCTCTTCTGAAGAGCTCAGAACCAAATGCACATCTCAAAGCCATTCTAGTCCTAGATTCTGCATCACAAGGAAGATGAGGCAATGAAATAGGGCATGGAGTAGAGACAAAGGCAGTGAGGCCAGGGTCCCATTGTGTGACCCCACCCTCACCCCATAGGCTTCAGTGTCTCAGTGTAGACGGGGTGTGGAAGACCTGTTCTGTCTGCACACCTCTCCACTATGAGCTGACTGCAGACATGTTCAGATGACACGTCAAATCTGGGTACCAAGAGCTGAGGCAGAGCCCAGATTTTGCTGTTCCTTAGGGTACCACAGCATATCCTATGCATGTACATTCATGCCCCCGCATGCATGTCCTCGCACCCCTGGAATCAAACAAAATAAGAATAGTCAAGGACCTGGTGGTCCTGGGTTCTATATGAAAATGGGATGAACAAGCCATGGAGAACAAGCCAGTAAGCAGCGCTCCCCCATGGCCTCGGCATCAGCTCCTGCCTCCAGGTTCCTGCCCTTCATAAACTCCTACCCTCTGAACTTCGGATGATGAACTGTGGATGGAACTGCGAGGGAAATAAACTCCTTCCTCCCAAGGTGCTTTGGTCATGGTGTTCCATTGCAGCAATAGTGGTGCTGAACAGCTAGTGAAGTCATGGATCTTAGAGGAGAGCCCACGACACTTTACTAAAGCAGTAACGTCCCTAAGTATATAGATACACTCTAAATAGAGGCTTCACCCTCATCACCATTCCTCTTTGCAACAGAAAACCACAACCAGTCAAAACGCAGAGAACGGGTGACTGTGGAGTGTCCAGCTCCAAACACACTGTTTACACAGTGCTGCACTTACAAGACTTCAGGAACGTGGAGGAAGGGGGCAGGAGTGTAGGCGCTAGAGCATCGAGAAAGGCACGGGGAGATTGCATAGCCTAGAAATGACAGGGCAGTTTCGCTTGTGATACCGCGATAACATGGTTGCCTAAACAAGACCTGCACAGTGGCACCACCACGGGATGTGCTGACATGGAGGAGGCAGGGCTGGGAATATCACGGGCCCTCAAGCCTAGACAAAGAACCACAGCAACTAAGGAATGCTGAGAGCTAGAGAACTAGTCTTCCACAGGAATGAGCTCCCAACTGGTTAGTCTATATCATGTGGTCAGCAACACGCGATAGACCCAGCAAGGTGTGTGTGTGTAGCAATAGTAAAAGAAAAAGAGGCCACTGTTATTAAAGGAAATGGGGGGGGCACATGGGAAGGACTGGAGGAAGGAAAGGAAAATATATATGTGTGTGTGTGTGTGTGCGTGTGTATGTATGTATGACACACACACACACACACATACACACACAGGGTTTCTCTGTGTTGCCCTGGATGTCCTAGAACTTGCCCTGTAGACCAGGTTGGCCTCAAACTCAGAGATCCACCTGCCGTTGCCTTCCAAGAACTGCAATCAAAGGCATGTGCCACCACCACCTGACTTTATATTTTATTTTTAAAAACACTAGCCAAGAGCCATCAGTGCCCAGACACTGGGAGAATGGTTTCTTGTCCTATTTAAGGAGCAGAGTAGAGGAATAGTACCCCCAAAGAGGGAGAGCTGCTGATGCTGCCTCCCCAAAACTCAGAAGCACCTCCTATGTCTCGTCTCCCCTCGTTCACCAGCACAGTGGCTGACACCCGCAGGGGCCTGGTACAGACAGATGTGTGGAACAGCTGTGGTCTCACAGTTACCCCCGACGCACAGGATATGTGGACAGGAGTGAGCCACAATTGGATGACCAGCTTTGTCCATCGGTGGTGACAGGCTGACTTTGGATGGTTAGTGAGCTGACTTGACTAGGTTTATGTCAACTTGACACAAGCTGGCGTCATCTGAGAAGAGGGAACCTTAATTGAGAAATTGCTTCCATAAGATCTAGCTTACAACCCGGATGGCATTTTCTGAATTAGTTATTGATGTGAGAGGGCCCAGCCCATTGCGGGTGGTTCTGGGTGCTCTAAGAAAGCAGGCTGAGAAAGTCACAAAGGGCAAGCCAGTAAGTAGTACTTCTCCACGCCTCTGCATCAATTCCTGCCTCCAAGTTCCTGCCTTCACATTCCTCCGCGATGGACTGTACCTGGAAGTGTAAGAGGAACAAACCCTTGCTTCCCCAGCTTGCTTTTGGTCATGGCGCTTATCACAGCAGTAAACCTTCTGAGACAGCCAGGTTGCAACTCCCAAGATGCAATGTTCTCTCTGAAAGCCAGGTTCCTCTGAACTGCCTCATGAAGCTGCTGCTCCCAGCCCTGCCCACCAGAGGAGGTCTGCCCATCTGACCCTACCTGGTGGCCATGAGTGAGGCTCTTTACAGAGATAGGGGCCTGCACCACAACCTGGCTTCCAGGAAAACGACTCTGGCCATTTAGTCAAAACCCTCTATCTTGAGGGTCAGGTTCTGAGCTAGATATTCTCAACCACGTATCCCGGAATGGGGCCTGTACTAGCTAGCTGCTCAGGCAGTAGGCTGGTCCTTCAGTTCCAGCCTCTACAGGAAGGTGTGGTCAGCTCTGGACTCCCTCTGACCTCCCAGCTGACTTAGGCAAGCCAATCCTGGGTGGCCTGGTTTTCTACACACGCCCCAACCCTCAAGTCTTTCAAGCCTCAGCACTACAGGATTGCCTCCAACTTAACAACCCCGCCCCAGGTCCCTCTACGGGAGGGTGGCATCTTCTTGTGGTCGTGGAGTTTTCCTGTACTGTTTTGTGTTGAGAGGTGACATCTATTTCAGCCTTTATTTTTAAATACTTTCAGACAAGAGAGAGGAGGAGAGAGAGATAGTGAATATGGGGGTGGGAGACTCTAAGTATCCTTGTGGGAGCAAATATGCATAATGAAAATACACAAAGTGTCCATTGTCAGCAGCTGGTGATGAAGCACATTCTGCTCACGCTGTGGGATTTTGAATCTGCTGGAAAGTATGAAATGTCTCCAGTTTTTTTGGTTTTTTGTTTTGATAGCTTTTTTTATCAGGGTCTCAGTATGTAGCCCAGGCTGGCCTCAAACTCCTGATCCTCTTGCCTGATTTGCCCCAGTGCTGGAATTAGAGATATGCACCACCCCTCCTGAGAATGCTCAGTGTGTGGGCTCATGGGAAAAGCAGAGTGCAGAAAGGCATTTTTACTGTGCGCTTGAAAGGACACACTGTGGGCACAAGTTTCTGCTTGGATGTGCACAGAGCTTGCTTGGAGGGGTGTCTGAGCATCACCACAGCGTCCTGGGGAGATGTTGGAGGTAGGCTTTCAAATAGCTGTGTGGGGGAGCGAAAATACACTTTTGAAACTTGAACCATGGAGGACTTGCCCAAAAAACACATTAAGTTGGGATTTAAAAGCTGAAGGAAGCAGAGAACACAGGGACGATGGCACTGTCCACCTCTGACAGCCTCCCTAGGTGCCACCCCGAGTGAGCACCTATAGTGTGCATGTCATTTGGCCTGAGAAAGGACATTTCACCCATACTGGGACCTCCTCCAGGCTCAACCACAGCAGAATAAAGTGGAGAGACTGCTTCTGTTCTGGTTTTCTCTCCTGACCCACAACTGTCTGCAATGTCTTCCTTCAAATCCTCAAGCTCAAGTCTGTATCTCCACAGCACCTTAGGATGTGACCTTGCTTGTAAATAAAGTCATTGCAGATGTGTTTGCAAAGTCGAGGACATTCTGACATAAGCCCAAGTCCTCTGTGCTAATAAAAGGGACACTGGGGCACAGACCACACAGGAGGAACACTATGGGAGTGTGGAGGCAGGAATGGGTGGTACCCTTAAAGCCAAGGGCAGAGAGGCCTGGATCAGAGTCTTTCCCAAACATCAGAAGGCACCAGCCCTGCCCATCTTCCTGTCACTCACGGCCACAGAAGCTGGGCAACAGGCTTTTACTGTTTAAACCATGCAGTCCCTGGAGGGTCTGCATCACAGCAGCCTTAAGAAACTCATGCATGGTGTTGATTTAGAGCCCTTGAGTGAGTTCACACCTCACTGTCCTGAGCTCCAGGGTTCCTTTCGACCTCTGGGAGCCCCCACCCAGCTCAGTACTTACTGTCATTGACCACTTTCAGAGGGAGCACAGAGGAATGTGCTTCGGATGCCATGGCTCAGGACCAACCCGTGAGCAAAACTTGGCCTTAGCTGAAGGAGATTCTCGCCTGGGGAGAGACACTGTATGTGAGTGGGTGGTCTCCAAACCCACAGTCCACCTTGACCCTGAGTGGCTGACAGCAGTTGGCATTTCTGCTATGTGGCCTACCACTGCCTATCCTAACACAACCCTGTATCGAGGTTTGGTAGGATCCACTGTCCCCGGCCTAGGCACAGCTCAGCTGCCAGGATCTTCCTGTTCTTAGAACCCACGAGCTTTGGTCAGCTCTGTGCAGCTCTGTGCAGCCTCTCACCTGAGGTTAGGGGTGGGGTGGGGGTGGGGTGGAGGCTTCGCTCTTTAAATTCAGGCTCAGACGTCACTCTGGGAGACTTTCCTGCACCAGTGCATGTAATGACCTTACATTTTCTTCTTTATGGGTTCAAGTGGTTACCACTTAAAGGCTTTTATTGCCCATTTCTCCCAGAATGCAAGCCGCATGAAAACGAGGCCTGTATCCCACCAGTCCGAGTCCCTGACCGTGTCCTGGGCATTCTTCAAATAGAAACAAGTTTTCCTGTCTGCAGAGGCTCAGCCAGAGTTCCTAACCATCCCCAGGAAGGGCTGGGGATGGAGCCCAGGGTTACTTGCAGTTTGAGCTATTCCCTCCCTGCCTCAGTCCCTTTAGAAGAGGAATTAGCGGCCGGAATCCAGCCTCCTAACACCCTGAGCTCCTTCTGCCACGCCATGCCCTGGGACAAGAATGCAGCAAGGGAAGGGTGCTTAAATTAGGCCTTCCAGAAAGGACGTGGAAAAGAGCAAAAAGGGGCCCAGAGTCTTGCAAAGGGTGCTGGATTTCGGGCCGGCACCCCATGACCACCCCGCCTGGAGTCCCCAGTCAGGCCCTGCGCACACCCACCAGCCGCGCGCACACCCGGCTCGCTCCGAAGTCTCAGTCTGCAGAGTGAGTTCTCAAGTCTTCTAATCCTGAACTGCGTTTAAAATGCCAAGGCAACCACTCTCACAAGAGCTGTGATGTCACAAAGCCCCGGAGGCGGCCCCGGGCACCCAAGGCAGGCGGGTGCAGAGTCCTGTGCAGGAATGTAGCCGCTAAAGAGCTAAAAACCGAGACAGGGAAGAGACAGCCACCAGGAGTGAAGCCAAGTTTGGGTTGTTGCAGCCCGGGCAACAACCGACGCGGCAGTGTCCGCCCACCCTCCCTGCGATTCTCCTGCCCACCCTTCAGGAGTTTGCTGCAGCTGGGGTACACCCAGCAGCCTGGCTCCTCAGGGAATGTTTAGGGGTCTTCGGAGTTGGGGCGGGAGTCTAGAGTCGTTCTCCAGAACAGTCTACAGGCCAGGAATGTGTTAAAGATAATCCCTCTTAGCTTCTGGCTCTACTGAAGGTCACTGATGCCACCCGTTGGGTAGAAAGATAGATACTAGGCAGGAAGGCCAGGGGTGGGATTGTGGAGGCTGCTCTGGAGTTGGGTAGGTGGGGGATCCTTGAAACACCAGATGGGACAGTAGTATTCTGCAGGGTAGTCTAGCCAAGGGAGGACCAAGCAGAAAGTATTGTGGGCCCTGCATGTGGTTTGCCCCCTACGTGTTTTTTTTTTTTTTGGTGTGTGTGTGTGTGTGTGTGTGTGTGTGTGTGTGTGTGTGCAGCTGGTGTTAAATACCCCTTAGAAACAATTGCTCCCAGCACCCTGGACCTGGAGGCCCTTGCACTGTGCTCTAGAATCTCCAACAATCTGGCCTCAGCTTTCTTTCACTCTGAATAGCTGGACAAACCAAAAAAAAAAAAAAAAAAAAAACACTGCACCAGATTTGAGGGTCAGCAAATTGAGATGTGCTTATTAATTCAGTCATTCAAACAAATATTTCAGGAATGGTTTGTCTTTTATACCAAAGGACTTTTAGGAATCTAGAAAAATAAGCCATCCAAAGAGAAGGAAACAAACGAGGGTGCTACCAGTCCTGGTGTCGGCAGGCTTGTCCTGAGCCTCCCGGGAACCCACACCGAACCGGTGTGAATCTAAATCCCTAGAAGCCACGCCTGTGTTAAACATTCTACAAGCCAGAGCTGGATTGCTGCAGGGCTAGAAACAAATTATCGTAGGCAATACTAGCCCTTGAAACAGACTTTTGTTTTGTCTTTTGTTTGTTTTTCAAAACAGGGTTTCTCTGTGTAACAGTTCCGGCTGTCTGTCTTGGAACTCGCTTTGTAGACCTGGCTAGCCCGGAACTCACAGAGATCAGCCTGCCTCTGCGGGGATTAAAGGCATGCACCCCCATCAGCCTGGGAAACAGCCATTTATTGATCACATTTGTGATTGATGGAACATTCCTGTGATTGTTAAGTAACTCTCTTTGGAATGTTCTGATCCCTAAATTCCTTCTGAGAGGATCTGAGGCCTACAGCAGAGCCCCGCCCCCTTGGCTGTAACCTGAGTCTGTGTTCCGGGGCAGGGTGGAGGTGGGGGTGGGTACTCATTTGGCTACCTAGTAAATTCTTTCTCCCTGTGAGACCAAGCCGGTTTCCTATCAACACCGGTGAGAGCAGTTAACAAGACACACCCTAACTCCCACCAGCTCCTCTTGTGATCTTATGCGTTATTTAAAACAACTATGTGTACTTGAGCTCCTGGAAGCCCGAGAGCAAGCTTGGTAAGAAGTTCTCTGCTGTGGCTCTTGGCTATTTAGGCTAGAAAGAAAATCACCTAGAAGATGTAGCCTGATATGAAAATTTAAAACAAATTTTTGTTTTTAGTTAGGCACACATGTAGAGGACAGAGAACAACTTATGGGAACCCGGTTTGTCCTTCTACCCCATGGGTTCCTGGGCTCAAACTCAGGTCAGCAGTCTTCGTGACAAGTGTCTCTGCCTGCTGAGATAGCTCTCCATACCTGATTTGGAATGTTTAATCTTAGCCTAACATCATTGGCTGACAAAAGGCTTATTTCAAAAATTAGATGGGCCAAGGGAGTGATGGAGGGCTGGGCAGGTGTGCGAGGCGGCCTCTGCGGCCATCCCTCTTCAGCTGTCCTCACAGAGCCCTCAGTGTGGGGGTCTGGACGCCCCTACAAAGTTCTTTTCAAAACTATGTCTGTCTAAGGCTTGAAAATGGCTCACAGTAAAACGTTTTCAGAAAAGCTAGCAGTCTTCCTAAAGAGGAACTGACCTATTTCCCTCCTTGAAAAGCAGACCAATCCAGGGTCTTGAAGACAGACAAGCAAGAGGAATGGCCGAGAAACAGTCACAAGGCATGGGGAACTCCCAGACCTTGCCCCAAGAGGGCCAGGGCACTAGGCATTGAATGAGGGAATCAGGAGAGAGCCCAAATGTATTCTGTCAGGGCCACCACTGACCTACAGGTGGCTCAGTGTTTTATGTATGCCAGCACCTTGTCCCTTCCCCCAAAGTCTCTGGCTTCCATGATAGGAGGTTTGTCTTGAGGAAGGAGGGGACGCAGGACATCTCCACATGGGAAAGGTGTCACAGATCTACCAAGATGGCAGACACCTCCAAGGGGGGCAGATTTTTACATCATCTCTATGGTTCTGGTTTTGTCACAGCAGACATTTCTGATTTTGCATGACTTGGCAACTTCCTACGGGATGATGAGGTGTGGTTGGGGAATCTCCTTTATTCTGGTGGCAAGTTCCTACCTGTTTCTCAGGAGCCACTTGGGAGTTTCCCTTGGCTCACACTTGAACTGACCCTCCTAGCAGGTGATAGAGGCCCATACCTTGCTCTGGCCCATTCTTATCTGCCTCCATCTACCAGACATTTCCTCAGCCTCCCTGCCTGCTGGTGACCTGCTAGGTCAAGTGGGTAGGGGAAGAAGAGCCAGCCCGGTCCCTTCACTCCTTATCTTGTGACTTCTCTTGGTGTAGGAGGTTCTTCTATTTGTGTGTTGCTTTTATTGGTTGAATAAAGAGACAGATATGTAAGCCCAGGGCCAGGGTTCTTGTTCGAGGCTCACCCCAACAGTGGCCCAGAGTAGCATAGCACAGTCTCTGCCTTGGGCGAGTGGGAAGAATCATCCTGCCCATGTACATACCCCAAAACAGTATTCTCGCATGGTGGGATCATAGCCATTATTTCCCCAATTTTTTCTTACAGTGAAGCTGTAGAAATACATTCTGTCATAAAATAAGGAAGTAGCAACAGTTCCTCAGTGACCTATTGCCCAGGGATGCCTAAGTCCCAAGTAGTGACTGAGGAAGTCTCAAGGGTTTGGGTTGTCTACCCTCAGCCCAATCACACTCTGGCTTTGAACCTACTCAGTGTGAGGATTTGTCCAAGCCCACCAAGCCCTCCGTCCTTGCTCCTTCCGAGCCTAAGACATCAGTGATCAGTCTGGCCATCTCTGACCCCTTATTCCAGGCTGATACTTTCTTGGTGTAAGCCCAAAGCAGCGGTTACCCTCCACGAGGGCCTCTGTGGTGATTCTCATGAGGACAATATGAAACATTTGAGACCAGGAATAGGTTTTTTTTTTAACATTAACCAACAATAATTTATAAAACAAGAACAGCATATAAAATCCTGTACCAGTGTGAAACATTTGACTGGCCCCTATAAATGATGACAGATACTTATAATCCATAGAATCTGTAAGAGTTCTTCACCTGCGGAGCCAAGCCTTGGTCAGCTTTTACCAAAGGTTTGAGGTGTGCAGCTCCCAGGGCAGGCAGAGGGAACTTGTCCATCAGCATGGGGGGGGGGGGGCAGGGTGGTACACAGCACTGGGGAAAAAAGATTGTTAACCTCTTTAGGCCATAGCGATTACTCTCAGATTTTTTGTTTAGTGTTTGAAATCCTATTGGGGTACATCCACCTTCTACAACTGTGTCTGGCAGCCTCGATACCTGGCAGCCTCCATACCTTGTAACAGGAAGGCTGAATAGCCCAGCCATCCATACAAGCATACTGCCCCGCAGCCCAAGGCTGACTTTTTTAATGAAATATACCCCTATGCTTATGGCCCTATCTCTAAAGTCTTGTAGGCAAAGAAGTCATGATTTGAGCACATCAGCGTCAGTCTAAGTCAAGACAAAAGCACAACACACATTATACAGACATACAGGACAAAGGCGCCAAACAAACCAAAGACACAGCTTCAAGCTGCTTCACGGGTTTGACCAGCCCCGCTTTCCAAATGAGACTGTTATCCATACATGTCTCTACTGAGAACTGACCATGCCACTCATGTGTCATACCACAGAACTGAGAAACGCCACCAGCGTATCTCACTAGAGAACTGAACACGCTACCTGCGTGTAAGATAAAACAGAGACCAAAGACATACAGACAAAGGCTAACAAAACTTAAAAATACAAAACCACTGATCCAGGGTCAACCTCACAAGCAAGAAAACTAAAGACTCAAGACACGCAAGACACGCAAACAAATGTCTGTCTCCACCGAGACAGACAAAACCATTCCAGAAATACAGAAATACAGACGGCTGAGAGGACATAGTTCTTCCAAGCCAGGAGAACTTCTGTACCCTCACCAGCACCCAGACGGGAATCTCCCAGGCGTCCCTGGGTCCCTTCTTACCTCCCAGGACGTCTCCCAGGGAAGCAGTCAGTGATCTAGCATATCTGCTGATCACTTCTTTGTCTCCTCCCGAGACACGAGCGACTGCAAAACCGAAAATACAGAACCTGAACTCAGCTCGCACAGAAACACAAAGACACAGACACGGCTGTAACCTCAAAGTACAGAACCTGAACCTGAATTCAACCGGCACGGAAACACAAAATAAGTCATGACTGTAAACCCGAATGTACAGAACATGAACCTGAACCTGGATTCAACCGCACGGAAACACAAAGGCACGACTGTAAACTCGAATGTACAAACCTGAACCTGAATTCAACTGGCACAATCTGGCACAAAAACATAATGGACCTGCCGGCACATAGACAAAGACATACAGACAATGTCTCATCTCCAAGCCCCCAAATGAAAGACCCCCAGTGCTGGAGAGACTCTCACTCAAGTCTCGGGATAACACGACCCCTCCCCCCCCAGTAACTCATGAGAGACCGTCCTTGCTGCAATCACACGAGGCTTTAATGATGAGATGAGATGAGACGGGAACCAGTGCCCTGGGGCCGAGACTCACAACCCACGCAGGGGAAGAGTTCGACCCCGAGTGACCGGGAGAACCGATTTTTAAGGGAAGAAACCACAGCCCAGTGATCCGGAATTGGCAGGGAGTGTGTCACAGAAAATTCTGAAAATACCGGTGAAGATCACAGGGGGCAACTCCCTGCCTCTCAGGACCACTCCCAAGGTCATAATCAGCTAGTTCCTAAAACACAATGACAATCACAAGGGGGAAACTCCGTTTCTCAAGATCACAATCTAACTTTATCTTTAGCTAAATCCTAGACTTTTTCTGCTTGGATTTTTGGCTATTTTCTTCCTGCTGGGGGAGGGGGGACCTGGATTTATTCAGGGCTTTCTTTGGGGATACCCGGGGTTATCCAGGTCTTTCAACATGAGAGGCAGAGGGATGAGTGGGCATGAAGAGTTACATACTAGTAGGTAGGTGGAGGGATCAACCAAATATGGAAAGATGGGTAGGTGGCTCTGTGGGTGGATCTATCTTGTGTGGATAGAGCTGTGGCATTTTGTGTGGGGAGGTGTGGCATACATGTTGGTGTGCAGAATGACGGTTCAGAATACACCTACAGATGGAGCAATGTCTACACCCACCACTAGGTGTCGCCCTGTGATAACTAGAGTCCTGGGCCCTGGCATGTGTAAATCCCTGCCCCAAAAGGAGTTACAAAAAAAAGGAACCTTTTGTACCCACCAGGTGAAAGGTTTCCCAGTGACGCAGACTTGTAAACAAGTTGCAGAGACTGAAACTGGAGACCCACGTCAGGGGAGACCATGCAAACAGCGTGCATTGACCTTGCTCTGCTCATGCTCAAGTCCCTGGGGGAAGTTCAGGTGGGGCCAGTAGCAAAGTTCCCAGGCCAGTGTCCAGACTGAACCTTCTTTGGTTAGCTGTGAAAATCTGCAGAGATGTGGCAAGGTTGGGAGCCTCAGAGCTACCCCCCTCCCATCCCCCCCCCGCCCCCCCACTACCCTCTTCAACCCTGCCTGATTCGAAACTTTCAGGGAATTCTAAACTCAGAAGCCAGCACCACTCCAGCCCAAACACTCGTGGCAGCAGCAGAACCCAGCTTATTCTAATCCCATCCAGGCTCACACTTACACTCAGACATCTCTAGGTGACGATCCTACGAGGCCAACTGGCTGTCTAGAATTGCATAGATATGGAAGGTTAGAACATTGCAAGTCCAGAGCCAAATTATCTAGGGCTGTCTTTATGCTCCTTAATAATCAATCATTCCTTGCCCACTTCCTAACCTAACATCTTCGTGACTAACATGTCAAATATTTTTGGATATATTAACAAACCTTGCTAGCTTCCTATGACCCAAAAGCTAAGAACATCATCATTCAGCCTCTGGGTCCCAGAGCAGTCCTTGGCTTTAACTTATCTACCTAGTGTTTCTACCACCAAAGCATCTGAAAAGTGCCTTGACTTACGCCTTTCTCTGTTCTGTTACTATAAACTCCATGAGACTCTTGCTGCACTGGAGTGTGATGCTTGGGGAGCCTGAGTCTGGATTCCTGGGCCATGGCCACATCACTCATGTTTGGCTCCAGAATAAACTACTTCCTATGAGGGGAGGGCTGGGTTTTGTGTAACGGTGTAAAAAGTATCAGTGACGCAGAAGTGATTGTGGTACAGTGGCCAACCCGCCTCACCAGCTGCCACTTCTGCTCCCCGAGCCTCTGAGAACCCACTCCTGAGCAGAGGGTAGACACAATCCCGCAGGTGGCTTTCTCACTGCCATTTTTCTGTGAGGTGACTGTTCTGTCTCTGAGCTTAGTCTCTTGTGGCTTCTAGAACACTGTCCTCTCCACATCCTGGAGCTCAGGCTGGCCTCAAACTCACAGCCATCCTCCTGTTTCAGCTTCCTGTTAGCTGTGATACCGGGTGTGAGCCACAAAGCTCTTTCTTTTGGTTGGAGTATTTCCTCATTTTGCAAAGGAGGGTACTTAGACTTGGTTCCTGAGGTTAGCTGGTTTAGCTCCTGCCTCTGGAGGCAAGGGCAAAGCTCTTCTGGTCAGCCCTGCCCACACAGGACGTGGAGTGCAGCCTTGACCGCCTCAGCAGCCATGGTGCTTTCTGGAATGTCCTTGGAAAAGTTCCTTTTGCTTTTCTTGAAATTAAACATTCCCTTGCCACTTTTTTTCAAGGTTCTCCCCCGTTTTTTACTATGAAATATCCAAATTTATAGAATGCATTTCGAAGGATAGGAACTTATTTGTGTGTGGTATATGTGCACGTGTATGCCTGTGCACTCAAGGACAGAGGCTCAGTGGGTGTGCTTTTCTCTCACTCTTTGCCTTGACACGGGGTCTTCTACTGAACCTGGAGCTGGGCTGATGGCTAATGAGCCCCAATGACACTCCTGTCTCCAACCCTGAGAATGCAGGGCTTACAAAAGCAGGCAGCCACACACCAGCTTTTACCACGGGTACTGGACATAATTAAGGTCCTCACACTCATGGCTAGTACTCCCACCCACTGGACCAGCAATTATTACTATTATTATTTTAAAGAACAAGTACGTTGGTTAAGACTCAAAATGATTTTCATGTCTTAGCTTCGGCTAGAGTGTGCCTCAGTGGCGGAGCACTCTCTTGGGTTCCCTCTGAGCACTACAGAAAAATAAGAGCCCTGTATCCCACATGACAGCCACAGGGGTACTGACTATTCCTCACCAGTACCTTGTTTAGTTTCACCCAAGGCTCAGCTTAACCCCTGGATCCTTTACCATTCTGGGGCCACTTTGTTTTCTGGCATGAACTACATTGTGAACCACAGCCACGTCGGGAGCATGTGGCTTGGGTGGCTCCATTGCTGCTGGGAGCCTCCCCTGTAGAGAGCCAGCATGGGGTATTTGTCCATTTTACTGAGAACGTTTATTCTGTGTCACTTTCCCTCTCACAAGCAGCACACGTCTCGATGCATGGAAAGCTGCTGCTCGCGCATGCTCACTGCGGCAGTGGCTGCTCATGGCATGGACATGAGTTTATGTCACTAGATCATGTCACACTGCTTTCCCAAGCCATTGTGCCGACTCCACTCCCCAGCGGGTGAATTAAGTTTCCTTCGAGGCCTTTCCTTGCTGCTCTGGAACACAGTCCTCCAAGCACGATAGCAGTTACCATCTTCGGAGCAGCTGTGGCTGCGGGCAAGAGGCCCTCAGTATTGGGCCTGTTGACTTTCCCTATAAAAAGAGATAGTGGGGAGGTTGTCGCACGTCACCTGATGCTCACGGTATCTGGGCCGCTGGGTAGACTGAGTGCATGGAGGCGGAAGGTTAACTGATGCGGGGACTCCATGTAGACAGTGGTTGGGAAGTCCTCACCCACGCTGAAATGGGACTTTCCCATGATGCAGCTGTTTGGGGTAGTCACCAATACTCCTGGTATAAACCCCTCACCCATGCTCTTGTAAATAAACCAAATAAACCCGTTGGTTCACAGAGCTAGACTTAAGTAGAATCATACTTTGGTATGAGTTCTTTGAGACAGTGTCTCGTTTAGCCCAGGCTAGCCTGGAATTTATTACATAGCTGAGGGTGGTCTTGAGACCCTGCTCCTCCTGCCTCTGCCTCCCTTGTGCCTCTGACGCTGCTGTGTGTCACCCTGGACACCACGGCTTTAATGTGGCTTTAACTTGCTTACCACCATGGACAGTGAGGGACTGATATCTCCTCAAGTGCTGGGTGGCTCTCAGCTTTCTTCTGAGACATGTCACATGCATGCCTTCCTCTGTCTGCTCCTGTCATCTGCAGTCCATGCCTTGTGGATATCTGTTCTTTGTCAGGCGCCTTCATTACCCTGAACCTTTGCAGATGCATCCTTCATGCGTTTGTCCTACCCCACCCGGAAAGCAGCTTTGCACACATCAGGGTGGGAATTTAATTTTCTGTCCTCTCTATCTAGATACTCAATTGACACACAATCATCTATTTAAAAGTCTGCCTTCTGGGACTGATGGAGGAAGGTCATTGGTTAATTAATAAAGAAACTGCTTGGCCTCATAGGTTAGAACATAGGTGGGTGGAGTAAACAGAACAGAATGCTGGGAGGAAGAGGAAGTGAGCTCAGATGCAGGGCAGCTCCTCTCAGAGCCAGACGCTATGCAGCCAGCCGCCAGGTCAGACATGCTGAATCTTTCCCAGTAGGCGCACCTAGTGGTGCTACGCAGATTATTAGAAATGGGCAAAATTAATACTTAAGAATTAGCCTAGAAGAGGCTAGATATAATGGGCCAGGCAGTATTTAAAAGAATATAGTTTGTGTGTTGTTATTTTGGGGCATGAGCTAGCCAGGCGGCCGGGAGCTGGGTGGCAGGAATGCAGCCCACAGCTCCTTCAACATGGGACAGAGATGGCTCAGTTGCTGCAGTGTTTGCTGTGCCAGTGTAAAGTGCTGGGTCTGGCTCTTCAGCACCCACATAAGCCAGGCAATGGGGAGGTGAAGACAGCGAAGACAGCTGGGTTCTTGCAGTCTGCTGGCTGGCCAGCATAGCTGATCCACTGAACCAGGTTCAGTGAGAAATTCTGTCTCAAAAAAAAAAAAAAGTTGAGCTGGGCAGTAGTGTTGCACGCCTTTAATCCCAGCACTGGTGAGGCAGAGTGAGTTCCTAGTATCCAGAGCTGTTACACAGAGAAACTCCATCTCAAAACAAAACAAAACAAAAAGAACCAATAATGACAAAACAATAATAGCAATTATTATTGTTATTTGGAGAATTATTGAGGAAGACACTTAGTGTCAGTGTCTGGCCTATATGCGTGCGTGTGCACGTAAAAGAATAAACTAGCCAAAGCAGTATATCCACTCATATGCTTTCCTGGGATCTTGCTGCTCTGTGTCAGGACACAGGGACTGCTTGTTTCTGGTCCCTTGATCATGGGTGGGTCTCCACGCTGTCTGGATCAATAGGATGAGGCCTGATTGTCAAGACTGGATCATAAAAGCTGACACCGCCTCTTCCCAGTGCTCTCCTGGGCTGCTTAGGAAACAGCCTCCAGAAAGTGGGAGGTGTCGCTGCTGCATAGAGGGCCCATGTGTGGGTGTCGCAGCTAAGAGCTCAGCTCACTGGGAATCAGCACTGATGCACAGAGAAGGAGGTGAAAGCAATCTCTCAGCTAGCTCCAGCCTCCATCCTTCCCATCATCCCCGATGATGCTATGTGTCATGAGTAGCTCCCCCTCAAACAAACCCTAGCTGGCAGGAGATCTGGGAACACAGCCGATGTTGCCACTGTTACAGCTGCTGGGCTCTGGAATGTTTGCTAAGCAGTGAACGTGGCTAGGATGGCCATCTGCACACCAGCTACTGTAGACCCAGGGGAAACACCAATGGCTGGGTCTTCCCTGCACTGGAAGAGGCCAGCGTGTTCTTATGTACTTCAATACTTGTATAATCTCAGGCTGGGAGTGCAGTCCAGTGGTCCACAAGCAGTTGATGTAATATAGCAAAGAATGAGTAAGCCTCACCTCTCCAAGTGTCCTGACATCTGGACACTTAGCTGGACACCGAACTCATCTTCACTGGCCATTTGGTTGCCTGAAAGGTGGACACTCTGATGGGTTTACACCTCTGGAAACTTGGCTGGACAAGGAGGACACAGTGACAGAGTGACAGGGACATAATAGCACTGGCCTGAAGCACCTTTGTGCTATGGCCTGCTCGTACCTGAGTCATGCCCATGTGGAATTGGTCCACCCCAGAGGTTACCAGCAAGGAAACACTTCCATCTGGGCCAGGAGCAAAGCAAGGGCTTCTCAAATGTTTGGGGGAACTCACTGTGGAGCAACAGTCCCGGGACCTCATGGTCAGGGCTCAGAATTAGATAGGGGACTCCAGACTCCAGAACACAGGCATCCTGGTGACCTCAGCAAAGCAGTTGTGCAGCCACTATTGTCAGCTGTGTGAGGGGGTCCTCGAGGGGGTTAGGGACACCTCAGTCCCCAAGGGCAGCGCTGCAGCCCGCCGTCTCCTGACCCCATGGGTCCCCAGACTGAGCAGGCTGGCTTTGCCTCGGTCTGCACTGGAAAAGACTGCTTCAGCACTCAGCTCACGACAGCAAGTGCAGCCGAGAACAAAAGATGGCAAATCCTCCCGGAGGGACTTTCTCACGGAGGGAGGCCCAGGGCCAGTGTGGGCTAGTGGCAGCAGGCCAGGCCAGACTGGGGCCTGCAGAGAAGCTGCCGCCTATGGGGGAGGGATGGGCTGGGGGTTGTTTTGAATGAATGGTCAGGCAAGCCTGGGAGACAGGGTCCTGCAAGAGCAGGGGCCTCCAGTCAGCAGGGACATCTCTGACCTGGACGAAGGGATGGAGAGAGACCGGTGGGTTTTCACAGAGCAAGCAAAGGAGCGTGGCTCTCTCTGGTCAGTCACTGTGGGGCTCTTGACATGGTTTCAGTGGTCCAAGTGATGGACCTGTTACCCACCATGGTAGATTTTCGTCCTAGCTGAGCTTGTCAGGTCTCAGCACCATGACCTTGATCAGGGTCCCTTCTTATAGGACCAGTCAGCGTGAATGGAGGCACGTTCCTAAATTGCCCTGCACCCGAAATGCCCAGTGCCTTAGGAACCTGTAACACAGCTCCATGTCCCTTCTCCAAGGTCCCCTCCACTGACCTGTCCTGCCTGTGACCGCTCCATTTTCAGAGCTGCCTTGCTCATTCTTCCAGGTTCCCCAAGCCACTGTTTCGTTGGGTGGCTAATCCTCCCTTCCCCACATTCCCAGAAGATAAAATGGAGATGGGGGGAAGACTTTCCAGGCCAACTCGAACTAATTCTTCCCTGGCGGATCGATGGGGCAGCTCACAGTCAGACTAACCTCCATCCGCCTTCCAGAGGCTCACCTTCCTGATAGAGGCCCAGGGTTTTATTGCCGTTATAAATAGTTTCTTAGAGGGGAGGCATTGTGATCTTCCTTTTAAGAGCCCTGGTTCTGGTTTCCAACAACATGGGTTCAAATCTTGACTCTATGGTCTTCTATCTGTGTGGCTTAGGATGAGTTCATTAACCATTCTGTGTGATTTCTGTAATAGATTAAAACAGTCCTTTACCGGGCTATGTGACTTGATGTTCCTCACGCACTCAGAGCAGAGCAATGATCTGCTAAGGACCCTGGTGAGGAGCCACCTTGAGGCCGCCGTCCCCCAAATGTCCTTAGCACATGACAGACACCCCCGCCTCCGGCCTCTTGGATCTACCCACCTCCTCCACGTTCTTCTCCTGGTGAGTCAGCTTGAGAGATTTTCAGGAGACCTGGGCTGGACTACGTCATTACCCAGAAGTCTCGGCTCACCTAGAGTCACATCCTCCCTGGAGCCCACAAAGTCCAATGTTTGCTCTTTTCTGACTGTCCTTTGGCTGCCCAAGGTCACACTAGCCCCCCCTCTGCTTCTTAATCACACCAGACTCACTCCCCCAGTACCGTTGCTCTGACTATAGCCTCCTTCCTAACCTCCCCTTCAAGACTTCTGCCACCTTCTGGCTAAACAATCTTCTGGTTCCCCAGCACCATCATTCTGTCTCTTGTCTTGTTGCTTCCATCCTGTCTGACATCACATCCCTGGCTGTCTGGGATGCACAGAAGTAGACCTGCTTCTTACCTTCTCTGTAACTCTCTCAAGGCTAGATATGCTTGCCTGCTACATTCTCTGGTAGGGCTGATGCCCCCACAGCCTGTGGCATGGCAGAGACTGAACTGGCAATGTCATGTGCTATCTACCACCTAGGGATGCAGATGTCCTGTCCTTTAACAGTCTCTGGGGTAGGGCTGAGTACCACTCAACTGCCCTCCTTGGGGCTGGACCTGAAACAGGACCGCATATGACAGACAGCGGGTGAGTTGGGATCTGCACTCTAGATGCTTCCCTGCAGACACATGCCCCGGCACAGACATTGAAGGTCACAGACTTCACTTTCTTTAGAGCTCTCGGTGCTCAAGACTCCAGATGTTTCCAACCAGATGCCCAAGGCTGTGTAAAAAAAACACCTTGAATCAGCCAGAGGCATAGGAGAGAGCCCCAGTCAGGAGAAGACCAGGTGAGGGGCCATTTCCAGGTGGGTGCAGACATCTGGGGTCTAGAGAGAATGGCTGAGGGTGGCCAAGGAGGCTTGCAGTTAGATGCGCCTCCAAGAGTTGCGGCGGGGGCAGCGCTGCATTTTGCCAGGACTGCTAGTGATTGCCAGGGCTGTAAGAGGAATGGGAGTTGGCCAGGGCCCCGGTGCATTCTGGTACTACTCAAGCGGAAAAGGCAGGAGCCATTTAACCCACTTCTGTCTCAGGGACCCTCACATCAAGACTTGTGAATCAATGGGGCTTTTTTTTTTTTTAATTTTTTTTTTTTTTTTGAGACAGGGTTCCATATTGTAGACAAGGCTGGCCTCCAATTCAGAGAGACTCTGTTGCTGCAGCCTCCTGAGTTCTAGAATTACAGATATAAACCCTCTGAACTGGTCTTCTCTCTCTTCCTCTCCTGTCAGATGCGTCAGAAGCTTGATGTGCGTGGTCTCTGATGGGGCACTCACTGCCTGTTTGCAGCAGCGAAGGCAACACCAGCAGGAGGCGCTAGTGAGGCAAGTGTGGGTCCTCCCACAACACAGCCACCCAGGAATTGCCTGAATACCCATGCAGGATAGTCTCGCTAATGGGGACAAGCAAGACATGTCACAATCACTGGGTCTTAAAATGGACACGCTTGGGGTCTGGGGAGATTGGTCAGCTTGTGCAGGTCTGGAAATACGTGTTTGAGTCCGGGAATCCATGTGAAGGTAGAAGCAGAGATAGCTCCACGTGTACACCATGGCATGCATGTGCACCCTCCTCCTTAACAATAACAGTGCATTTGTTTGTGGTTTTCTCTGCATAGCCTTGGCTGACCTGGAATTCGCTCTGTAGACCAGGCTGGTCTTAAACTCAGAGATCTGCCTGCCTCTGTCCCAGTGCTGAGATTAAAGGCCAGCCGCCCCCCCCCCCCCCACACACCTGGCAACAGTAAATTTTTTTAATGGACACACCATTCAGGCCAGCATCTCTAGGGAATGGCCCCTGTGGTAGCTTTGGCAGTAGAAGCAGAGAAGATGGGCTTTTCTTGTGTACCCTCTCATGATTGACTGAGTGACTCTGAGCCTCATAAGACTCCTGCTCTGGAAGCCAGCTCATGTGTCACCATCCTGGCAGCTGGAACACTGGCAGGGTCCTCTAGTGCCCTCCTCAGGCTCCACCCACACTGGCACAGGCTTCGGCCTTTGAGCCAACCTTGCCTAGGGACCTTTGCGCGCCCTAGGCTCCTAGCCAGGACTCTTCTTGCTGGACCCTCTGCCTGGCTAGGCACTTGAATCCTTTAGATCTCTATACAAAGTCCATTCTCGGAAACACCTGTCACGTTCTGTCCTGTCCTGTCTGCCTGTCTATATCACAACCATGCCCATCCTGACAGACAGGGCTAAGCATAAGTGAGGGCTTTAGAGAGCTGTGCTGGCTGGCTAGGCTGTCCTCTCTACAGACTTTGGGGTAGGGCCTTACATGTGGCTCTATCAAACACCTGTCTCCTGCACCATCACCCCAATCCCCAGGTGAGCAGTGGGGCATCAACTCAAGTACCCCTCCCTTTGGGCTGTCCTCACCTCTGGAGTGCTGATTCCTGTCCCCAACCTCAACAGTCTTCCCCATCGCCTTGCAAGGTTCCATAGGACTCCTTCAACCTGACAGCTGCAGCTAGGTGTCACTGACCCCAGGGGACAGTTCTGTCCCGGAAGCAGAAGGAGCATGTCACCCTCTGCACTCTGGACTGGGTCCCTGCTTCTCTGTGTGCTCTTTAGACTCCCAGTTCCTTGTCTGAGACCTGAGGTGTGACCTGCCTGTAGCACCTGGCACAACCTGAGCTCATGAGGAAAAAGCCTCTTTCTGGGGAGGTCAGTACTTGCTGCCATGACTGTGGAGAATTATACAACCCCAGCCTCATGCTGGCCTGGGATACTGAGTCCTCTGTGCCTCTGGCTCAGGCCGCGTTGTTGATCAGCAGGAGGCTCCTCTGTTCGTTCAGGTGAGAATTACCTAGAGGCCTCACACATACATCCTAAGGCAAGATCAAAGGGGAGGCAGGTAAGCCAGGCTTGTCCAGTCTGTACAAGTGAGATTCTGACTTTGGCCTGGGGTAAGATAAAATTCCAACTACTCGGAAGAGGTTTCATCACCTGGTCTCAGGGGGTGAGGTAGCCTAATTCCATGTGGGAGGACAATGGGACAAAACACACACAGGACTTTGATGCAGAGGGATTTTTTTTCTCAGCAGATGCCAAAGGCAGAATCCATGGCTGTATTTGGCTTTAGAAATGTAAACAAATTCTGCTATTTCAAAAGCATGTTGGGCACAGATAAGACTGGGTTTAGGTATCTCTGGGTAAGACACCTAAAAAATCTGGATACCAGATCTGCAAGGGGCTGCACACAGGCCCTCCCTGGGGACTCATGATGTTAGTCAGGAGCAAATGAGCACCTGGGAATGTGCATCTAGCCATTACAGGATCTCAGAGCAACACGGTGACATGCTTTCACTTGTAAGACATGGCCCTGAGAGCTGACATGGACCCAGAGAAGGAAGCCTGGAGCTCGCTGGGGCAGGGACCTGCAGGACTGGAGATCCTAGAGAGCAATTGACACGAACATCGCAATGAAAAACCCTTGGTTCACTGTCCTGTTCTTCAAATTCCGTTTTAAGAAACAGGATAGAGGCTGGGAACGTGATTCAGAGTGTTTGCCTGCCTGTTATACGGAAAGCCTTGGGTTCCAGCCCAGCACTGTATAGAGTGGGCATGATGGCTCATGCCTGTAATCCTAGCACTGAGGTGGTAGAGGTCATACAAGGTCAGCCTCAACCACACCATGAGAAGAAAAGGCCAGTCTGAGCTACAAAAGACACTATCTCAAGAGAAATGAGTGGGTGGGTGGGGAGATAGACCCTGAAAGGAAGGCAGGAAAGAGGGACGGAGGGTCAGAAAGGCATTAGGGTGGAACTCGGAACATATGCTTAAGGTGAGGCGGCCCTGGCTTCCATCCCCAGTACACCCCTGATCCCAAAAGTAAGATAAATATGCAGAAACATAAACACCAAAAATATTTATTGCCATTGATGTTGCGTTTGCTGTTCTGGGCACTGGGTTCACGCATGCACGGCAGCAGCCTTGACTCTCAACCTCAGCCTCGGCCCTTTCTGTATTTTTCATTTTGAGACAGGGTCTCACTAAGTCACCTAAAGTGACCCTGAACTCACTCGGTAGACCAGGCCTCCGTCTCCACATAACTGGGGTGACAAGCCTATGCCTGCAGGTCTGGCTTTTTATTATAATTTTATATGTTATAGTAAAATCGAAGTTTCTAAATTGAACTCGAGGAATCACTTTTAACCTCCAGTAGCTCATTGTGAGGATTTTGAATGCTCCCAGCCCAGAGAGACAGTAGGTGTCTGAGGCCATACGTCACTCATCTGCATGCACCTGCTGACATCACCCTGTACTCGATAAATACATAATTACCATATAGCAAATAAGAAGGAAATATCTACTTAAAAACAGGTCTACAAGCTGAGTGGCAGTGGCACACACCTTTAATCCCAGCACTCAAGAGGCAGAGGCAGGAGAATCTCTGTGAGTTGGAAGCAAGCCTGGTCTACAAAGAATAGTTCTAGGACAGGCTCCAAAGCTACAGAGAAACCCTGTCTTAGAAAAAACAAACAAAGAAACAAAAGGTCTACAGCTAAGTGAATGAATCTACTTATATCGGCAACTAGACTATTATTTATTGTCAAGATTTATTCTTATTTTACATGTACGGGTGTTTTGCCTGCACATATATCTATGCCGTGCCTTCAGAGGCCGGAAATAGGCGTTGGATCCATTGGAACCAGAGCTACAGGTGGTTATGAGCCTCCATGTGGGCGCTGGGAACTGAACCCAGGTCCTGTGCAGAAGCAGCCAACAGCCAGTACTTTGCCGCTGAGCCATCTCTCTAGCCCTGCCCTATGTCCTTGATTATGATTTTTTATTTTTATTTATTTATTTATTTAATTTTATTTTTATTTTCGAGACAGGGTTTCTCCATAGCTTTTTTGGTTCCTGTCCTGGAACTAGCTCTTCTAGACCAGGCTGGCCTCGAACTCACAGAGATCCGCCTGCCTCTGCCTCCCGAGTGCTGGGATTAAAGGAGTGCATCACCACCACCCGGCCAATTATGATTTTTAAAAAGTCTCCAAAGCAGAGTTCTACCTTGAAAATGTGCCTTTTTTGTTATGCAGTAAGAAAACTTAACAATGGTGTGACCATCCGCATTTCCTTTCCTTTCAATACGTGTTTGTATTTCCTGACATTTTGAACAATAAGAAAGTGTGTGTGCATGTACGTGTTTAAGACAGATTTCTTGACAAAGGACAAAGCCTAGGCTGGCCTCTCACTGATCCACCTCCAGAGTACATGATTTCTGGCATGTGGCACCTGATCTGCCTCCAGAGTACATGATTTCTAGCATATGGCACCAGGCAGGACAATATTACTTCTACACTCATAAAAAAGGGCTATTTAAAAATAACATATAAATAACTCTTATATGATTTAAAAAAAAAAAACAGTAAAACTATCTTATTGGTTCTATTTTTAAGTAAGGCACGCCCATTGTAGAAACACGCAGAAATGCTAGAGGAGGCGCTGGAGAGATGACTTACGCCGAGATCTCAGTGTAAATACTGGTTAACGTCACTGGTACAAGTTGCTGAACCTCTCGTTCTTTTCTGTTTTTTTTTTCCTTTAGGTAGAACTGCATAGAGTTTGTGTCACAGTTTTTCCTTCTTTTCTTTCTTCCCCCTCCCTGTCTCTCTTTCTCTTTTGAGGCAAGATCTTATTAGTAGCCCTGGCTGGCCTTGAGCTCATAGCAATCCTCCTGCCTTAGCCTCCCACTTGCTGAGGTTACCAGCATGAGCACCCAGGACAGGCTCACATATTTTTTCCACCTTAAGCTTTATAAAATGGTCTTTTTAAACTGTGAATTAAGTTGACCATGAAGGTTGGAGATGAGGCCCTGAGTTCCATCCCTGGTGCTTTAAAACAAACAAAACATCTGTCTGAGGTGACAAACAACAGTCTACTGCACACACAGGCCACAGCCAATGAGAGGGCTTGTTGTTGTTTGTTTTGTTTTTTGATGAGCTTCTAATATTTCTCAAATGGCAGGGAAAACATGTTTGCTGGAAAACTAACAGAACACCTGGTCATGTCTTCAAGTTGGTTCCTGATTGTAGACCTGTGACAGCTACGTGCAGAGCATAGGTGGGCTGTGGAGATGCCGGTTTAGCCCGGTTTCAGTGTCCTCATTTTATTTTATTTTATTTTTTGGATTTTTCGAGACAGGGTTTCTCCGTAGCTTTTGGTTCCTGTCCCGGAACTAGCTCTTCTAGACCAGGCTGGCCTCGAACTCACAGAGATCCGCCTGCCTCTGCCTCCCAAGTGCTGGGATTAAAGGCGTGCGCCACCACCGCCAGTGTCCTCATTTTAAAAGAGTGAGTTAGAGGAAAAGTCTGGCTTTCTTCAACCAGAAGCTAGTTAAAGTCATCCTGAGCAAGAAGCGACCTGCATACCCTGCCCCTCCTCTGCCTGAGCCAGCACTGGAGCTCCCCTTAGTATCTGAGAGATGGCTAGTGTAGGGCTGGGAGGCAGAGTTGCCATCTCCAGATCTCCAGGGTCCCCTCCTCAACAACTCCAGGACACCCTTCAGACCCTTGAGAGCTGGTGTTACGAAAATGCTTTCCCCAGAGGCAGAAACACCTACTGCACCTCTTAAGGTCCTACAGCAAACGGAGGAGTAAGGGCACCAAAGTTCACTCTGGGGAACCTATAGAGTATGGGTGAGGGGTTACGGGCAGGAACAGCCAAACTTTAAAGGTATCTGTTAGGTGTGTCTAATTTTAAAGGTCCGCAGCCATCAGGGGTGATGACTCTCCAATGACTGTGTAGATGGAGGCCCTTCCTCACCTCTGTTCTCCAGCCCTTTCCCAGGCCACTTGCCAATTAGGGCAGAATTGCATATGGCTAGCTGGGAGGTGAGACTGGCTACTCTGGCTAGGGTCCCAGGACCCTCCCCGCCCTCCCTCCATGAGGCAGCATCAACAGTCAACAAGCCCAGCTGTGGTGATCTTTCGGCAGCTGGCATGGCTGATTTGATGAGGATGGCAGCACTTTGGCTCTGCTGGGCTTACAGAACAGGTGGCCTAAGCGAGGTTGGTGGGAACTTCAGCCCGAGGTTGGCATGACATACCTCCCTTCAGTCAGGGAGGGGAGATTCACTGTCACCAGGCGAGGCCCATGCTATATGGCTTGGGAGGGCATGCTAGGGCCTAGAGGTAGCATTTGGATGCATCTTCAGTTCTGACCAAGACTTCAGCTCCTTCCCAGCAGGTCAAGAAGGTCTGGGCTCAGGATTCTCCTATCACCTACATGTCATTGCCATGTGAGTCCTCAGGCAGACCTTGCCAGTCAGGCTTTGAGCTGAGTTTTCATGGTACCATCACACTTTACACAGACAGGAATTCACTCCTGTCCTGATGATGCCAGCTCCTCCTATGGACTCTTATGCCCATGCCTATAGGACAGCACCAACATCCTAGGGACACTGGGTTGGAGAAGTGAGGCAGACTCTGTCAAGCATTGGGACTGAGCTGGCATATAGGACACACCCCTGTTGGCTCTTGGCCCTGTGCCTGGCATATGATGGGCACTCAGGAAAGTGACTTATTGTATCAATTGGGGATTCATACAAGCGTCTCCGAAAGAACTCGGAGGCTCTGTCAATGACCTGGGGTTGTATTTCCTGCTTACTACCTCCTGTCTGCCGCTGCCAGCACAGCTCCCTGAGTCACACAGCCCCATCCTCTAGCTTCTCCAGAGTGGAAGATAAAGTGGCTGCTACTGCATTTGACTGCACTGCTGCTCTGCAATGTGCAGCCCATCCCACCAGGCTGGCTGGGAGATGACTAGGAACAGACTCGGTCCCTCATGGGCAGACCCTCCTCAGAATCCCCTCCTGACGTACTCCCCAAAGTAGAAAATGCACTGAATACACCTAATCTATGTAGCAGCCTCACTCAGCAATGCAGCATGGCACACTGTACACAGCGCCTGTGTCCAGAACCCTGCACACAATACTCCCTACATAACACCCCACAGCAGCTGTACCCAAGTACCTTATACACAGTTCCTGTACATAGCACCCTGCATTCAGCGCCTTGCATAAATCACCGTGTACACAACCCCTGCCCCTGCATTCACAGCCTCTGTCAGGCAGCTGACTGGGAACTGTGGTCACTGCTGCTGCCCAGCACCAAGGGAGCACCAGACTGCAGTTCAGTACTGGGAAAGGTCCAAAGCCAGAGCTCTACGAGGTGTCACTCAAGCCATCCCAAGGCAAGAACCCTAAGTCAGATCTTTACGCTTCGGAGACTACCGGTAGCCATTAACCATTTGCAACAGAGACTCAAAGCAACATTGGCTTAACGCATCATGTCTCTGTCACTCTCCTGAAGCCCGCCTGGTGAAGCAGATGCCCTGCACGAGCTGTCTACGGTCTTCTCCCCTGGCATCCCCTCCCGGACTATGGCCTTGTCTGCTTAGCCCCCGAGAGTTCTCCTGGTCCCTACCTTCGGAGAAGCACGAGTGGGCTAACCCAGAGCTTCCACCTCACTTCTGCCAGCTACAGGGGCGTCGAGAGACATGGTCTTTCTTTGGGGTCATTCTGTTGAGAACTAGAAGTTCTGAGAACAGGAGACTGAGCAATATTGGCAATGCCACCATGGGAGACAAGGATTAATTAACGAACACACTAATTAATGGACCATTACAAACCTAGAAAAATGCTTAGATAAAGAGGTACTAACTATAAAGGAGGTCGGGAAAATGTCAGGTCTGACCTAAGGAATGTAGAGGTGATGGGAAAAGGAAGCAGTGGTGCAAAGGGCCTGAGGCCAGCGGAAGTGGACCACACTCTGGGCCCTAAGAAGCCTTTTGCAGAGGTCTTGTGTTCAGTTCCCAGCACCCACATGGAGGCTCACAACCATCTGTAAACTCCAGTTCCAGGGGATTGGACACCCACTTCCAGCCTCCATGGGTACTGCATGCACATGGTGCATAGACATACATGCTGGCAAAACACCCATACATGTGAAATAAAAATAAATCTTTGCAATAAATTAGTCTAGTTGCCTATAGAGTAGATTCGTTAACTTAGTTGTAGACTGACTCTTTAAGTACATAGTTTATTATTATTTGCAATGTAGTAATTATGCATTTATTGAGTACAGAGGGATGTCAGCATGCACATGCAGATGAGTGACATATGACCTCAGATATGTCATATGTCAGATATGTTTATCAGACCTCTATACACAGGGTAGTTGTAATCCCCGAGACTGGCTTCCAGGAAGGAGCTGTGGCCCCCACTCAAAAACTTCTACTTGGTCCCAAGCGCTTTTCTAAGGTTTGGTATGTAATTCACTCAATTCCTGAGCAAGCCACAGAATGGCTCCCTGCATTTGTTCTGTCCTCAGAGAAGCAGACACCCTGGGGAAGGACCTGTGGGAGTTTACAGGGGCAATGTCTGGGAGACTCAGGAGAGAGGAGTTAACTGTAGCAGAACAGCACCAGCCAGGATGCAGGGCTGATTGATAGACAGGAAGCCTCCGACAGTAGCGTGGCCTGGAGAGTTCTGGGCAGGGAGCCCCAGCATCACAGTTCCATCTGGCGTCTGGGATCCCTGCACCCAGCGGGAACAGCCAGGCAGCACCCAAGTTCTGTTTCCAGCTGGGAAGCTAGAAGAGACCTTGTGGGTTCCAAGGGTGCATCTCCTCAGGCTCTGATTGACAATATTCCCATAGCCCTCTGCACAGGGGCTCTGAATGAGTTTCCTCCGGGGTCCAGACACCTCAGGGTCATTCTCATTTTCAGACAGGAATGGAAGGGTTGCAACTTGCCCGGAAACGTACACCCAAGGCTCAGGAGCAGGGCTTGAAATGAGGCGGAACACCCAGACCCTTGTTTTGCTACCCATATCAACTTCCTCCCTGAGGTGGGGCAAGAGGCCTGTTGGCATGGATGTAACTGATTAGAGCCTTGAACATCAGGGTAACGTGGACGGGGGCTTGTTTTGTGGCTGTCGGCTGAGAACTCCCAGCCAGCAGGACCCTTGGGCTGCCAACCCCTGTGGGGGTGGGGCCAGGCAGTGTGCAGTGTGGCCTCAGCCTCCTTTGGGTAACTGGACTGGGATTACTTAAATGGCTGCAGGTGAGGCAGCTTTAGGGGAGCCGTTTACCCAAGGGACTCAAGGGCCAAGAACTGGATGTCTCTCCCAATGCTTATGTCATGATGCTAACTCCAGTCCTTCAGAAAGACTGTGTTCTGGAGACAGGACCTTCAAAGATGGAATTTTAAAAAAGCCACTGGGATGAAAACCTTAGGAGAAGAGATCAGGACACAAACACAGGGAAGACCATACAGGAACTGGGCAAGAAGAGGGCCATGTCTCCAAGCCAAGGAGGAAGGTCTTGGGAAACCTTCCCTGTGACACCTCGTCCTGGACTTGCAGCTTCATGCTTGCTCATGCTGTAACGAAGTGAGCTGCCAGGGAAGCAGGCATCCCACGCAAGACAAGCCCTGGCCAGTACCCCACGGGACTCCTGCTGAGTCCATCTGCATTGCTTCAGAGGTCTGCCTCTGCAGGAACAAGCCAGCAGGATGAGGTCCCTGTTGTCAGCAGCTGTCAGGGGGAGGGCTGCAGATTTGGGGGTGCAACTGGATCTGGGAACATGTGCATGGGAGAGGAAATGAAGCTAAGCTAACCAGGAGAATGTCAATCCAAGATACACGTCCTTTATTTTATTATCTGTGAGTAGGTGTGCTTGCACGTGTGTGCTGTGTCGGGAGATCAAACCCTGGCCCCACAAGTCAGGCAAGAACTCTATCTCCAGTCCAAATCCATGACCTTAAAGAGCTTGTTGACTTGTGGGAAAGATAGGCAATGACACATAAGTAAAAACTAGAAAACCAGAACCATGAAATAAGATGAACCAAGGCCAGAGATCAGAGAGCAGGGCAGACTCTTTCAGACCTGGCGATCAAGAAAGCCATGGGCTCATGTGACATTTGAGCAGAGGAGGGATCTGGTCATAAAGATATCTCAGGAAATAAGGAAACAATAGAAGAATATGTGCCTGACAAGGAGAACGACTTCTATTTTCCTGCTAAAAGGCTATACCTGGGGCTCAGTGATAGAGCTCTTACCTTAAATGCATTATGCACCAGATTAAATAGCAACTATTAAGGGGAAGAAAGTATAGCAATTCTAAAGAAACAATAAAACAAAGAAAAGCAAAGAAAGAAGGACTCTAAAATCAAATATATCTTGATAAAACGTATGAAATTTGCGAGAAAACAGGAGGAAAATACCAACACCCCCAAAGGACTCATTACTAGGCGGTTTTACAGGCAAAGCCATATGATACTCAAATAACACGTTTTGTTTGTTTTTGTTTTTGTTTGTTTGTTTTTCAAGACAAGGCTTCTTTGTAGCTTTGGAGCCTGTCCTGGAACTAGCTCTTGTAGACCAGGGTGGCCTTGAACTCACAGAGATCCTCCTGTCTCTGCTTCCCGAGTGCCACTGCCTGGCTCAAATAACATATTTTATATCCATTTATTTCCTTTTAAAAGCAATGTAAGTTTTTCTATTAAAGGGGTATTTAAAATTAAAATACATGATGCTAGAGAGATGGCTCAGAATTTAAAAAGACAGGCTATTCTCGCGAAGGACCTGGATTTGATTCCCAGAACCCACATGGTGGTTCACAACTGTCTGTAACTCCAATTCCAGGGATCTTACATCCTCTTCTGGCCTCCATGGCACTGCATACATGTGCACATAGAGAACATTCATACACGGAAAATATAAATAAGTCTTTTTAAATTAAGCTTTCAAAAATGAGGCTGAGCTAGGAGGATACCAGGAAAGCCTGGGATCTATATCAATACCTTGTTTCAAACAAAAACAAACAAAAAACAAAAACCCTGCAAATTTGAAGAAATAAAAGTCATTCCACTGCCAAAGATTGTTCTTAAAAAGTTTAAAAGACTCCCAGAGACTAGGAGCTCGACACCCTCTCTGGCGTCTTCTTTCTTTTTTCATTTATTTATTCATTTATTCATTTGTTTTTATTCTTTGAGACATGGTTTCTCTGTGTAATAGTCCTGGCTGCCCCGGAACATGCTTTGTAGATCAGGCTGGCCTTGAACTCACAGAGTTCTGCTTGTCTCTGTCTCCCAAGTGCTGGGATTAAAGGTGTGCGCCACCATCACCCACTCTCTGGCCTTTTCTATGAGGCATTTCTTTGAGTGGATGGTGCATGGGATGTTTCTGCTGCTGTGAGATCTCTGCCCCATCCAGGTCTCCCGTGGAGAGTTTCTATTGCCTGGTTGTCTTTTCCTTCTCTCTAGCGGGTGTGGAAATGGAGCATCAGGGAGAACTCGCCTAGCAAGCCTGAGACCCTAGCATCTAGCTTCAACTCTGAAAATAAGCAAATAAGTCCTTCCTTCTGTATGTGGGAGCTTTTCTTTCTAGATGGTGGAAAAAGAGGGTACACCTATAAAAAGGCACAGGCTAAGAGACTGGATACGAAATCAGGATCCAACATTTTGCTGTTTACAAGAAACACACCTCAACCACAAAGACAGGCATCTACTCGGAGTAAAGGGTTGGGAAAACGTTTCTCAATCAAATGGACCTAAGAAACAAGCGGGTGTGGCTATACTAATTTCTAACAAAATTGACTTCAAACTAAAATCAATCAGAAGAGATGGAGATGGACACTTTATACTCATAACAGGAACAATCCATCAGGATGAAGTCTCAATCCTGAATATCTATGCCCCTAATATAAAAGCACCCACTTATGTAAAAGAAACATTACTAGAACTCAAAGTAGACATCAAACCCCACACATTAATAGTAGGAGACTTCAACACTCCTCTCTCACCAATGGACAGGTCAATCAGACAGAAGCTTGTTTTGTCTCTTACAAGAAAATTGTTCTGATTTCCCAAAGGACCAACTGTCCCCTGTTTAGGGTAAATCCCTGTTTAATTTCTTTTCTGTGTGTGCGGGGTGAATATGCATGTTGGGGGCGGGCACACATAGCATATGTATGTGTGCATGTAGAGGCCTGAAGCTGACATTTGGTGTCTTTCTCTACTTCTCTCCACTTTGTTCATTGAGGCAGGGTCTCTTGCTGAGCCTGGAGCTCACCAATTCCAGTTGGTCCAGCAGCCAGCTTGCTCGGGGGATCCTGCCTTTGCTCCCGTGTCCTAAAATTACAGGCTTCTGCATGGTGTTGGCCATGCAAACTCTGCTTCTGAATATCTAGAAATTTCTGTGCAGCTTACATTCTTTGCAGTAGACAAGAGAACACAGAATAAAGTGAAACTTTTTAATAAATTAGAAGGTAGTAAGTATCCAGAACTGTTAAACTGGATAGGAAAAGAGGGGAAGGAAGAGGTAGTGCAAATGCAGGCTCACCTCGAAGGTATCTATCACTTACAAACCCTGGAGGAGAGAGCCACGTTGAGTGTTGGGGTCAGAGCATACCCAGGCAAAGGGAACAGCATATGCAAAGGCCCTGAAGTTTGTGCCTGGTAAGCTGGCGACCATGTGGCTGGAGTAACATGAGCAAGAACACGGGGTCAGGGGAATGAAAGGGACCCAAGAGAGACTGAGAAAGCTTGGGTTATATATACTACCTGTGAGTGAGCTTCCGGAAGGTTCTGAAGCAAGGGGGTCTAATCTGACTCAGGGTTAGGCAGAATGCCCTAAGCTGGTCATGGGTTTCTGGACAGCTGGGGCATATTCCCCCCGGGCCAAGGCTGCTCAGCTACACCCTCGCTGTTGAGCCTTTGACCTTTGGCTGCACTTCTCCCTAGGGGGTGCGAGACGTTGGACAGAGTGAGAGGAATGCAGAGCCCAGCATAGGCAGTGCAGTGGAGAAGTGTGCTGGCCCAGCCTGACCCTGCCCTGAGCGGATGAGCTGGGATCAATCAACTTTACAGACTAGCCAATGCCACCTGCTTTGCTTACTAGCCCTGGCTGCAGAATGCCCCAGCCGCAGGGGGTACCTTGTCTAAGATCATAAAGTTGATGACCAGCGGCTTATGATGAGCACAGGCTGCCTCAAGTGCTCTGGCTAAGACTCAGTTTAACTGGTGGGTCGTTCGCAGTGACCTGGAAGGCCCCCAGATCCTTGATTAAGGGGGCCCAGACCCGCTGGCGCAACAAATTCTGTCTCCAGCACGGACCGCTGGGAGAAACAGGGGGGGAACGGTTGGCCACCTGCCAGTACCAGGTAAGAAATGCCACGAAGAAGGTCTGTCCAAATGTCTTAGGTATTTGTAAGAAGCTCCCTAGGCAGACACACCTGGTTTTGCCTGGTCCTCTATGTGTGGCTAGGAAGGCCCGTGCTCTCTCAGCGGGTTTCTTCATGCTGGCTGAGGAACCAGGTCTAGCGTGGGTTAAAGGGCACAGCTGGGTACCCTGCTCCCTCTGCTCACGTGTTTTCTAGGGCTTCACTTTCCTCATTAATTAAGTCGGTGCAAGAGTGGCCCAGGATGGCTTGGGACTGAAGTCTGGAACTCCCTCTGCAGATCGGGAAGCGCCCTGCAGTCTTTGGGGAGGCGCCCGCACTGTCACAAGCCTCCGCGGACAGTCAGTCGCAGAGGCCTAGGGCAGCGCAGCGAGTGCGCATTCCCGTGGGTAACCATGACCGCTGGAGAAAAGAGCAGACGGATTTTTACAAATGATTCCTTTAGACACGGTCCCTACTAGATCCGGCCTTGATCGGGCTGCGGAGGGGGCTGCGGAGACGATTCCGCTTAGGAGGCCCCACGTGGCCTGCACTTCAGGTTTGTGCGGGCCTTCCGTGGGTCCTTAGGCCCGTCTCCCGTGCGCACCGGAGGACCAAGTGAGAATCCACGCAGAGGCCCGGGAGCGCGTGGGCTGCGGGAGGGCGCGGCCGGGGCGGGGCGGGGCGCGTGACGCGCGGCCCTAGCCAATGGGGCGCGCGCCCGAGGCCGAGCCTCCTGCGAGCCTTCGCGGCGCCCGCGGCGTCACGTGAGCGGCCGGAGAGCGCGGAGAGCGGCGAGCGGCGAGCGCCCAGCTCGGCCGCAGGGAGCGCGGGCTGCGGCCAGGAGCGCTGGACGCGCGGCCGCATACGGAGCCGGGCCGCACGCGCGAGGCCTCGCCAGGCGACGCCGAGTCCAGGTGGGAGACGCGCGGGATACCGCGGCCGCGTGGGTCCGCCCGGGGGATCGCGGGCCGTCCCCTGGCGCGCGCTGTTCGAGCTGCGTGCCGGGGCCCGGGGAGTGCGGGAACCCCCCTGTGAAAGCGCGGGGCCCGCGGAGGGCAAACCCGGTGTACGCAGCTCCTGCCCGCGGAGCCCACGCGCGTCCGTGGCACTCCTGGATCTGCGCTCCCATATGGCGGCGCCCGGCGGGGCCTGGCGACAGAGGGGCGGAGAGGTTACTGTCGGTCATAGCAGCGGTGGCCTAAGAGGGGACGCGGAGGGGGGCACCGGGCGGAGGGTAAGGTGCTCTCCGAAGCCGTGCGCAGGAGTCTGGCCCACCTCCTTCCCTGCGTACTTCACACCCACGGGTGGACACCCACGCGCGGGCACCTGGCGGACACCCGCACGGCTGCACTGCGCCCCGCACACGCAGTCACACGACACAAACTCACACCCATTTGCGCGCACCCGCAGCGTTCCTGCGCTTCTTCCCAAGGCAGAGTCCCCCAGGCCTCTTTGACCAAACATTACCGATGAGATGGCTGAGGGTAGCAGCCGCGGAACAGGGCAGGCCACCCTTCTTGGAAGCCCTCTCGCCAGCAGGGTACAGGGGCTGTTTTCTCTCATGGTATGCGGAGGTGAAATCCCAGATGTTTGGTTGAGTCCTTCAAATGCTTCCCCCCCCCCCCGACCATGGGGAGCCCCCACCACCCTACAGGTGTGAGAATGTAACTTTGGGGATCTTAGGACTGCTCGAGAAGGAGACTCTTATTTTGAAGAGCGGCCCCCATTCGCCACCCCCGTGATTTGCACGCTGACCCAATGGCTAGCCCTTGGCCGGCTCTAGGCTTGTTATCAATTACATGTTGTTCCTACAGCCGCTGTGTCCCCGGGAGGATAAACAGCAGGCCTGGCCGGCTAGGAGAGGGGGCGGAGTCCAGCGGCCGGCCAGGGACCGTGCCCAGAACCGGGTGCCCCCTCCCCCTGCATGCAGCCTGCGCCTCTGGCTGCGCCACGTGCTGCTGTTTTTCAGGGACCGGTTTGAGCACTGGCACTCAGACTTTCAGCTCTGGGTCTTCAACGCCTCAGTATCCCGGGGCCTCTCCGCTCCTGGATTCAGTCAAGGGCTGTTTCTTGACTCTAGATCTTGGCCTGTACGGAAGAGTCATAACTGCTTGTATTCTGGTGGGGAAGCAGAGCATAGACAGGTCTCACAGTGGTGCCTGCTGTGAAAGCTATAATCCCGGGTGATTTGTCTAAGGGAAAGTGTCTTCTGAGTTGAAATATCTAAATAATGAGCTCCCACCTGGAACTCTTGGAGAGACTTCCACAGAGGAGTTGTTGGTGCCATGGCCCAGGCTCTTTTAGTGCAGATGAGCCAGGCCTGAAGCAGCTGGAGGGGCAGCGTGGATGGGCAGGGTGCTGGTGCCCTGGGCCCTGGAGGAATCGGAAACATTTTTATGGCGGGAGGGAGATTCTTCTGTGCAGTTCCACTTTTGTATCTGCATTCGCTACCTTGTTCCTGCCCCGCTTCCAAGTCTCAGTAGGATCTCACACAGCTGCCCTTGAATTCATGATCCCGGGGCTGTCTCCTGACTGCTGAGATTCTGAGAATGAGCCGCTCTGCCCACCAGCACCACTGTTTGTACTTACAGCAGACTGGTTTCTATCCTTTTAACAATGGAGTCTGGAGACCACCATCACATTTGAAAACAGTGTGATCGCCTGGTGTTGTGGGGTGTCCAGCTGTGATCATGTCATCTCAGATCTTAGGTGGCTCTGTTCCAAGTCCTGGGATACCATGCGCCCTGCGTTTGCCTGACTGTCCAAATCTTAATAAGTGTTCCGGTATACATGAGTTCTTTGGGTGTGCATGCGGCCTCAGAGCTGGGTCACACTGGCAGCACCCAGATGTGTGCACAGAGAAGTTGTGCCGTTTGCCTGAGGTCACGCAGCTGGTAGCTGCATGTGAGGCGAGGCGCGTCCCGCGCCTTTGCCTTTCGCATTGTCTGGCACTTGATTCCTGCTCAACACCTGCCTTAGTGAAGAGCATGTATTTTAAAGCACTCTCCTGCTTTTAGATCCTCAGCTGAGTGTTTAAACCTAGATGGCCTCCTGGCAGGATTACCCTCAGGCTCAGATCTTGCCTCTATTCCCTGGAGCAAGAGAGAAACTTAGAGAGCACTGAGGCATAGAACAGTTGGGGAAATTGAGACCCAGGGGAGCAAAATGACTCTGGCCTCTTGGCTGCTGGGCAGTGCCAGGTGCCAGGCTGTGGAGCGGACCTGTGGAGATGATGGCCAGGATGTGGGTGCAGAGACTATGGACTCTACATTTCTGCGCATTCCCCCTCTCCAGTCTTGATAATCACACAGCCAGCCGTGGTCACTGGGTGGGGACAAAGGTCCAGAGAGGTGGCCCCAACCCAGCCAGATACTGTTGACTCTCCTTGGCCGCCAGACCTAGCATGGGATTTGGCTTTGGAGGACACGGCTTTCCCTCTCCTTTCTGTCCACATTCTCTGAGCCCTTCTTGGGTACATGGTGTGGTGCTGAGTGCTGGGGATACGGCAGAGTGTGCTGCCAAGAGGGGACACGGGCATCTGCTGAGCTTCCCCAAGTCGGTGAGTGTCCCAGACAGGAGAGGTGGGGTGGAGGGAGGACAGGAGGCTCTGCTCCCACACATCGGCCAAGGGCAAATGTCACCCCCTCATCCTGCCCGAAGGCTGTGAGGTCCCAGGAAGTTATCCACGAATTGGGCTCTCAGACCTTCTGGAGCCTCATGGCCACCAGGGACTGGACCTTGTCCATCATGGCGGAAAAGTGTTAGGCACCATGGAGGGAGCGCTTGGCTCAACTCCGTGTCTCCTCTCCTAGTCGTAGAGGAGAAAGGTGGTTCTGGAACTCGGCTGGAAGTTTGTAGGGAAACATTGTGAAGGCAGGCAGGTACTTAATGGCCTCTAACCTTTTTTTCCCCTCCACATTATAGCTACCAGGCTAAAGTACAGGCAGCTCAGATACACGCGTGTCCCATTCAATTCTGGGAACGCTGTGCTTACATTCACAGAAGTTCATTTTTGAAATCTGAAGTGAACATCTAATAAGCAGCCTGTGCTTTTATTCGCTCAGAAGCCTCCGAAGCCTGGGCTCAGAGTGCAAATGCCTTCTCACCCCCTCTCTAGCTCCAGGTAGAGGGCAGAGTTTAGGTCCTGCCACTTGCAGGGCCTCCTCCCCCTGGCCTCCTTTCCCCCTTGGACTCAGCTGTTCACAGACAAGAGCATTCCTTGTTTTATTCCTTTCCAGAATCATTCTGGAAAATGTTTGAAACCAGAAGTGCCCTGGGTTGTGCAACGGGGCCTGGAGAGGGCTCTTTTGCAAACAGGGTGATGCAATTTCTGAAAACACACTCGCCGGCCTCATTTTCCCTTGGGATGGAAGCAGGGTCTGGACATTTGGCCACAAGGAGGCCTTGGGCAGGCAACCGAGGGTGGGGGCTGCGAGGCACCAGTGAGCATGCAGTCCTTCTAACCAGACCTCCCTTGTTCCCTCTGCAGCCACCACAGGCTCGGCCAAGCCAGCATGGTGGACCACTTGCTTCCAGTGGACGAGACCTTCTCGTCACCAAAATGCTCAGTGGGGTACCTGGGTGATAGGCTGGCCAGCCGGCGACCATACCACATGTTGCCCTCTCCCATCTCTGAGGATGACAGCGATGTCTCCAGCCCCTGCTCTTGTGCCAGCCCTGACTCGCAAGCCTTCTGTTCCTGCTACAGCTCAGGTCCAGGCCCTGAAGCCCAGGACAGCATCTTGGATTTCCTACTGTCTCAGGCCACACTGGGCAGTGGTGGTGGCAGTGGAGGTGTCGGAGATAGCAGTGGCCCTGTGACCTGGGGATCATGGAGGAGAGCCTCTGTGCCTGTGAAAGGGGAACATTTCTGCTTCCCCGAATTCCTGTCAGGAGACCCTGATGATGTCTCCAGACCCTTCCAGCCTACCCTGGAGGAGATTGAAGAATTCTTGGAAGAGAACATGGAGGCTGAGGTCAAGGAGGCCCCAGAGAGCAGTAGCAGGGACCTGGAGGCCTGCGGCCAGCTCTCCACTGGGTCACACCGGAACCACCTCCATCCAGAGTCTGGTGGGAGAGAGCGCTGTACCCCGCCACCAGGTGGCACTGGTGGGGGTGGTGCCCAAAGTGCTGGTGAGGGGCCGGCACGTGATGGCCCCATGCCCGTGCTGCTGCAGATCCAGCCTGTTGCTGTGAAGCAGGAGGCAGGTTCAGGGCCAGCCTCCCCAGGGCAAGCCCCAGAGAGTGTCAAGGTCGCCCAGCTCCTGGTTAACATCCAGGGGCAGACCTTTGCACTCCTGCCTCAAGTGGTACCATCCTCCAACTTGAACCTGCCCTCCAAGTTTGTGCGCATCGCGCCTGTGCCCATCGCTGCCAAACCTATTGGTTCAGGATCCCTAGGTCCTGGCCCTGCTGGCCTCCTTGTGGGTCAGAAGTTCCCCAAGAACCCAGCAGCAGAACTTCTCAAAATGCACAAATGCACTTTCCCCGGCTGCAGCAAGATGTACACCAAGAGTAGCCACCTCAAGGCCCACCTGCGCCGGCACACAGGCGAGAAGCCCTTCGCCTGCACCTGGCCGGGCTGCGGCTGGAGGTCAGTATGCATGGACAGGCTGGGCAGCCAGCTAGGAGGCACATCGCTGCTCACCAGGGTGTGTTGCCAAGGCCCCTTTCTCCATTAGATAAGGTGGATTAGGAAAGGAGCAAGGGGTGGGCAAGGGTCAGGATCAGAGCTGGCACAGTTGCTGGAGACTTCCTTGTCCCTGTTGGTGACTGAAGCCGGTAGCCACCTGGTCTCCGGTTTCTTTAAAGACCAGGTAAGTCTTGCTTGGGCTTATGCTACATGTGGTCTCTCAAGCTGGGCTGAAGCAGAAGGAAGCTCAGCTAGGGAACTGGGCCAGAGACCTGTGCAGGCCTCTCAGCATCCTTGGGGTAAGTACTACCATCACACCCATGACATTTCTGGTCAGGTACATGGAGACTCTGACTGGTCAAGAACCACCCATGCCACAGTACTGTGTGAGTGGAATGTGAGCCCTGAGACTTGAACTGGAAAATTATACTTTCCTCCAGCCAGGAGATGAGCCTTGCTCACAAGTTTGGGCTGAGCTTTGCCTTGTTTCTTCCCTGGCGACTGGAGGTGTGTTTGGGAAGCCATAGAGAACAGCCAAAAGGAAGGACAGACAGCTATCATATGGCGCCAAAGGTGGCAGAATCCTATAGACTTCTGTTCCACAAAATAGGATGGATCCAGACTGCCCAGATGTGATGACAGGGACCATGGAATCCTGGTGTTGCCCTGTCCTAGGCCCTGGGTGCCTGTCATGGTCTTCAGGAGGCTAGTTGCCTGCAGAGCTCACACGCTCAGGGTGCTACAGCCAGGTGGCAGATGCTCTGGCCTTGGTGGATAGCATGTGTGGCAGCAGCACCGTTCCATCTTGTCTGTCTGTCACATGTGTGTGTGTCAGGTGAGGCTCATCTGTATGCACAGATCTGATAGAGCTAGACATTGTCGTCTGCAGTGTATGGGCACGTCTTGTACCTGATGTGGGTTGGCACCCAGGAATAGTCCCAGAGGGGGAGTTCTGAGTTAGTGGGGCTAGCCTCAGGGCAGGTGCTGGCCTGCTGAGACTGAGCCTGGGGGATGGCCTGTCACAGTGGCAGTATTTCCCTTCCAGCACCAAATTGACCAGAAAAGGAACTTTCTCAGTCAGTATTTTGGGTTGCAGAGGTTCCTGAGAGGTGTTGTTGTCTTCTCTTAACCTGTTCAATTGCTGGGCTCCCTAGGTCTGCTGTCTCTTCTCTGAGCCATGATTTCAGGAGTGGATGCAGAGCAGTACTGTGGGGTGGTAAGTGAGTGGAAAAGTTGTAGGGCAAGAGGAGCCTAGACAGAGACCTGGCAGGGGTGTTGACTGAGGACGGAGGGAGCAATGGACCCTGTTTGGAGGAGGCAGTGGGACAGGCCCAGAGCCCGCCCTGGGGTTGCTATCAACTTGTAATCACCTATCTGTCTCTTTTTGTTCTCTGGAGCTCAGAGCTAATGTAGGGGTCTCACTGTGTCCTCTTTTCATGAGGCTAATGGTCATTTTCCCATAGTCAGACTATGGAGAGGAATATCCGAGGTGTCCTGCCTGGGACACTGGCAGGTGTTTGCACCCACAGGGACTGCTCATGGACAGGCCACTGAATAGCCTTCGCCCAACAGTGCTTACTCCATGGGCTTGCTTGCCCCAGGAAGTACTGCTTGCTCACTTTGACTGGTGCTGCCATTTAAGTGGCGTCTCCAGAAGGAAAGAGGCCAGGCCGGGGTTACAGGCTGTAAGATGTGGTCAAGGATGAGGGCTGGAAGGCAGGCCATCGCCCACCACAGTGTTGCTCCAGGAAGCGTGAGATCCAAGGAAGGGCCTTGGCTCTGACCCTGAATCTTGCACTGGCCTCACTGCCCAGGCAGAGCCCACTCAGCAAGACTTGGAACATGGTGTCCATGTTAAGGTCCCCGTGTAGCATCTGCCTCAGGAAAGACTTGGAAGTTTGAGTGTCTGAGATCCCCAGGATATTCTTGGCGATTAGAAGCCTAGGGTTGGGCCTAGAAGGTTTGTGAGCTCCCTGCATGTGGTCAGTCTTCCACTCAGAAGCAGTGTAGTGGGCAGCAATTCCTTGCTGCAGTTAGGTGGGAGGGTGGGTCCACACTTTGGATTTAGGCAGGATGGACTGTGATGACGATGATGATGGTGGCGGTAGCGTGTCACTTTGGGGATCACCGTGTGCTGGGATCCCCACCAACCCCTTCACTTGCATATGCCCTTCAGGGAGCTCATTACTCCCTGAAATTGATGTGGCCTTCAAATGCAGAGAACACTTTGGAGTGTTTAAATTCCAGTCCAGCCTCCTTGCTGTGGCCCACAGCTTCCCTAGTGTGCTCTCTGGCCTTTACGCCTTCTCTAGCAAGATCAGCCATGCCACCTTCCCCTCTGTTTCCCTCACCATCGTCACAGGCCCCAGGATGCTTGTGGTGGCTCAGCCTTTGCTGTGAACCCCCAATACACACATTAGCTTATTGCGTCCTCACAAGAACTCTACAAGCATATGCAGTAACCCACATTCTACAGAGGGAAATCGAGGTACAGAATGATCATCTGTCAGAAGGATGTAGCTAGTATGTGTGATCTTGGGGTTGGGGTACATTCCCATGGGTGCAGCACCCGCCTGATTCTCCAGCAGTACAGCCAGGTTTGGAAGTGGCCATAGTATATGCTGTGGTGTGTGTGTGTGTGTGTGTGTGTGTGTGTGTACGTGTGTACGTGTGTACTGTGTACTGTGATCAGATACACATGCACATGAAGGCCGGGGGGTGCTTATCGTGTGTCTTTTTCAGTAGTTCTCCACATTATTTTTTGAGACTGGGTCTCTCACAGCCTAGAGCTCATGGATTGTCTAAGCTGGCTGGCCAGTGAGCCCCATCCCGTCTCTACCCTATCAGCACTGATAGTACAGGCACACCCTACTGTGTCCAGTTTTTATGTAAGTGCGAAGGGATCTAGACTTGGGTCCTCATGTTTGCTCAGCAAGCACTTTACCAAATGGGCCACATCCTCAGCCCCTAGGCTGTGCTGTGCTCCTGGCTCCTGGCTGTGGGAAAGGAGAGAGTAGCAGGCATGGTGGTAACTGCTCTGACGAGGCACTGGTCTGAGCATGCTCGTGTCAGTTCCTAACGGAGGAAATAGAGCCACAGAGCTGGTAAGCACTTTCTCTGTGGTCATACAACTTCTAAGTTGCAGAGTTGCCCAGTGCTTGGGAGGCAGAGACAGGATGATCTCTGAGTTCAAGGCCAACCTGGTCTACAGAGTAAGTTCCAGGACAGCCAGGGTTACACAGAGAAACCCTGTCTCAGGGAAAAAAGAGAAAAAAAAAAGTGACAGAGTCAGGAATTTAACAGCTGTTTTCTCACTCACCCACCCTAGACTCAGAGTGCTTCTCCACACTTTTGCTTCCTTTCCACACTCTTGCTCACCTCCCAGGGGAGAGGCCCCTCCTCCACCTGCAGCTGGGCCTGGCTGGTCCAACGTGTTCTATACTTCCCATCCGGCTCTGGTGCTGGCACTGGGCCCTGAGTTCCTAAATGTGCCCAAGCCCCTGCCCCTACTCCCATTCCTCCACAGCCCAGGGGACTGCCCCGCAGCCGAGGTGGCACCTGTCCCAGTCCAAACCCCACTGCATTCTGCTTTTGTGTGGCCAGGATTCCCTCCTCTCTCCCTGTTAGGACGTGGTTTTGCATGCAGGAGGTACTAAAGCCAGCTTGCCTATTCTGGTGTAACCATCTGGGAAGTGGCTGCTTGCCGCCTTCCTAGAAGTTTCCTCTCCCCACTTGCAGACACAGGCCTCCTTTGTTCCCTGCAGTGGAACATCCTGTTCCAGAGTGGCCAAGCCGCTCCTTCCAGAAAGAATCTCGCTGGGCCATAGCTGAAGTGAGTATTAATAGCTGTCAGCCACTGTGTGTCATGTACTACCGGCATCCATGGTGGACACAGGAGGCCCCGAGGGGGACAGTAGAGTCCAAAGCCACTGAGTGTTGGTGGAAGTGGGTACCGGATTTGGGCTTAGTGGTCTGGTTTCAGGCCAGCTCTCTTGGCCTTCATCACCGCTGCCCATGTGTAGGGGCATGTCCTCTGGCCTTGTGGCTGGCAGATGCCCACATATGATCTGCAGGTTGCACACTGCACATGCAGCCTTAGGGGCTGCAGTTTCTGAGATCTGGCTGTTGACAGTGACTTTCTGGCAGATGGCAACTTGTGTCTCACACAGTTCTTATGCTGGCATTCCTGATGGCCCCTGTGCGTCTTCTGCCCTATCACCCAACGGCGAGAGTTATGAACCTGCCCCACAGACACCAGGCACCAGGCCCTTGCCATGTACCAGGAACGTCTTGCGTTCAGTAGGAGCTCACAATTCTTAAACAGTTGCCACATCTGAAGCCCCATTGTCTGTAATTGTCCCCTGAGATAAGCCTGTCATTGTTACTGTCCCAAGGTAGGGATACCAGGGTTTAGCAGGACTTGGCAACCTGCCCAGACCAATCCCAAGGCTGTGTCCTGCCCAGCTAAGATCTTGTATCTCTTGCTCATTGCTGCCTCAGGCTTCTCCTTTGGCTGTTATCAGAGGATGTGACCCAGTCAGGCAGGGGTCATCTTCAACTCAGTTACCAGGACATTCCTGTCAGGTACCAAAAGGCTGTGACAGCAGAGGGAGGCTCTGGAATGGGGACACCTTGTTCTGTGGCATGGCTGCCCCTCAGCTGCTGTCCCTCTCAGGAAGGCATGCAGGAAGTGAGGGAGGAAACTGAGGTCCCGGATGCTCAGGACCAGTGAAATGGGGACTGTCAAACCTGTTCTTCCTTGAGAGGCTCCGTGCCCAACGCCTGGTGAGAGCACGTGGCTATGACACAGGGTCCAGGCCAGGAAGAGAAAGCTGAGAGGCAGGAGCAGACAGGCCAGGGGAGAGGCTTCATTCCAGCCTCAGGTGTTCTGTCTCAGTTCACATCACTGTGAATTCTATCTAGTTAAGTAGTCCTCTAAGAGACATCCCCGTGCCCGGTCCCTGGGACATGGCTGCAAGGCAGCAGCTTCCACACTGGCTCTGCCTGCCTTTGCAGGCCCTGCACTGCTCAAAGCACAGGATTTTGAGGCCCTTGGTGTCATGAGCCCTGCCGGTTGTCGATGTCACTATTATTCTTGTTCCCCAGGCTAAGGTCAGGGTGGTCTACTGCAGAATCTGAGCTAAGGTGACCGTAGCTCTAGCAACTGAGTGTGACGTCTCTGCTGTCCACCTCATCTGCCACACCGAGTGGCACCTATCTAGAAATGGGGTGCTGGGCCTGGGACTCCTGTGTGTTCCTGGGGGTATATGCAGTGATCAGTGTGTGACAATCTTTTCTCATCCCGGGGTGCCTGCTGAGCACCCCCCATTTAAATGCACCTCCTGGACACAGAGAACAGGGAGTGCGCTCTTCTTCCTGGAACTTACGCTGTCTAGGCACAGCTGAGCCTAATCAAGATGTTGGAACTAGTCTGAAAATGCCACGGAGCTGGAGGTGGTGCTCGGTGGTGGAGTGCTTGTGTGTCCGAGCTTTGCTTCCCCAGCACACACACAAGAGATAATAAGATGGTGCGCAGTGCTGTGGTACAGCTCAGCACATGGTGCAGGACCCTCAGGAAGTGACACTGGGGATAGACTGAGGAATGAGCGGATAAGGACAGAGAGGAGAGGGGAGAGTGCGTAAGTGTCTTGTCGCAAGGATAGAGGAAAAGTGAATAGGTGGGGTAGTGAGGCCCTGGGGTCCTGTTGCTAGAGCAAAAGCCAAATGGAGAGTCTTAGGTCTCTGAAGTTATTCCAAACAGCCTGGGCATTGTGGCCTAGCTCTGGTTCCTGCCTGTTCCATGGATCTCTGTTCCCAGGCCTGCAGTGACTGAGAGAGAGGCATGTTCCAGAAATCCATTTAAATGCTTAGACGTACCGTGAAGGCATGTTTGGAGGCATCTCAGAGGATCCCATGTCCAGGTCTACAGAATGCCAGGTCCTTCTGCCCTGTGCAGTAGAAGAAGAATGGCCAGGCGCTCCCGTGGTCTGAGGAGTCTGGTTCCTTTGTTGGGCCTGTCAGCTCTGGCGGGTCTTCCCAGGCCCTTCAGGCGTTATCTATGTGGGACCAAATACTGCTGACCTGCTGTTGACAATATAGGAGCGATCCAGTTCCACTGAGTTACTGTGGGAGGGAGGGAGTCCCAGGTGGCTAGCAGCCTTAGGTCCCTTTCCCATGCAGAACAGTAGCCAGCTACCGTGGGAAGCAGGCCCTGGCCAGGATAGAAAACCCATGCCTCGTTGTCTTTACCCTTGCTTCTGGGAGGTCTCAGGGGCACTGGGGCTTGCCAGGATCTCATTGGGTGGCTACAAAGGCGGTCTAATCATTTAAGATCCAGCCTGCTAGCCAACTGTACCCCCACCTGGTGCTGGGGAGGCTGTGGCACTGGCTTTGTGGTCACTTGCAGTGGTGGTGCCCACGCTGGCCTGGCTGACCGCCATGTTCCACAGGTTTTCCCGCTCAGATGAACTATCACGACACCGGCGATCTCACTCGGGTGTGAAGCCGTACCAGTGTCCCGTGTGCGAAAAGAAGTTTGCGCGGAGTGACCACCTCTCCAAACACATCAAGGTGCATCGTTTCCCACGGAGCAGTCGGGCCGTACGCGCCATCAACTGAGTGCAGTGACCACCCCACCCTCCCCCAGCCCCACGCTTTGTTTTTAGATGCAATAACTTATTGCCTCCTTCAGAAGGATGTGACAGTGTTACCAGCCCCCTTCTGAATTTTAGGAGGTGTGACCCAGAACCGCCATGTCTGCCTTTCCGGGGAGGACCTAGAGTCCCCAAGGTCCCCGGGGCTGGTTCCCCGGTGGCCCAGGCAGGCCTGCACCCTTGTGCCTTTGTGCCTTCCTGCCAGCTGGAAGGATTGTTGGGGGGGGGGTGTCCTTGCCCTTCTCCCATTGGGCTCCCTACCTGGGCCAAAGCCAACATTATTGCTGGGGAAGAAGTGTTTCGCTTGTGTCGAAATAGTTCCCAGAAGGAGCCATGCTGGGAACAAGGAAGTAGGTCAAAAGTGTAGGGCTGAACTGTGGCATGAGGACTGCCATATGCAAGAGGCCTTTGAGGGTCCAGGAGAATGGCCACCCTTGCTCTAGGCTGTAATGCATGTGCTTAAATGCAAGACAAATGGAGCCATATCCATCGGTACCCAGCCTGGCTCACCCTCCTCCAGACATCAGCATCCTCCGGGTTGTGGTAGGAGGAGACAGGAACTGGCCTGGTGGATGCCAAGCAACTAGCTAGCACCTCCCAGTCTGACTTAGATTTGCATTCCTCATCAGGTCTAGATATTAGTACCAATTGGACTAGCTTGTTTTGACAGGTCTATTTCACATCCTATGAATGTATGTAAATAAATTGTACATAGGTACGCATCTACATAAAATATCTTTTAATAACACGTTGACATTTGTGTAAATTTGAAATTAAAAAATTCTATAAAGTCGGTGTATATATGTTACAATTATGTATATTTTCTTTGGTCCTTCATAAAAATATATTTACTTTGCCAATAAAAAGGGAAAAAAGAACTCAACCATTTGACCCTGTCTTCCTCTGCTGACCTGGGACTTGGGAGTGAGTCTGGGGTTCTGCTCTTTCCAGGTTCCTATGTGGACCTTCCTTTCTTCAGCCATGTCTGGTCCCACCTGAGGGCAGTGTCTCATGCCCACTGGTTATTGCCATTTGCTTTGTGCCAAGGCAATCATCTATTCTATGGGTTCTCCTCAGGGAGGTGGCAGGCCTGTTCGCTCCCTGCACTGTGACTTTGACATCTTAGGAATCTTCTCCAGGCAGGCCATGGGATGGTTGGAATTTCTGCCATCGGGTTCTACTCTCAGGTTTGGGTCCAGGCACACATCCTCTACAGGCTGGGCTCTAGGATCATTGGGAGCAGACAACAAGGGGAAGCTGTGGACTCTGTAGGGAGTCTTGGCCTGGGCTGATGAGGGCTAGCCTCCTCAGCAACTCAGCTGGTGTAAGGTGAACAGTAGAAAGACCTTCCTGGTTCAGCTGTGCACAGTGTAAGGTGAGAACCAAGTGGCCCTTTTCCTGTTGACTCCACTGAAATAGCTGGGTGCTGACTGGGAGAGGGTTTCCCAGGAGCCCCTCGGAGATTTGGAGGCAGCTGGCAGGTAGGTTTCCAGCAGAGAAATTTCTATACCATATGGGTGACGCGGTCTCAGAATGTGGGGGCTGGCTGGGGTAGGCCGGCTAATCTGTTCTGTCTGGTGGGAACTGGCAGTCACTGAGCATTTGTGTGCGACCAATACAGCTGGCTAGAAGATGGACATCCCATCTGACCAGCTTGTGACCTCTGCCCTTTGCCTGTGACCACATATACCTTCTGAGGACAAACAGGCCCTGGGGAAATGAGACATTGATTTCCAGCTGTGTTAGGGTAATCTCTCTTCATCCTAAACAATCAATGCAGCCACAGATACAAGGGAAATTGGAGGGACAAAGGAGGTCTGTTTTGTGGTCATGCTGGTGACACTGAGGAGATAAACCATGTCCACATGCACCACTGTGGCCAAGGATGGATGGCATGCTCTTCCCCCTCACTGGTACATCAACAGCCGGGTTATTCTAGCCAGCTGAGCTGTGAGCTGTCTTGGGGCGAGGAGTGGGGTGGTGGTTATAAGTCAGCATGAACTCCTGGGGTCTTCACCTGAGCCTGTATTCTCACCCTGCACTGCAGGAGAGGCCGAGGTGATGCATACAGCAAGATGGAGGGCCATTGCGGTCTCCCTCATGCAACCTCTCATTGATGCTATTTTGGGTGGGTTTCTGATTCTCCAGATTGCAGCCAGACCTTGCACAACATATTGGTGAGAAAGTCCATGGTATTATGAGGTCAATGGTAAGTGGGGTGCAAGCCTCTGAGTTGGACCAGGAGAGAATGAAAGTGTGCCCTTCTGTCCTCAGTGATTTCTGTGGCTGGAAGAGAAGTCTTTGTCCCGTTCTATGTGCCAAGAAAGCAGAAGGAGACATAGTCCTGTGGCCGTGCAATTATTTGCATTAGGGGAGGAATCTGAAAGATTATGAAACAGGTAAAATGACCCAAATCTCCCCCACGGTCTTTGGTTAAAAGCAGAGCACCGTGAAATACTAGTAATTTGTTTTTAATGTTAGTGATAAGCAATCCTTTTTTTTTTTTTTTAAATGTTCTTCTTTTAAATAACTGAGTTTCTGGGAGTTGGAGTGGTTTGACTCCCCAGCTGACAGCAGTCACACTTTTCCCTGACGCCAGGTTGCTTATGTGTTGGACTGCCAGTCCTGCAGTTGCCAATTGCCCTCACGGCACCCGGCTGCTTTGAACCCTCCTGGATACCTTAGGAACTGCACTGTGATCAGCTGCTGGCTTCAGAAACATGATGCTGGCTCCTGAGGCACCATCCCAACCACGCAGTGGCTTCAAACAGCTTGCAAGAGACTTTCTGCTCTTCACCAGCCTCTCTGAACTCCTAATGACCCTGTAACCACGTCCACCCACACCAGATAGGCTGGTGGGCACAGAATGAAAGACTATGCTGTGGTTGGTGCAATCACAACTCATTTGCATGAAGCGCTGCTTCTGATTGGTGCCGGCAGCCTTGCCACACCCCCTTTCTAGAGCTATAAATTAGCTTTCCAGTTCCTTTCTTGAGTTGGCTGTGCTGCACTTACTGCTGAGGCCCATGAAAGGCTAGTCCAGACCTGTAAGAGACGATAAAGTAGAGCAGTGGAGAGGTAAGAAGCTGTGAAGCCTCAAGAAGCAGGGCCCCAGCCTGAAAGCTCTGATGGGATCAGGGTTACAACAGCTTCCCAGAGCTGGGCAGCTGGGAGTTAAAGCGCAAGGCGATGAGACTCCAGCCTGAGCACCTGGAACCTCGAGTCTCTGGCTTCTACAGTCCCCTAGCCCAGTTTGCTTTGCAACTCAGACTGGCTTCAAACTTGCTATCCTCCTGCCTCCGCCTCCTAAGTGCCAGAATAAAAGGTGCGTACTAACAAACCCAGCTTCCTCTTCAATAATTTCTATCCATGTAGAACAAAAGGTTCCCAACCCGCTGGCCCTAGTTTGGTTCCTGTAGCTATACTAAACACCATGGCCAAAGACAAATTGGGGAGAAGAGATTTATTTCATCTCACAGGCTACAGTCCGTCATTGAGAGAATTCAGGTTAGGAGCTTGAAGCAGAGACTGTGAAGGCATTCTGCTTTATTTATTGACTTGCAGCCTGCTTCTGCAGCTAGCATTCTATACAACCCAAGAGGGATAGTACTGTTCACAGTGGATTGGGCCCTTCTCCATCAGTAAGCAATTAAGAATCTGCACCCCCCCCCCACCAAACACACACATAGACCCAGACAGACATGCTCACCGGCCAATACGATAGAGACAATTCCTCAGTTAAGGCTCCTTCTTCCCAGGTGTATCAAATCAACCACCAAGATCAGTTATTGCTCAGCTCATTGGTAGCAATCACAAAACAAAATGCAGCCATGGAGACCTACATAGATAGCATCTGCCTGTAGGCACACAATCAGACCATTGCTAATAGCAGGTAACACACAAGGCAGCCTGTTGAGTGCAAAATTCCAACTCTGGCCTAAACGAAGTAGACAGTCACATTCCTCTATATAAGCAGGCTGAAGCAAAGCGGTGTGGGCTAATAGGTAGCTCCTCCATGCTATGAGTGTACCATCATAGATGGCTCAGCTGAGGAAAGCAAGTGAGGGGCCCGGTGCTCCTGCCCAGCCTCCTGGCATCGCCACTTCTACGCATGCCCCACTGGCTAGAACGTAGCCGCATGGCCTCTGCTCCAGTGCCCTCAGTTAGGAAATGAGGGTCCCTTACTGGCTTGACTAGACAGTTGCAACTGCCCCGCCTGGCCTGCCTGCCCCTCGCTTACAAGAACTAGCAGCCTTCGCCTTCCCAGAAGTCTGCAGAATAGGCTCTGTGAGGCAATGGTTGAGCCTGGCTGCCGGGATGTTACAATGTGATTTAGGGGCATCCCTGAGGCATCTGGGGCTGAGGGTAGAACTTCCAGAGCAATGGGTTGTGAGGAGGGGAAACTGGAACCAGAGAAGCAGGAACTTGCCATGCAAGTTGCCTTGGCTTGAGGAGGCAGGACCACAGATGAGGGAATCCCAACTGTGAACAGAAGCAAAGCCTCCTGTACCACTATGAGATATACCTGAATAGAGCCAAGACCATGCTGGGGCCATGGGGAGGAGGAGACAAACTCATTTTCTGTATGTTACATTGGTTAAGGATATCAAAGGCACAGGCAGGGAGATCTTCTGGTGGGTGACTGTGGACTTCACAGGTGTGAAAAGGAGATTTGAATTCAGGAACCAGGTGGGAGCAGGCCCTATTGGATTTGAGGCTATGCACACACAGTGGAGATGGCAGGATGGAACTCTTCTAATGCACAGAGCGAGCAACATCCAGCCCGTGTCTGGATCTCACCACTTTCAATAAGGAAGGGACGAGGGGCTGGAGAGGAAGAGGTGGCTAAGCAACTAACAGCACTTGCTGCTTTTTCTGAGGTCAGAGTTCATTTCCTAGCACACACTGTGGCTCATAACCAACTGTAACTCCAGTTCCACAGGATCAAACACACACACACGATATAATATCTAAAAAGAGGCAGGAATGGCTCTAGTTCCTGGGAGACCCCAAAGAGACACAGCACACTCAGAGTGCCAGCACAAAGTAGAAAGAGGTGTATTGGGGGCGGGGGCAGGGGAAGAGTCCAAGAAGGCAGACAGCGCTGTGGGAGAGTGGGGAAAGGAAGAGAACAGTTGGGAGGGACAAGAATAAAGTGGCTTAGACGTTCTCTAGCACAGGGAAGGTGGAAGAAGGAAACATGGATGGCCAGGGCAGAGTGGAGAGGTGGGGGCTTGAGTCAGACTCTAGGACAAACAGATCAATGCCAGTGACACAAAATGCAGGCACAAAGCAGAGTTGTTGGGTCCCCAGGGGGTGCTGATTACCGAAACCATGTCACTTTAAGGGAAGAAAGAGGCCACCTGTGCCCCACAGCAACGTTGTGGTTGAAATGGCCATGACTAGAGAAGCCATGACTAGAGAGAGAGCTCCCAATGCTTGACAGAGCAGCTCTGACTCACCGGGATGGCGGGTGGTCCTCCCGGTCTAGCAGCACCCTAAGGGAGGATGGTGGGGTGATGACGTGGTCAGTGTGAAGGCCCCTTCTCTTTTCTCTCCTGGGCATCCTGACCTGATGGCCCTTTCTGGAAGTCTGGGTGCACGGCTAGAGATACCCACATTACATTATGGGCCGAGGATGTCCCACATGGTCACCAAAGTCATGTGAGCTGGGTTCCTATGCCAGCCCCTATGTTAGAATTTTTACAGTTCCTTATTGTGTGTATGTGGGGCAGGGTGGCACACACATGACACCGTGCACACGTGGAGAGTGAAGGGCATCTTGTGGGGGCCAATGCTCTCCTATCAGGTGAGTTCCAGGGATTAAACTCAGGTGGCCAGGCTCAGCAGTAAGCATCCTTACCTGCAGAGCCGTCTCTCCAGCCCTCAAGTGTGTTTTAAATGTGGCCGCAGTGTTATTCAGGGTTGCCTGCAGAATCCATCATCTTTACACTTCCTGAGGGGGCACCACTGAAGGTTTTCACTGTCAGTCTCCAGTAGCTTCACTTGGTATATACATGTAAATATTATGAAATATATATTGTTATATTTGTATATATTAGTTATATAGTTTATATAATTAATAATATGCAAGTAATGTAAGGTAACACATATGTTAAAATTTAAATATTTTAATATATCATAAAATATATAACATGTATAATGATATAACTATAATAAAACATATAATTCAGTAATATGTGCATATACTCTACAGATGATGTCATTTCTAATTGAAAAATTCGGTTGATCTTATTTTGTGTTCGGGTGTTTTGACTGAGTGTATATATGTACACCATGTGCATTCAGGGCCTGCAGAGGTCAGGATCCCCTGGATCTGGAGTCACAGATGTGAGCTGCCACATCAGTACTGGGAGCCAAACCTGGGTCCCCTGAGAGAGCAGCCAGTGCTCTTCACTCTCTAGCCTTGTCCCTTATAATTTAAGCACTAGAGTAGCAATTGTGTGCGGTTTAACAATGAGGATGTATCCTGCGAAATGTCACTCAGTGTTCACAGTGGACTTACCTTGACGACCTCAGTAGGTGCTGTAATCTGTTGGGATCGTCATTGGCCAACGTTGGCCAACACATCGTGTGGTACATGACGTGTGTAACCTATCTCAGAAAGGTCTCTAAATATGACCATGGCCTTCTCTACCAGGCAGTGGCTTCTTTTGCTCTTCTTTCCTGTCCCTCCTCTGAGTTTTCTTGGTGCTTCAGATTCCTACTACTTGAAATCAACAGATGTGCAAAGAGGGCCTCGCCAAAGGGGCCGAGGGTGCTAGGACATTTCTCACAGGTCACCGAGAAGATGAAGAGGAGGTGCTAGGGCGATGCCTGGCAGATGGTGAAAGGTTCGGGGTTTTGTTGGTGGCACTAAAGATTGGCCTGGGGCTCAGCATGTGTCAGGTAGACACTCTCCTCCTGGGCTCCACCAGCCTGCTGCTGCTCCTTTCCCTGCTACCATAGCTATCTGAAAAGTCTCTCAGGTCTCCCCTGTGCTCCGAGGAGTATAGCAAGACAGTTGTCCTCATTGAGTCGGCACCCCTCCCCATCCGTGTTTTATTAAAAGCAGGTGCTCTGTAGCCACTGAGCCGAAATGTCCTCCCAAATGGGCATTTGCAAGAAGCGAGTCCCTGGAAAAGCTGCCAGGCTGCCTGGTAGGCCTTTCCATGATCACTCACAGGCCATTAACTTCTCAACAGCCCAAACCCCACAAGCCTTGGGACAAACCACTGCTATTCAGGAACAAGCAATAAGGGAAATAGGCATGGTCTGAGGCCGCAGCGGCTTTACAGGGCTCCTAGGCTGTCTTTGCATTTCCCGAAACAGGAGCCTGGTCATCTGACCGGTCATCACGTGTTGGGAGCAGGGGACTTTGCTCCTGAGATGGCACCCCTCTCTTGTTGGCTGTCACCCCCCTTCACTGTCATATTTCCTCTTTCAGATAGTGGTGGGCCTAGAAGATATTCCCACCCTGGGGGGGCTGAGAGCTAAGAGGAGAGCCCTCTCTCTGCTGTGCCATTGGACAGTAAAACAGTCTTAGACATTCCTCCCCCAACAGTGCCTCTTTGGGTGCCAAGGGTGTGAGTTGGTGACTCCTAAGTTTGGGTCCCTGGACTTGTGCATAAGAGGAGTGTCTTAGTTAGGGTTTCTATTGCTGTGAAGAGACACCATGACCACAGCAACTCTTATAGAGAAAACTTTTACTTGGGGCTGGCTCCCTTACAGTTTCAGGGCTTAGTCCATTGTTTCTTTTTACTTCCACGTTCTTCTACATTTTGCCACATTTCTTATCTTCTTTATTGTGCATGGGTGGGAGTGTGCCCCTGTACATGCCTGGAGTCGAAAGAGAACTCGTGGGAGTGAGTTCTCTCCTTCCATCATGTGGATCCCAAAGACTCAACTTGGGTGGTAGGCTTGGAACTTTATTTGTATATCGGCTGGCATGGAACTCACACAGATCCACCTGTTTCTGCCTCCCAAGTCTGAGACTAAAGGCATGTGACACCACACCCAGACCATTTAAAAGGACTTTTCACACAGAGTATGCTTTCACTCCATGACAGAGCTAACTCAGAACTCTGAAATTCTAAGGTGTGTGAAAGATTCACATACTTTTGAGAAATAAATGACACATTTTTCTTCCCCCCTTTTGTTTAATTTTTATGTGTATGTCCACATGTGTGCAGTGCCTGCAGAGGCCAGAAGAGGGCATCAGATTCCCCTTAGTTATGGACCCTTGCTGATTGGTCACCATGTGGGTGCTGCGAATCGAACCTCAGCCCTCTGCAAGGGCACCCAGTGCTCTTACCATAATACACTGTCAATAGCTCTCTGTCCCAAGACAAAGATTAAAAGGAAAATTTTAAGTCTTTTAAACTCAACTAAATGAAACCATATTCAACTTTATGGCTTGTTAGTAAAAGGACTTGATAGCATTAAATGCTCACACTAGAACTGCAGAAATGTACTCAAATTAGTGTTCTCTCCTTTCACCTCGAGAAAGTAGAAAAAGAAAAGTAAATGAAATTCAAAGAACTCTGAAGAAAGGAAGCAATAAAGTCCTGACCAGAAATAGATGCAAATAATGGGGGGCAGAGCACGTGTGAAACACACAGCTGTGGACAACTTTATCCCCTCTCCTAAGAACACCTTCACGTTGGACTAGGATTGGGCGCATGCATTTTACCTTCACGGTGAAGCGGTCAGTGGTAGAGACTGCCTCCTAGGTCTACCTGGGTCATCATCCACCCTTCCTTCAAGAATGAAGTGGGCAGGCAGCAAAGTAAAAGTTCTAATACCCTCAGTACCAACAGGGTGCCTGTTGAGATTCTGAGAGTACCAGCTCTGCTGAGAGGGTGCGGATGTTACACACCCCTATGTTCTTGGCAGGCTTCAGGGTGCCAGCTGCGAGCCATTCCTTAGAGAACATACCAGCAGGTCACCGATAGGCATGGCAGAAGTAGGTCTCCTATCCCCAGCAAGTCTCTGATCACTGGGACAGGAATGAGTTCCTCTGTCTGCAGCTGCTAGTGGAATCGCAGAGATAGCTCCAGCGAGCTCCTTGCCCTGGGCCAAAGCCTTGGGTGTAGGAAGGCAGTGAACCCCTCTCTGAAGACTCCTGAAGCAGAACCCAGCAGGGGACTGGCGAAGCCAAGTCTTCCTTTGCCCTTCTGTTCCCAGGCAGAAATGGCTTGAATCCTCAGGATGGCCAAATTTATCGAGAAGCAGTTGGGCCCTGATTGGCTGAATGTGGGTTTGTAAATAGAGGAAAAGATGAGGCCAAGGAGAGAGGAGCCATCAAAGGATCTGTTTCTGGCTGTTCATGTTGCTAGGGTAACCTTTTCAGGCTTGGTCAAACTTGAGGCTGGGGCTGTCAAAAGCCGGAGCTTCCCCAAAGCTGGGCGTTTGTTTCTGGGCAGCTGCTGCACACGGACAGCTGCCAGCAGTCTGCTCTTTGTTCTGGGCGTCTGAACTTCATTGTCCGAGGGTCCTACAGTGGGCAGGAAGCTGGGCATCAGGTGTCCCTCCAACCCCTACCAACGGCCTCTGTAAAGAGTCTAACTAGAAGTACAAGATAAATTCCGAAGTGTTGTGGTCAGAGTCTCAGGATATACTTCGACCCAAATGCACTCCAAAGGTGGCCTCTGTGACCCCTGCTACCATTAGTGGTTATGAGCTCTCTTAACCCATCAGATCCTCTCAAGAACACCCAAAGGGCCACTGGCATCACAGGAAGCTGGCTGGTCATGTCTGCTACAGCTGAGTGGCACTCATGTGCCCATCAGTGCCTGAGTTTCCTGGGTGATTGAAGGCTGTAGGAACCTTGTGAGCAGAAGTGTCTTCATTCACTTCCGGCAGCTGGTGTCAGGACCACGACACCTCCATGGGACCTTACCATGCGGTTGCACAGCACGGACTAACAAGGCTTCTTGTTACTGGATTCCAACCCCAAGGGTGGCTAGCCACCTGAGGGGGACGTGCACAGTGGTGACCCAGTACAGCTCAAACAGACAGGGTCAGGTTCTTCCACTGTCTTCTAGGCATTAAGCTTCACCCAAGTTTGAAAGAAGTGATAACAAACCCACCCTGGTCCCACTGCAAGGAGGAATTTGGGGTTGGGAGGCGTGTTACAGTGAGCGTCTTTGGACAAGGCATCCCTGTTCATCATCCTCTTTCCCCAAGAACCCGTCTGTACTCTGTAGAGGGATGTGTGGGAATAGAGAACAACAGTCACCATGACCCCTTCAGGTTTTATTCTAAGAGGTAACTACCATAGCAGTACCAAAATGACTGCTCTTAACTGCTGAACCGTCTCTTCAGCCTGGGACCTGTACTTTCACCTACACTGAGGTTCACAGAAGAAAATAATGTCAAGTAGTTGATTTTGACCATGACATGTAATGCCAATATCCAATATCCACTGTGAACCCCAAATCATCTTGCAGCCATCACAGGTGGCTCTCAGTTCATCCTGGGGTCCAGGGGTGCTTACCTAAGCTTCCTGCGGGCTGCATTCTGCCTGTGTCCTGCAGATGGCCACACCCATCACATGTGCACCTAAGTAAGCTCCCGGAGGAGCCCACCCACCCTCCACCTGCCTCCTTTGGTGTCCGTGTGTGCAACCAAGAGTCCGTGAGGAAGCCAGAAGGGCATGGAGAGGGAGCCCAGGCCTTCCGCTGCCCTGAAGGATCTGTGATTATTCCAGAAAGGACCTAAGACAGCAGGGTGAAATACCTGGGTGAGCAGTCTCTAGGGTCAGAGTGGCCACCTTCCACAGAGCTTCTCTACACTTTTTTTGCCCTTGTTGAGTCAAGGGCTGTTGGGATCTTAGTCTGGTTTTGTTCTGGGGTTTGGGAAATCAACTTTGGGGAGCAAGGTTAATATTTACATGAAGGGTTGGTAGGGATCAGTTCTGGGAACAACTGGTTGTTGGTCATTTGGGGTGTGTGTTTCTTCAAATTTTGACCTAATACCAAAAATATCACATTTATTGTATAAACTACTTTTACAAGTGTAGACATCAGCAATTTTTTAATGAGCATCGGCTGCATTTATGTATGCCCACTACACACATTTGGTGCCAGAGGAGCCCATCAGGTCTCCTGGAGCTGGAGCTGTAAGTGATTTGAGCACCCAGGGAGGGTGTTGGGAGCCAAGCTCAGGTCCTCTGCGAGAGCAGTGTGGGTTCTTAGCCATCTTGACCACAAAGCCATCTCTCCAGGCCCCGTGGAAGATGTTTCTATAACCCCTCGCTAGATACATGAATTGCAGTGTTTCCCCAAGTCAATGGCCTTGACTATTCTTCTGGGGGAAGGATTTGCTGTGATGGTCCCATATATTCATATGTTCTACCTTGATCATGTTCATCTACCTCCTCTCCAGCTGGGCCCCCACCCCCGGTTCCTAGTGATTCTGATCATGAACAAGTTCCCACATACTAGAGGAAACACACCAAACTTGCCTTTGTATCTGGCTTATTTTGTTTAATACGTTCTTTCCTAGTTCCATGTTTTCCCTACAAGTGAATATGCTATTCTTTTCTTATGGCCGAATGCACCAGTTGCTCCTCAGCGGCCAGAACGCTTAAGAGAGGACATTAATGACGAAAAGTTCTTTTTGGCTCAGAGTGGCAGAGGTTTCAATCCATTGTGGAGGGGAAGGTGTGGCAGAACAGCCCAAGTCACGGCGGACAGGAGGCAGAGGAAGGAATGGAAGGTTCGGTGTGACCTTCCAAGGCATACTCGAGTGGCCCAGTTCCTCCAGCCAGGTCCCAGAGTTCTTACGACCTCTTGAGAAAGGGCCACCAGCTGGAAATCAAGTGCCTAACACACGATCTTGTGGAGACGGTTCATATTTGTCCTGATATTTCATATCAGGTTTGTTTGCTTGTTTGTTTGTCAACTTGACAAAAGCTAAGGTTGCCTGGAAAGAGAAAGAATCTGGACTGAAAAAAATGCCCCCTCCAGATATGCCTGCAAGCAGGTGTGGGGCATTTTTTTTTTTTTTATTGCTGACTGATGTGGGAGGGTCCAGCCAACTGTGGGCAGTGACACCTCTGGAGAGGTGGTCCTGGGTATGCTAAGCAGGTTGAACAAACCTTCAGGTTCTTGCTTTGATTTCCCAAGGTCATCAATGAACTGCTGCCCAAACTGGAGTGAAACAAACTCTCTCATCTCTGAGTTGCTTGGAGTCAGTTTTCATCACAGTCACAGAAGGCAAACTAAGAAAATATTCAGACCACAGCACTGTTGTCTAAATAGGCCTGTGGTGGTCTGAAGAGGTATGGTCTCCATCGACTCACGTGTTTGAATGCTTGATCCATAGGCAGCGGAGATATGACCTTGTTGGAGAGGGCATGACCTCGGATGTGACCTCGGAGGAAGTATGTCACTGTGGAGGTGGGCTTTGAGGTCTCATATATATACTCAGGCTATGCCCAGTATGGCGCACAGAGTTCACTTCCTGTTGCATTCAGATCAAGATATAGAACTCCCAGCTTCTGCCCCAGCACCGTGCCGGCCTGCATGCTGCCGTGCTTCTCGCCGTGATGATAACGGATTAAACCTCTGAAACCGTAAGCCAGCTCCAATGAAATGATTTCCTTTATAAGAGTTGCGGTGGCCATGGTGCTGCTTCACAGCAGTGGAAACCCTAGGACAAAGCCACACTTCCATTCATCCGTGTGCAGGTGGCCCTGCTTGCTCATCTTAGCTGTACGAGCAGAGCAGAAAAACACACGGATGCAAAGGCATCGCTTTTGTGTGCTGACTTCATTTCCTCCGGATAAGTATCCAGAAGTGGGAGAGCCAAATTATAGGATGGTTTTATTTTTAGTCTTTTGAAGACTTTTCTTTTTTTTTTTTTTTTGGATTTTTCGAGACAGGGTTTCTCTGTAGCTTTTGGGGCCTGTCCTGGAACTAGCTCTTGTAGACCAGGCTGGCCTCGAACTCACAGAGATCCGCCTGCCTCTGCCTCCCGAGTGCTGGGATTAAAGGCGTGCACCACCACCGCCCGGCTTGAAGACTTTTCATATGGTTTTTCCATAATAACTATGTTCTGATATACATGCCTGCCAATGATGTAAGGACTCCTCTTGGTCTAGAATCCCATTGCACTTTGGATTTGTGTTTTCCCGATGGCTACTAATACCGAGCATGCTGCATATATTGGCTGCCTGGATTTCATATTTATCAGAACCCCCTCTCTGCGTACGTGCATCTGCCGGTGTGTATGTGCGTGACACAGTTTCACTCTGTACCTCAGGCTGGCCTAGGACTCACTCAGTTCTTCTCGCCCCACCCTCCTGAGTTGGGATCACACCACACCTGGCAGTTTGCCCATTTCTGACTGACTTACCTGTTTTGTTCCTGTTGACATTTTGTGGTTCTGGAAATTAATGTTCTACCTATGAGTGTCTGGCAAAGATCTGCTCGCTTTAAATGGACTGTCTCTTTGTTGATTATTTCATCAGATTTGAAGAAATGGCTTAATTGCCGTAATCAGATTTGTCAGTTCTCATTTTTGTTTTCTGTGCTCTTGAAGCCCTTCTCAGAAAAATTGTTGCCAATATTTTGATGTCTTTCCCCTCTGTTTTTCCACAGTAGTTTTAGACCCTTGGGTCTCATATTAATGTCTTTGTTCCATTTTGAGTTTATGTTTGCTTAGGCTGAGAAGTAGGGATCCAATTTAAGTCTTGAGCACGTGGGTGGCCAGTGTCCGCAGTGCCATGGATACAGGTTTTTAGTTTTCTTGTTTTTTTTTGTTGTTTGTTTGTTTGTTTTTTGTTTTTTATGCCCTTGTCAGGTTTTGGTTACAGGGCAAATACAGCCTTGTAGAAGGAAGGCCATCTCTGCAGAATCATTTTAGAATTATTATTGATAACTTGTTGTTGTAAGGAAGCCACTTTTTTGTTTCCCAGCAGCCCAGACTCCCGAAATAATCACACAGAAACCATATTATTTAAATCACTGCTTGGCCCATTAGCTCTAGCTTCTTATTTGCTAACTCTTACATCTTAATTTAACTCATCTCCATTAAACTGTGCATCACCACAAGGTTGTGCCCTATCAGCAAAGTTTCAGCATGTCTGACTCCAGCAGCTTCTCCATGACTTCTCCACTCTGCTTCCTTTCTCCAGCATTCAGTTTAGTTTTCCCTGCCTATCTACCCTATCAGGTCAAACCAGTTTCTTTATTAACCAATGGTAGTCACAGCATACAGAGAATCCCATATCAGCTTGTCTCTGAAATCCAGTGATGGTATCATTCAAGTCTGGACTTTTCTGTGTTGGGAGACTTTATAGAAATTCCAGTGGTTATTAGTGATTATTTTGGAAAGCTGTATGCTAATAAATTAGAAAATTTAGAAGAAATCGATAAAATTCTGGGCATATTCAATTCAGCAAAGTTAAACCAAAAGGATTTTTTATTGATAATTATTGAGCTCTACATTTTTCTCTGCTCCCCTCCCTGCCTCTCCCCTCCCCCTTCAGCCCTTCCCCAAGGTCCCCATGCTCCCAATTTACTCAGGAGATCTTGTCTTTTTCTACTTCCCATGTGGATTAGATCTATGTAAGTCTCTCTTAGTCTTCTCATTGTTGTCTAAGTTCTCTGGAATTGTGGTTTGTAGGCTGGTTTTCTTTGCTTTATGTTTAAAAACCACTTATGAGTGAGTCCATGTGATAATTGTCTTTCTGTGTCTGGGTTACCTCACTCAAAATGATGTTTTCTAGTTCCATCCATTTTCCTGCAAAATCAAGCTGTCGTTATTTTTTTCTGCTATGTAGTACTCAATTGTGTAAATGGACCACATTTTCCTTATCCATTCTTCGATCGAGGGGCATTTAGGTTGTTTCCAGGTTCTGGCTATGATAAACAAAGCTGCTATGAACATAGTTGAACACATGTCCTTGTGGCACGATTGAGCATCCTTTGGATATATACCCAAAAGTGGTATTACTGGGTCTTGAGGAAGGTTGTTTCCTAATTTTCTGAGAAATTGCCACAGTGACATCCAAAGGGGCTGTACCAGCTTGCATTCCCACCAGCAATGCAGGAGTGTTCCTTTTTCCTCACAACCTCTTCAGCATAAGTTGTCATCAGTGTTTTTGATCTTGGCCATTCTTACAGTTGTAAGATGGAATCTCAGAGTTGTTTTGATTTGCATTTCTCTGATGACTAAGCATGTTGAACATTTCCTTAAGTGTCTTTCAGCCATTTTAGATTCCTCTGTTGAGAATTCTCTGTTTAGGTCTGTACTCCATTTTTTTATATTGGATTATTTGTTCTTTAGATGACCAATTTCTTGAATTCTTTGTATATTTTGGAGATAAGACCTCTGTCTGATGTGGGATTGGTGAAGATCTTTTCCCATTCTGTAGGCTGTCATTTTATCTTGTTGACCATGTCCTTTGCTTTACAGAAGCTTTTCAGTTTCAGAAGATCCTATTTATTAATTCTTTCTCTCAGTGTCTGTGCTGCTAGGGTTATATTTAGGAAGTGGTTCCCTGTGCCAATGTGTTCAAGTGTACTTCCCACTTTCTCTTCTATAAGGCTGGCTTTATGTTGAAGTCATTGATCCATTTGGACTTGAGTTTTGTACATGGTGATAGATGTGGGTCTATTTTCATTCTTCTACATGTTGATATCCAGTTATGCCAGCACCACTTGTTAAATATGCTTTCTTTTTTTCACTTGATATTTTTTGCTTCCTTGTCAAAAATCAGGTGTTCGAAGATGTGTGGATTGATATCTAGGTCTTCTGTTTGGTTTCATTGGTCCTCCTGTCTGTTCTTATGCCAATACCAGGCTATTTTCAGTACTGTAGCTCTGTAGTGGGATTTGAAGTCAAGGATTGAGATGCCTCCAGAAGTGTTTTTATTGTACAGGATTGTTTTGGCTATCCTGGGTTTTTTGCTTTCCATATGCAGTTGAGTATTGCTCTTTCGAGGTCTTTGAAGAATTTTGCTGGGATTTTGATGGACATTGCATTGAATCTGTAGATTGCTTTGAACCAAAAAATTTTTTTAAAAACATGAAACAAACTGATATTAACTGAAGAGACAGACTCCATCACCTGGTTTGGTGGAGGCATCTGCCTTCATGGACAGCTTTCAGTCTCTTCAGATTGAGGCCATAGAGTCTGTTGACTTCCTATACACCCTAGAGAGTCAACTGATAACAGGTTTATCTTGGCTCTTGATTTCAGAGGTTTCGGGTCATGATCAGTTGGTCTCATTGCAAAACAACTCATCATGACAAGGGCTGGCTACAGGGCAAAGGCTCTGACCTTTGCCAGGAAATGAAAGAGGGGAAGAGACCAAGGTCCATTGGTTCCCTTTGAGGACTCTCTCTGAGTGTCCTTCAGACTTGCCACTAGGCTGCATCTCTTAGTCTCTACCATCTTCTAATCATGCACCAAGCTGGAGTCAAGCCTTTAAAACATGGGCTTTTGGTGGGGAGTGCAGCATCCAAACGACAAAAGAGAATGTAATCAAAGTTCCAAGGTCATGCCTGGCATCCCAAGAGCTGCAGGCCTCTCATGAAGGTAGGGACAGACACAAATGTTGTTTTAAAATGTGACCTAAATATTTATCACAAAATAAAAATAAATGTACCCAAGCTTAACACACAGGAAGCAAAGCGATGAACATTTGCATATACTCAGGCTGAGAACCACAGCACAAAAGCAGTACCATGCCGTGGTCCTTGATGTGTGGAAAATGACGCAGTGATCATGTCAAGACACCATCAGAAAGCTTCAGTAGGTCACAACCTGTGCCTCATGTCAGATCCTCCTGCTCATCCTCAATAAACTCATTAAAAGAGCCAAATTAAAAGTAGAAACCAGGCTGGGCGGTGATGATGGCAGCCCTCACCTTTAATCCCAGCACTCAGAAGGCAGAGACAGGTGGATCTCTGTGAGTTCAAGGCCAGCCTGATCTACAAAATGAGTTCCAGGACAGTCAGGGCTACACAAAGAAACCCTGTCTTGGAAAAAAATCAAAAAAATAAATGAAAGTGGAAAGCTGGAAAAGGTGCTTTTTTAAAATGTGGTCCTATTAGAAGGAGAGTGCAGATCAGCATAGAAACCTTCTCAAGTTCGCCTTGCAAGTCCTGAAATGAGATCAGAGTTCAGAGGGCCAAGGATGTGCGCATCTAAGCACCTGTGGTCCCGCCCACCATTGACTGATCACTGTCTAGGCTTTGGTCTCTTCCTGTAAGGTAATGACAAGAATGGCCAAGATCAAAAACACTGATGACAACTTATGCTGGAGAGGTTGTGAGGAAAAAGGAACACTTCTGCATTGCAGATAGGAATGCAAGCTGGTACAGCCCCTTTGGATGTCAGTAAGGTGATTTCTCAGAAAATTAGGAAACAACCTTCCTCAAGACCCAGTAATACCACTTTTGGGTATATATCCAAAGGATGCTCAATCGTGCCACAAGGACATGTGTTCAACTATGTTCATAGCAGCTTTGTTTGTCATAGCCAGAACCTGAAAACAACCTAAATGCCCCTCGATCGAAGAATGGATAAGGAAAATGTGTTACATTTACACAATGGAGTACTACATAGCAGAAAAAAATAACGACAGCTTGATTTTGCAGGAAAATGGATGGAACTAGAAAACATCATTTTGAGTGAGGTAACCCAGACACAGAAAGACAATTATCACATGGACTCACTCATAAGTGGTTTTTAAACATAAAGCAAAGAAAACCAGCCTACAAACCACAATCCCAGAGAACTTAGACAACAATGAGAAGACTAAGAGAGACTTACATAGATCTAATCCACATGGGAAGTAGAAAAAGACAAGATCTCCTGAGTAAATTGGGAGCATGGGGACCTTGGGGAAGGGCTGAAGGGGGAGGGGAGAGACAGGGAGGGGAGCAGAGAAAAATGTAGAGCTCAATAAAAAAGAAAAGAAAAAAAAACTGTTGGTGAAATAGTTTTCCTGGCAGACGAGTTCCCCTCTGTCTGGGTCCCTTTCCTTCTCCCAATATGAGATTCTGGTGGAAATTCCCATTTTAGGGGAGTCCATTGTTTCAACAGTCAGATTAAGAGGCACAAGTATCTCTTTAGAATATCTTCATTTCTGCCAGGCCTATTGCAAGGACATTGCAGTAGGGACAGGAGCCACACAAGGGGAAGAGGCATTGGTCTCCACTCTGGAGGCACAAGTTAGAATCAGCAGCTAGAAAATGACAAGGAGACTTCAGACATACCGGGGTTCTGGCTGTGCCGGAGCCTGGCCAGGCAGTCAGACATCACCTGGAGGTGGAGGAGGAAGGACCACGTAAGACATCGCTGAGGGCGAGCAGACACAGAGTCTGTTTACAGAGACACAGCGGTCTCTGTAAACTGACTGCACTTCATCTTCCTAAAGCTGCATTTTACAAGTGTACAGATGGGTCTTGGAGACAGCTCAGAATCCCACTAAAACTTGGCCAGACAGAAACTATTAGGGCACAAGCAGCCTCACTTATGCTCAGCAAACTCACTCGCTGGAGGAGACAGCAGCTGAATGGAGGGAAGGGCAAACCCTTTGGGATTTGTAGTGCAGTGAATCTGTCAAGGACTCCAGACAGACATGCCACCTCCTGGATGCACACCTAAGGGAGCAGGAGGAGTTTCCTGGGGGACCAAACCAACAGCAGTGCCTGTCCTTCCAGCTGCACTGAGCACTAAGTGAGTGCATAGGATCAGGGTGTCACTGTCAGCTTTTAACTTTAGAAGCCAACATCTGGGGCTCAGCTGTGTACGTGTGTATCTGTGGATGTATGTCTATGTATACCTAAAAGCATACATGTATGTGTACATACATGTGGCAATAAGTGAATCCATATGTGTATGCATATGTCTACATGTTTCTATAGCATATGTCTACATGTTTCTATAGCATATGTATATATAAGTCTGTATATGGCTACTCATATATGCATAAATACATATATGTGTGAGTATGTATATATGTGTGTATGTGTATAGCTATGAATGGACGCATGTGTGTCTCTGCATGTTTGTATATATGCATGAATGTGTATCTGTAAACAAGTGTGTGCATATGTATGAATCTGTGGTGTGTGTTTTGGGGAACAGTGGGAGCCTTGGTGCTGGAAAGGGAGTTCTGAGATGAGGGTTCCTCTTTGGCAGGACGAAGGGCTGAGAGGCCTAGAAGGAGAGGAGTTGGATGTTGCTCTGGAGAAGCTGCACCAAAGGTCCTGCAAGGCTTAAGCCAGGCTGCTGATCTCAGCAACAGAGATGAGGCAGAGCCAGCAAGGGCAAAGGGAACCAAGGGTCAGGTCACAGGCAGAGAGAGGTAACGGTTAAACCATGACTGGGCAGCCTTTGCTCTTCCTCCGTGTGCTGCTGGCTGGTGTGTGGCTTAATTATTGACGTTTAACTCTTCCCCACTGAGCAGCTCCCATTAATAAATATGAAAGGGATGAAGAAAACAAGCTGTCCACCAGAAGAATACAGATTCGTAGCTGCAGGGAAGGGGTACCCAGAAATGTTAGCGGGTACAAGCATACGCAGGGGAATCACAGTAGGATCCCAGAGTCACCCTAAATGTTTGATAATTATGAAATAAGCTTATAGCGGCAACTCCTGGCCTGGCCCCATCCTCACTGAGAGATCAAGGATGATATCTCTGGGTTCAAGGCTTGATGACATCATGTACCTGCTGATATGATACTATGAGCGAGAACATTGCCTCAGACCTGCTGGAAGTGCAAAATGTCAATCTGAGAAAGTGTCAGGAGACTCTGCGTAGAGCACAGTTGCCAGAGCATGGGTATTTACAGGCAAGGGAGGGCCAAGGTCATGACCCGGGCCCGGGAAGCCTGGGTGGAAGCCTGGTTTGATCTTGGACAGAGTGGGACCCTGGAGGGCACATGGTCAGAACAAATCAATCCCCTACTTCCTAGGCCATGGCAGCAGAAACTGTCATCTTATAGGACCCCCCCCCCATACCCGGCAGGAAGAGGCTGCTTTGAGGGGAGTTAGGTGGTAAGTGCTGCAAAGGGGCTCTCAGTGTGCGGGACTCTTCCATGTACAGTCAGCATGTGAGACTCTTCCGTGTGCGGTCAGCGTGGGAGATGCTTCCGTGTGCGGTCAACATGGGAGACTCTTCCCTGTGCGGTCAGCATGGGAGACTTCTGTGTGCGGTCAGCGTGGGAGATGCTTCCGTGTGTGGTCAGAGTGGGAGACTCTTCCGTGTGCGGTCAGCGGTCCTCCCCAGGGCTGCACTGCAGGTGGTGCCAGCACATTCAGTGGTCCGGTCCGTGCTGCACACTGGCACTGAGACATGATCACTTCTCTGACCTCCAGAGGGCACCGAAGGGGAAGAGGCAAAGAGCCTGACTGGTGTCACCTAGAAAGGCAAGACTGAGGGACAGACAGGAACAGGATGTCTCAACCAAGCAGACATGCCCAAGCCTCCCATCTTCTCCCAGATTTGGAGAAGCGTCTATGGCTAAGGTGAATTCCAAAGTCCCACCCACCCAAGCATGCTGTGGCTAGTTTTGGGTCAACTTGACACGAGCTGGAGTTGCTTGAAGGGAGGGAACCTCATTGGGAAGAGGCCTCCATAAGAACAGGCTGGAAGCCATTTCCTTGACTAGTGATTGATGGAGGAGGGCCCAGCCCCTGGTAGGTGGTGCCATCCCTGGCTGGTGCTTCTATGTTCTATAAGAAAGCAGGCTGAGCAATCCACTAAGTAGCACCCTTCCATGGCTACTGCATCAGCTCCTGACTCCTGCTTGAATTTCTTTTTTAAAAAAACAATAATTTATTTACTTTAATTTTACGTGCGTTTGTGTTTTGCCTGCATGTATATCTATGTGAGGTTGCTCAGTCCCCTGGAACTGGAGTTATAGACAATTGTAAACTGCTATATGGGTGCTGGGAATTGAACCCGGGTCCTCTGAAGAGCAGCCAGTGCTCTTAACCTCTGAGTCATCCCTCCAGCCCTTGTTTGGGCTCCTATCCTGACTTCCTTCAATGATAATCAGTGATGTGGACGTATAAATTCAACACACCCTTTCCTCCCCGAGTTGCTTTGGTCATGGTGGTTTATTGCAGCAGCAGCAGTCCTAAGACACCCACCTTCTGCCCCAGATTCTTCTGCCCACACCAAGCCTGTTCCTCCTCCTTTTCCCCCAGCTCAGCAAAAGGACCCAAACCCACAGGCCACTTTGGTGTTTCCCCCACTGTTGGAGGAGAGCCTGCTTGTGCATCCCGGCCACCCAGCTAGCTCAGCCCCGAAATCACCACACAGAAACTGCACTAATTAAATCATTGCTTGGCCCATTAGCTCTAGTTTCTTATTGACTAATTCTTACATCTTCATTTAACCCATTTCTATTAATCTGTGTATCGCCACATGGTAGTGGCTTACCAGGTAAAATTCCCAGTGTCTGTCTCCAGTGGATCCACGGCGTCTCTCTGACCACTCTTCCTTCTCCCAGCATTCGGTTCTGTCCTCCCCCCCCCCCCCACCTAAGTTCTGCCCTATCAACAGGCCAAGGCAGTTTCTGTATGCATCAATGGCAATGACGGCACACAGAGGGAACTCCCACATCACACCACTGTTCTTGTTATCTCTGTCTCCAAAATTTAGCCTCAAGCAGACCTGTTTCAACATCTTCATCACTGACTGTTCAAGCACATCTGAGCCCCCCAAAGCTCAGAATAGCTCTCACCTTGCAACCTAGCGGTGACCCTGTCCCTTTCACCATGCCTACTTTCCTGTTTCCACCTGCATAACCACTCACACGTGGCTTTGTGCCCCTGCTCTGGCCTTCACCTCCTTCCTGCCTCCCTCCCGCCATATACTCACATTCCCCAGAACTTGGTGGCCCTGAGGCTGAGGTTTGGGGGCAAACCTCATGTAATTTAAGAGGTCATATGGCAATTCCCACCTTGTCCATACCTGTAGAACTCTTCCTACCCATGAATGGGGTGAGTGGGAGCAGAGACCCAGGCAGCATTCCTGGGGAGCCATGCCCAGTGAGCCATTAACTAATGTGGACCTATCTAGGTAGTGGGAAGTCTTCTCTGAATATTGGGAGGTTGAGGCAGGAGAGAGGAAGTGGTGGAAAGGGTGGACAAAAAGGCAGTGGTGGAAGTGAAGACAGCCTGGGGACAAGAACAAATGCTTCTCTATTGTCGTGTAAGGTATAGAGAATTTTCAGTGCTGTGTCCCCATCTTCGTCTTGTGAGACTGGGCTATCTCACAGAGCAGTGGCTCCGGATGACCAGCATCTCAGAGCCAGCATCTGCAGGTCCCTCAAGAGCTGTTCCCATGCTCAGATTGATTGCTGGTGGTCGGGTTTGAAGTGGGGACAGAGGCTTCAGAGTGAGCTGGAGTTTGTGTTGGCTCCAGACCAAACCGTGCCTCTTTCTGTAGCTACAGTAAGCTTATACAAGGGGCTGCGGAGGAAGTAGACAGAGGGGGACGAAGGAAAGAAAGCACACACAAGGAGTAGCTGGCACAAATCCCCCCATCCCACCACAGCGGAATCCCTGACAGATGATGGGAGCTGAGCCTTGGCCCTAGGAAGGGCGGGGCCTCTTCAGAGCATTCTCTCTTTGACTCTCTGGTAGCCCAGGACTCAGATCCTCCTGCGTGCCAGCCTGAGCTCAAAGGCCCTCTGTCTTCCCCCCAGGCCTGGGGTTGAGAGCCAGGCTCAAGATAATGAAGTGGGTGAGCTGGGGGCACCCATTTGGAGCCTTTTTTTCTCTGGGAAAGGGGAGAAGGACCCTGGGAGGCAGACTTATCAGGTTCACACAGACTACAAGTGGCTCAGCCTCCCCTGGCTGGGAAACCAGAACTCTCCACAGCCCCTGCCAAGTACTCAAGAAACTTAAAATGTAAATAATGTAGAACCTGAGAAATCTCACCTCCCAGGGGAAAAATGTAGCAGAATATGAAAATAATCCACTGTGACAAAAATTAAAGATCTCTAACGAACGCGATATCAATCGTTACAAAATTGATCAGTGCATCTCATTAGATTAGACACAGTGAGAAACAGATACCGCAATAGATGCATCATAAATATTTGATCAAACACGATTGTGTTTATGAAACAAAGGCAGTTTTATCAGAACAGCCACGTTCTGGCTGCACATGAAGAGTCCCCGTGGGCCTGAGTGTTGGAACTTGGGTCCCCAGCTGGTGATGCTATTTTGGGAGGTGGTAGAAATTCTAGGAGGCAGGGCCGAGGAGCAGGAAGTAGGTCACTGGGGGCATGCCCTTGGGTTATAGCTTGCTCTGGCCTCTCTGCCCTCCTTCCCTGGCCGCCACGAAGTGAGCAGCTTCCATCCACATTGTCCTTCTGACCCACCTCACTTCAGGCCCAGAAAGTGGAACCAAGTGATGGTGGACTCAAACTTGTGACGGCAGAAGCCATGGTCTGTTCTCCTTTCATGTTCCCATGCCAGGTTTTTTTGTTACATGATAGAAAGCCCGTCACTAGGAATAAGGACACTTCCAGGGAGGTACTCAGATAGACCATTACTTTCTCCCTACAGAAATAAGCATGTGGAAATATATTCATTTACTTCCAGGGAAAAAGACAGACCATTTGGTGCCCATTGTGCTTTCCCCCACAGAAGGAAGCATGTGGGTATGCGTTCTAAGTTTTGCACCAACGGCACAGGGGCTTGAGGCCTACTTAGTGCTCATTGAGTTATGGGGGAAAGTCAGAACAGCATGCATTAACAATAAGTATAAACAGCTCTAGACTTAAAGCCAGCTCTGTCTTGTAGCTGTGCAGATGTGGGCAGTCAGTCTCCTTATCTTGCTCACCTTGGTCCAGCTTCCTTGACCTTGGCTCATGGTGGACTTGACCCACAGTGTTGCCAGGAGGATGAAACCATCTCGATGTGTGCAAAGGTCTTACCTTGTAAATCAGCTTAGTGGTTGATTAGCATTCAAAAAAGTCACATGTTGTCTTTCATAGAATAAAAATTCCTGTCTAATCTGTGGCTGTTTCATAGTGTATCAGAGAGTCTAGCCAATGATGCAGCCTAGAAACTATCAAAGTAATAAATATTAACAGTAAAGATAAGGATCATTTTTGCAGGGGGATGCTTTTTTTCCTTCCAGAGCTAAGGTTTGAACCCAGGGCCTTGGGCTTGTGGAAACTACTAAAGCTGTGTTCAGTAGGAGCAGAAGAGGTGGCTCAGAGGTTAAGAGAGCTTGATGCTCTTCCAGAGGACCAGGGTCTGGTTCCCAGCATCTCACAGTCATCTAGAACTCCAGTTCCAGGGGGTAAGACGCCCTCTTCTGGCTTCCATGGGCACTGCACAACATAGTACACAGATACATGCAGGCAAAATATTCAGACACATAAAATAGAAATCAAATAAAATTATTTTAAAAGAGTTCTTCAGTAAACTCAAAGGATTTCTAAAATAAAAATAATCATAAGACAAAGGAAAGGAGGGAGCCAAATTCTGTTCCCTATGACAACAAAACATAGAAATAATTTAGAAATAAATGTAGGCTCAGGCAGGTGAGGTGGCTCAGTGGATGAACAGGATTGTCACCTTGTCACAAGCCTTATGACCTGAGTTCAATCCCCAGAGCCCACATGGAAGCAGAGGACTGAATCCTGGGGTTGTCCTCCCACTCTGCTTGTGACACGGTGCACACAAGCACACACACACACACACACACACACACACTAAATAAATGAATGTAAAGAGTAAATATGAAATCCAGGCTGGCTGTGTGGAATGCACTTTTAGAGTCTTCGTTAGGACAGAGTCTCATCTTAAGTTAGGTAAGACTGCATTTTTAGACACTGGCTCATCTAGGCAGAGATAAAGCATTCTCAGACACATCACCCCGGGAGTCCGGGGTAGAGCTGGGATTTGACCAGGTTCCCTTGACCCTGTTCTGCACGCATCAGTCTGGACTCCTCCTCCTGGCCTGATGGTAGGCTAGGCCTGTCTGCCTACCCCCCCCCCCGCCCCTGCCCGGCTCTTAGGTGAGCTGTTGCCACCCACTCCCTCCGGTAGGTTCCAAGCCCGTTTCCACAAGGCTGCCAAGGGCAATGTACAAGGCTTGGAGATCCCCTCTCATTCTTCATCTGTGTTTCCTGCTCACTGTGGGGCCACCAGTTAACACCCTTTCCTCAGAGATGCTTTCCCATCTTCCAGGGGCGGGGAGGGGGAAATACCACAGGTGGAGTGAGGGCTGAGTGGAAACAAGGCCACACCCACACTGAATGCCTGTCACACCCACGCGACTTTGGGTGTAGCTTTGTTCCTATCTCCCCTGTCAACCACAGGGCTTCTGTGGAGCGTCCAGGCGCCCACACACGCAGCCCGCATTTCAGTCACTGGCCCCCATCTGCTGCGCCCATTCCACCAGGCTCCGAAAACGTACATGTGCTTATAACTATCTATCAGAAAAAAACAGCTGAGCTAAACTCTCAGGCAAAACTCAAACAAAACTGACTACAGCTGTAACAGCCTTAACAAGGAGTATCCATCATGGTCACCTTAGGACCGGTAATGACTGGCCTGCTGTTTCCAGTCCATGGAACTGGGTATGGCCCCCAGAACGCAAGGCAGGCCCAGGAGTCTTAGGAATACCTATGTAACTGGGTATGCCCCCCAAGAATGCATGGCAGGCCCAGGAGTGTTAGGAATAACTATGTAACTGGGTACGCCCCCCAGAACTCATGGCGGGCCCAGGAGTCTTAGGAATACCTTCCCCCTTTCCCAAAAGGCCGTCTGCTACCGTTCTCCTCTCCTCCTTCCCTAAGGACTGTTGCTTCCTCAGAGGGAGGGGAACCAAGTAGAGCTCAGTCTGGGACATTGTATGGGGTGGGGGTGTCACTTTAATTAGCAGGTGGTGACAGAGAGGGAAGTGGGGAAGGAGGGAGAACACACACTAGGCTGAGTTCTTTACGGTAGAACTCCTGAAAACGGTCCATCCCAACATTCTGATTCAGAATCACCGTTAGAGTCCCAGTGAGAAGGACTGGACCTTCTGTGCCTACAGATAAGATGTTCTCAAGCAGGACACGCTTCTGAGCATCCATCCTGGAACAAGAGTCTGAGCTGAAAAAGTCAAGAGAGAAGAAAAGAAAGGAGCTGGATTCCTCAGAAATGGTAGCGCCCTGCAAATTGATCTACAATGGATTGCTCCAAGAACTCTGCGGCTAGAGCAGGTCGGATATTATTCCCCCATGTATGTAGCTACAAAAAGGTTTATAAGTTAAAACAGCAAGAGATTGACTACAATAAACAGGAATGTACTGTAACAAAATGTCCACCCACATGGTCTTTCTCTACCTCTGAAAGCATCACATTGTAGTCTCGTGACGGTGGCACGAGAGGAGGTGGGGCCTCATGCTGAGGTGAAGTGAGCTAAATGCACGGCCTTGAAGCTCAGGGCTAGGCTGCCACAGAAAGGCCACCCAAGACAAGACCCTGCAGCTGAGATTGTTGATCTGATAACCCTGGAGACACTAAGCGATAGGAGTGCTCAGGGTCCACTAGAGGAACAAAGACAACAGAGTGTGTGGACCGTTTCCAGAGGGGGCTCCTAGCTTGGCTCATGAGCTCAGAGGCTGCAATCTGGAATGCTGGTCAGTTCAGGAGACCGGAGATGTTAGAATAAGAGAGACCTGGAAAGCAGCCCTGTCTGAGGCTGGAGGCCAGCGAGCTCCCCGGGGAGTCGTGGGTGTGGCAGAGCCTGCGGACTTCTGTGTCTCAGATCCACAGGCAAGAGCAACATCATAACACACGCCTGCCTCAAGGAGGGTCGGCCATGCTTCCCCTTCAGTTCTGTGTTCCATGGAGGTCCCCGCCCTAGGGGTGTCACTCACACCCAGTGATTCCCTCTTTCTTTGACCAGTGAACATCCCAGACATGCCTATTATTGCTCTCTACCAAAATTCTAAGTGTCTTTCACTCTTGTTGACATCCAAGGCCGACTGTCACAGTGACTGAAGAATGACTTGCATGTACACCGTGGACCGGTAGACAAAGAGATAATCATGTACTCAGTTAGGAATAAGTGGGCAGCGACAGATTTTATCACACTGCTCCGAACAACATGCAGCTTGAAACTTACAAATTGTTTATTTCTGGAATGTTCCATTTAATATTTTCAGACTACATTTGATTGCAGGTAATTGAAACTAGAGAAGGAAGCAGAAACAGAAAAGGGAGGCTACTGTATGTCCTGTGCTTGCATGTGTGTACATGTATGTATGCATGTGTGTTTTCATATGTGTGCATATGTGCCTTTTACACTATTTATGCACTTACATTTTCCCTGTAAGTTTGAAATCATTCTAAATCCCTCTTTATTTCTGTATGCACCATATCATCTCCACTGAACCTTTGTTTCTTCTTAATGCCCATTTTGTAGAATTATTTTGAAAGTGCTTTGCAGCTTTCTGAGGTTCACATTTTGTTAGTTTGTTAGCTTTCCTCAGAATGCACACACGTTTCTTAGTGTTGTCATGGTTGAGCGTTCACTCTCCTCTTATCATGAAGTTTTCTATGAAAAGTTTATAAATTAGAACAGTGAGAGACTGGCAACAGATTTGAACAGCAAGAGCCAGCGACTCCTCCTGTTGTCTGTCCCCTGAGCTCTCCTCCTGACTTCTGGAGAACAGTTATGGAGCCCACCCTGTCCTGCCAGCTTCCCGATGGGCTGGAGAATTCAGTGTCCGAGCCTCTGTGCTCCCATGTCCGTGCCCTGGTGGCTGTTCTGTGAAGAAGGCGGTGCATCCTGCTGCTCGTAACAATCTGTAAGGCACTCCTTGCCAAAAGACAACCATACACAAGACTGCGCATGGGGCTCCTGGGCACCTCGGAGTGTCACTTATCACTTCTCAGAAGGCTCTTATTGGGTCCCTAAGGTGATGGTGGCCTGTGATGTGGGTGTCGGGGGAGGAACAAGACATGAAATCACTGGCTTACTTCCCACACTTTAGCTGAGGGAGCCTCTGAGGAGCTGTTGGGCAATATTTCTCATTTGCAACATGGAAACTCTACCGTGTTTCATAAACATTGTCCTGCGAGTTTCGAGCAGGGGAGACCATGTCAGGAGCTGTGATGTTTGTTTGCTTACAGTCTTTGTGTTGAACTGTATCTGTTTTTCAGAGCTGCCCGTCCCATACTCCCAGGAAAGAAAAGGCAGGAAGGTAGGAGGGAGAGAGGAAGGAAAAAAAGAAGGACGGGGTGGGGACGGATGAAAGAAGGAAGGAAGGAAGATGGGAAGAACTGAAGGAAGAGAGGGAGGAGAAGATGACTAGAAAGGGGGGAGAACAGATGGAAGGAGACAGGGAAAGGAGGAGTCGGCAGAAAGGGTGGGGCAAGGCCATGGGTCTGAGACTCTCCCCCTTTAGGGATGTTCGGACCTTCACTTTGGGATGCCTTCTGCATACTTCTGCTCTGTTAACTCTTCCTGTAGCTCTAAGACACCCACACATCTGGATAGGATACTGACAACTGAGCAAGGTCTGGAAAGGGGGGCACCGAGTCTACCTAAAGAAACAACAAGGTTACCACAGTTACTTACAGAAGCATGTGTGACCTGAAATAGTGTACCACCAGAATGTTCCACCCAACATGGGGTTCCCCACAGTTGCACAAAGGCTCCTTTCACACTCCCTATTTTCTTAATATCACCGGAGACCAGATACGGCTGGGGCGGAGTTAGATAGATCTGGGAGGGGGCGTAGATGGGAATGACTGGGATCTCGCTAACGATCTAAAGACCCTGCCTAGCCACCCCCGTTCTGTGAGAGAATGTCAAAAGGTTCTATCTTGTAGGAGGTCTCTAGTGGATCACCCCAGTTGTTCTCATTAAAATGGCCAAGACCATTAGCTTGAGGACAGCAGTTATCAAGAGTTTCCTGTCAGTTTCCAGGCCACTGAGGAGCAGTTCCCCACCCCCTCCCCCGCCCCCACCACACCCATATGCCTGTGGCAGGATAGGAAGGGACGCAGGGATTGGGTACAATCTCTTACGCAAGGATACCATGGATCTTGTTCAAGATAGCTAGTGCCGTGAAAATCAGCCCAAAGACATAGGCATCTTCCCAGAGATCAGAGTTCATACTGGGGCTGAGGTGATTTTTTTTGCCTCTAAATAGGAGTTAATGCCTCTGAGAAAGTTCTAGAAGAAAACACAGCAGAGTTCTGTTAGACACAGAGAAAGTTCACATGGAACTTGGGTCAATCAAAGGCCCAGTAGAAACAGGAGGAGGACGTGGGAAGGGGCTGAAGACCATCAGGGCACAAACAGCAGGCAAGGGACCAAGAGGTAGTAAAGTCCCAGGCTGGCGATGTATGAGCCACCAGCCTTTGGGTCTGAAAGGACAAGGGAGAAGAAGCCACTCAGATGATTCCCCAAGGAGGGTGGGGACAGGCTGGGAAACCCTACAGCAGTGGTTCTCAGCCTTCCTAATGTTGTGACCCTTTAATACAGTTCCTCATGCTGTGCTGACCCCAACTATAAAATCATTCCATCACTACTTCATAACTGTAATCTTGCTCCTCTTATGGATCATAATGTAAATATCTGATATGCAGGATATCTGATATGTGACCACCAAAGGGGTCACATCCCACAGGTTGGGAACCATTATCCTAGAGGGAGCGGCTAGAGACACATGCTTTTTGTGCCTTTTATCTTGGATCCAATGACTGATTGTTCCAGGTTATTCATGTCTCATTTCATACAGGAAGAAACTGAGCTGTGACTAGTGGCTGACTGGTAGATATGCACCTGGGAACACAGGGCTTGGAGGAAAATTGGAATCAATCTTGGGAGCCTGGCAGCAGAGCCTAGGCCTCTTCAGGGAAATTTACCCCCAAAGGCATGGCCATACTGAGCCTTTGCCTACTTGACTGTCCTCAGTCCTTCGAGGCTTTGGTCTCAAGCCCAGTTCACTGCTTTCCTTTCCTCCAGCACCCCTATCTCGCATCCCCTGGGCAGCCTGAACCACACCCTCTCAGGGACTATCCTTCGCTGGTCGCAGCATCTCCCAGCCATTTATTTCCCTTGTAAAGATCATGATTCTCTCCCTATTCTTTTTCTATTTTATTTATTTATTTAAGATTTCTGCCTCTTCCCATATTCTTGAACCCTTATATTTATTATGTGTTTAACCATGCTCTCCAAATCAATTCTCTATTTAAACATATTTACATAAAAGAAAATCAAAAAGTAGAGAGTCAGTATTTTTCTAGGTGACTTTAATGTAAGTAAGAATCGGTTCAAATATAAACAGCTTGTCCATGCCCCCCCCCCCCAATTCCTGTATTTAGGGATATTCCTTCACAGCACAGTTTAGTATTGTCCCTTAAAAAAATAACATTTCATTGATAGTATAAGCAAAAGAAAATTGACTCACATGATAGAGGAATGTTGAAGAGATTGTTTGTTTGTTTGTGTGTTTGTTTCAGTACAGAGAAGAGGCCCCTGAAAAATCCATGTCAGGTCTCAGAGAAGGTTCCAGAAGGCTTCTCTTTATGGATTATAGCCTTCAGAAGAGTCTCTAGGTTGATTACCACCTGCCACCTGCAGTGACATTAGTAGTGTCTCCAAAGTTGTGCTTTTGTGGATGTTGTTGCTTGCATTGGGGTTTTAGTGGTTTTGAAACAGGAACTCACCTGTCATGCAGGCGGACCTGAAACCCAAAAGATCCTCCCACCTTGGCTATCCATGTGTTGGGATTATAGGCATGAGCCCCCATTGCGGCTCACTTCCATGTGTGTGTTTGCATTTGTATGTGTGTGTAGTGTGTATACGCATGCTTGTGTGGGGTGTGTGTGTGTGTGCATGTGTGTGTGTGTGTGTTTAAGTGTCAAATGTTGACCACTGCCCTTCTTACATGGTTGCTTTCCACATTATACATGAGACAGGATCCCTCGTCGAATTTCGAGCTACTGATTCAGGTACTCTAACTAGCCAGCTAACTCCAAGGATCCTCTGTCTTTGCCTTCTGAGGGCTGGAATTACAGGCAGGCTTCCAGGCCCACTAAACATTTACCTGAGTGCTGGGGGTCCAAATTCCAGTCCCCACATTTGTACACAAGTGTGTAGCAGCACTTTGCCCACTGAGCTTCCTCCCCAGGCCCTCACTGTGCCTGGACCCAGGTTTCCAGTGGGCAACCTATATGTTTGCTGTAAACTATCTTTTGGTCAGTCCTGCATCATGTAACAAACACCAGAACGGATGTCTATAAAGAGGGGTTCGTCTGGGCTCAGGCTTCCATGGGTCTCTGTCTGTGGCCAGCTGGCCCTGCTGCTTTGAGGGAGGGTTTCATATCACGGTGATAGCACCCGGTGGAACAAAACTGCCCACGCCGTAGAAGTCAAAGAGAGACACTCCCTTTCCAGGGCATATCTCCGAGGACCTGAAGACTTCCTGTCAGGCTCACTAGCACCAATCTGGGGGCCTTTAACAGATGGCCTCTGGGGACATGCAGAGCCAAAGGACTGTGAAGTCCATTAAGTCTGGGGCGCTGGCTTTGTTTTCAGCCACCAGATGAGTCCTCAGGGCTAGATGAACATACCAAACTCCATCTTCTCATGTCAGGGGGCTGCGGCAAGTGCTGCTAGATAGAATCCATTCTTAAATATTGGTTTTTAATTAATTATTTATCGTTATGTGTATGTTTGCCTGCATGTATGTGTATGTATGCTTGTCTGTATGTATGTATAGTGCCCATGGAAGCCAGAAGAGAGCATCAGATCCCCTGGAACTGGAGTTGCAGATGGTTCTGAGGGTGGGTGCTGGGAATTGAACCCTCGTCCTCTGAATGTGCAACCAGTGCTCTTAACCACTGAGCCACGGCTCCACCTCTGACAGAGTTCAGTTTTAATGCAGAGACATGTTTTTGTTTATTGACACAGAGAAATTTGTACTGCTTTTCTAAACAGATCACTCATTTTTTGCTTTATTGTTTCAACCTTTTTTGTGCTTACTCTTCCCTCCTAGATTATATATTTTTTCAGAGAAATACACTCTGAATGTTTTTGTGGTTTCATGTTGCTTTGAATCTTTAATCCTTCTGAAGAAGAAACAGGAATCTAGCTTTATTTCATCTCAAGGACTGGTCATTTGCCCAATTTCCCCCCTTTAGTCCTGAGTCTGGAACCCAGGACCTCACAGGAGCTGGGCAAGTGCTCAGTCACAGCTGCACCCCCAGCCCTAACCCAAGTGGTTTATTGGACAAAAGCCTAGAACGTCCTTAACAGACTTGAAAGGTCATCTTTTCCCGTGTTAATATTTGTGCTTCAGGCTGACACACACATTTCCTATTCTGTTCTTGTGTCCGTATCCGGAATTCAGTGTCCAAAAGATTTTAGCTTTAATGTATGATAAGATAATTCGGGCTTAATTTCCTCATCAAATCCTTCTTGCTGGAAAGTGGGTATCTTTTCCTGCTGGGTGTCTCTCAACCCCAGGCCTTGTTTCTCTGTTTGCTCAATGACGCTGTGTTGTTGTTGTTATTTTCCTTCAGGTAAGAGTGGTGTGTGTTTCCTTGCCTAGCTCACTCCCAGGAACTTCTCATTCCTTACTGAATCGTGAATGGGATCTTTTTTACCCCTGGTATATTTTGTTACAACTATTTTGGGGTATTTGGCAAGCCACAGGGTTTGTGTGTTTGTTTTGTAACTGGCCACCTAACTGAACTCGCTCTTCGGCTGGGAGGGATCCTTTCGCTGTGGCTTTCCTTGAATGTCTTATTTCTGTGTCTTTTTGTGGCAATAGCATTTTGCGGAGAAGCTGGGGGTGGAGGGGAAGCTGACTGACCCTCCCCATTCCTAGTTCTCAGGCCGCAGCCCGGGAAGGAGATACTTCACCCTCTGTGAGCCTTCAGGGATCCATCTCCAAGCAAAATATTTTTTTGTGAAGGAGCTTGCTTTACGTCAGTTGGTATTTTGGTCGGGAGTCACAGAATGTACTTCATATCGAGTTGAAAACACACAGCGTTTAAAACCAAGCCTTCCCAGTGAGTCCAGCCCCAAGAGTGTTGCTTTTCTCACACCTTGGACACGTAGGAAAATGTGTGCTCAGAGAGATGGCTGGGTGCCCGTCTGGGGAAAGTGCCAAGCTGGGTGAATGCTGCAGGCAGGGGCTCGGCTTGTTCTTGTTTGCTGGACTTTGAATAGCTGCTAAGAGTCCCTTCCAGAGCCTGTGGGCACTGCGGGCCTGTAGAGCCCAAGTCTGGGCAGCTGCTGGCCTTTCCATAAGGGGACAGCACGCTGTGATTTGGGGAACTGTGTGAATCTGCCCATTGCGTACATCGGCAGCAAGCTGTGTTTGAGAATCTCATTTATGACCCAGGTAGCCCTGTGACAAAGGTGTGGCTTTGAGAATTGTGGTGCTATGTATTCAAAGTAATGTCATCAGGCTTTGGGGACAGAACTTGCATTCGGATTCAGAACAGACTCACAGATCTCAGGGTCCCTTTACTTTCTTAACTGAGAATTGATGAGACCTGGCTGAGATGATTTTCATTTTGTTTTTGTTGTTTGTTTGTTTTGTCCTGTTTGAGACAGGGTCTCACTTTGTAATTCTGTGTGGCCTAGAACTAACTATGTAGACCAGGCTGGCTTCTCATAGAGACCAGGCTGGCTCTCACAGATCCATCCGCCTGTCTCTGCCTCCCGAGTGCTGGGATTAAATGGGTAGGTGAAATACTTTTAAATGTGAGTTACATTTGCTGCTACTCCGTGTATTTGAAATTACAGTAGGTCTGTGGCAGGCATTTAGATTAGGGATGATGGGAATGCTAACAGGCTAAACTTCAAGGTCACCAACATAGTGTCCCTAAGTTAGCACACAGCACGTTCTGTTTTGAACAACTTTGTGTGGTACATCTTAGGAAACACACTTTATCTGTCAGCAATTTGATTTTATCAGTGTTGTTGAAGCTTCTGATTTTCAGCCAGCAGGAAATTCGAACTGGACCCAGGGTGAGGAGCCCCCTTCCTTCTCATGTCCTCCTAATTTTCTGTCTTCTCTTCTGCTTTGGTACTGGGCATGGAAGAAGAATGACTGCCTGGACTTCTTCTTCCAGAGTCGATGGTCGTTCACAGGAGTAGTGATAGTCCTACCCTGCTTGTTTCTGTTACCTGTGCAGCCCTGGCTCTCCTGACTGTCCTGGCTCCCTGGGTCTACTGCAGTCTGACCTTTGTCCCAGCCACTGCTGTGGGAGGTCAGGGAACCTAGGTTTGCCTTAGAGTCCCCAAGTCTCCGGCTGTTTACCCTGTCCTTAGAAGAGGGTAACTCCAGTTCGTAGCAGGTGCCCCAGGGGCAGGCTCAGGAGGTGGCCAGCGCCAGGCTGCTCTGCACACAGCTCGCGTGCTCCCTGCATTTCAGCCACTGGGGTCTGTGCCAGGGTGAACAGAATACATAGCCTGGAGCTGCAAGAAGCCCTTCTTTCTTATTCCCCTTTAATAACTAACCCGGGCTTTGCCCCCTCCCTTTCAGGGACTGTTATGAATGGAATGTACAAATTCCAGCCTGTGAGCTTCAGGCCAGGAATGCAGGCCCTGGCGACCTCCCCACCCAGGGCTGCCCTTCAGCCCTTCAGCCTGGGATTGGAGAGCCAG